>NW_028227380.1:0-334659 GCF_978045245.1 Mus caroli | reverse complement strand
GGGGTCCTTCAGTGTGAGTTTTTAATTTTCTACTCTTTCAGGGTTTCTTGCCATGTTCTGGGTCCTACAGTGTGTATTTTTCATTTTCCACGTTTTTCAGATTTTCTCGCAATATTCTGGGTTCTTCAGTGTGAATTTTTAATTTTTCACGTTTTACAGGTTTTTTCTTCATATTCTGGGTCCTACACTGTGATTTTTCTCATTTCCACGTTTTTCAGGTTTTCTTGCCATATTCCAGGTCCTTCAGTGTTAATTTTTAATTTTCCACGTTTTCAGGGTTTCTTGGCATATTCTGTGTCCTGCAGTGTGAATTTTAATTATCCACTTTTTTCATGGTTTCTCGCCATATTCTGTGTCCAACAGTGTGAATTTTTAATTTTCACGTTTTTCAGTGTTTCTCGAAATATTCTGGGCCCTGCATGTGATTTTCTCATTTTCCACATTTTTTCAATTTTTTTCGTAATTCTGGGTCCTACAGTGTGATTTTCTCATTTTCCACCTTTTTCAGGTTTTCTCGCCATGTTTGGGCTCCTTCACTGTGAGTTTTTAATTTTGTACTTTTTTATTAATTGTTTCTCGCCATATTCTGGGTCCGTTAGTGTGAATTTTTAATTTTCACGTTTTTCACATTTTCTCGGCATATTCTGGGTGCTGCAGTGGGATTTTCTCATTTTCCACCTTTTGGAGGGTTTCTCACCATATTTGGGGTCCTACAGTGTGAGTTTGTAATTTTCAACCTTTTTCAGGGTTTCTTGGCATATTCTGGGTCCTACAGCATGTATTTTTAATTTTCCACGTTTTCAGGGTTTCTGGGCATAATCTGGGTCCTACACTGTGATTATTCTCATTTTCCACCTTTTTCAGGTTGTCTTGCCATATTCGGGGTCCTTCAGTGTGAATTTTTAATTTTCTACTTTTTTCAGGTTTTCTCGCCATATTCTGGGTCCTACAGCATGTATTTTTAATTTTCCAGGTTTTCAGGGTTTCTGGGCATAATCTGGGTCCTACAGTGTGATTATTCTCATTTTCCACCTTTTTCAGTTTTTCTCATCATATTCGGGGTCTTTCAGTGTGAATTTTTAATTTTCTACTCTTTTCAGGTTTTCTCGCCATATTCTGGGTCCTACAGCATGTACTTTTAATTTTCCACGTTTTCAGGGTTTCTGGTCATAATCTGGGTCCTACAGTGTGATTATTCTCATTTTCCACATTTTTCAGGTTTTCTCATCATATTCGGGGTCTTTCAGTGTGAATTTTTAATTGTCTACTCTTTTCAGGTTTTCTCGCCATATTCTGTGTCCTTCAGTGTTAGTTTTTTATCTTCCTCGTTTTTCAGGTTTTTCGCCATATTCCGGGTCCTTCCGTGTGATATTTTAATATTTTACCTTTTTCAGGTTTTTTCGTCATATTCTGGGTCCTACTGTGTGATTTTCTCATTTCCATGTATTTCAGGGTCTCTTGCCGTATTCCAGGTCCTGTCGTATTCCAGGTCCTTCAGTGTGAATTTTTTTCCACGGTTTTCAGTATTTCTCTCCATATCTCGGTAATAAAGTGTGAATTTTTAATTGTCCAGTCTTTTCATGGTTTCTCACCATATTCTGTGTCCAACAGTGTGAATTTTTAATTTTCAGGTTTTTCATGGTTGTTCAGCATTTTCTGGTTTCTGCAGTGTGATTTTCTCATTTTCCACGTTTTTCAAGTTTTTTCATATTTCTGGGTCCTACAAGTGTGATTTTCTCATTTTCGATGTTTTTCATGTTTTTGTAATTCTGGGTAATACATTGTGTTTATTCTCATTTTCTACCTTTTTCATGTTTTCTCGCCATATTCGGGGTCCTTCAGTGTGAGTTTTTAATTTTCTACTTTTTTGAGGGTTTCTTGCCATATTCTGGGTGCTACAGAGTGTATTTTTTATTTTCCACGTTTCTCAGGATTTCTCCCCATATTCTGGGTCCTACAGTGTGATTTTCTCATTTTCGATTTTTTTCATGTTTTTTCGTAATTCTGGGTAATACAGTGTGATTATTTTCACTTTCCACCTTTTTCTGGTTTTCTCGCCATATTCGCGGTCCTTCAGTGTGAGTTTTTAATTTTCTACTTTTTTGAGGTTTTTTTTGCCATATTCTGGGTGCTACAGAGTGTATTTTTAATTTTCCACATTTCTCAGGGTTTCTTGCCATATTCTGTGTCCTACAGAGTGATTTTCTCATTTTCGACGTTTTTCAAGTTTTTTCACAATTCTGGGTCCTACAGTGTGATTATTCTCATTTTCCAGCTTTTTCAGATTTTCTCACTATATTTGGGGTCCTTCAGTGTGATTTTTTAATTTTCCTCGTTTTTCAGGTTTTATCGCCATATTCCAAGTCCTTCAGTGTGAATTTCTAATTTTCTAGTTTTTTCAGGTTCTCTCGCCATATTTGGGGTCCTTCAGTGTGAGTTTTTAATTTTCTAATTTTTCAGGGTTTCTCGACATATTCTGTGTCCTACAGCGTGTATTTTTCATTTTCCACGTGTTTCAGTTTTTTTCGTCATATTCTGGGTCCTAAATTGTGATTTTTCTCATTTCCACGTTTTTCAGGTTACCTTACTGTATTCCAGGTCCTTCAGTGTGAATTTTTAATTTTCACGTTTTTCAGGGTTTCTCGGCATATTTTGGGTCCTACAACGTGCATTTTTAATTTTCCACGTTTTCCAGGTTTTTTCGTCATATTCTGGGTCCTACAGTGTGATTTTCTCGTTTTCGACATTTTTCAAGTTTTTTTTTTTTTTTTTGCCATTCTGTGTCCTACAGTGTGATTATTCTCATTTTCCACCTTTTCAGGTTTTCTCACCATATTCGGGGTCTTTCAGTGTGAATTTTTAATTTTGTAATTTTTTCAGGTTTTTTTTTTGTCATATTCTGGGTCCTACAGTTTGATTTTCTCATTTCCAGGTTTTTCAGGTTTTCTTGCCTTATTCTGGTTCCTACCATGTGAGTTTTGAATTTTCCTCGTTTTTCAGGTTTCCTGGCCATATCCCAGGTCCTTCAGTGTGAATTTTTAATTTTCCACGTTTTTCAATATGTCTCGCCATATTCTGGGTAATACAGTGTGAATTTTTAATTTTCCACTTCTTTCATGGTTTCTCGCCATATTATGTGTCTGACAGTGTGAATTTTTAATTTTCATGATTTTCAGGGTTTCTAGGCATATTCTGGGTCCTGCAGTATGATTTTCTCATTTTCCACGTTTTTCAATTTTTTTTCGTAATTCTGGGTCCTACAGTGTGATTTTCTCATTTTCCACCTTTTTCAACCTTTCAGACCATTTTTCGGGTCCTTCAGTGTGAGTTTGTAATTTTCTACTTTTTTCAGGGTTTCTCGCCGTATTCTGGGTCCTAAACGTTGTATTTTTAATTTTTCACGTTTTCAGGGTTTCTTGGCATATTCTGGGTCCTACAGTGTGATTTTCGAATTTTCGATATTTTCAAGTTTTTTCGTAATTCTGGGTCCTACAGTGTGATTTTCTCATTTTCCACCTTTTTCAGGTTTTCTCGCCATAATTGGGGTTCTTCAGTGTCTGTTTGTAATTTTCTACTTTTTCAGGGTTTCTTGCCATATTTGGGGTCCTTCAGTGTGAGTTTTTAATTTTCTACTCTTTCAGGGTTTCTTGCCATGTTCTGGGTCCTACAGTGTGTATTTTTCATTTTCCACGTTTTTCAGATTTTCTCGCAATATTCTGGGTTCTTCAGTGTGAATTTTTAATTTTTCACGTTTTACAGGTTTTTTCTTCATATTCTGGGTCCTACACTGTGATTTTTCTCATTTCCACGTTTTTCAGGTTTTCTTGCCATATTCCAGGTCCTTCAGTGTTAATTTTTAATTTTCCACGTTTTCAGGGTTTCTTGGCATATTCTGTGTCCTGCAGTGTGAATTTTAATTATCCACTTTTTCATGGTTTCTCGCCATATTCTGTGTCCAACAGTGTGAATTTTTAATTTTCACGTTTTTCAGTGTTTCTCGAAATATTCTGGGCCCTGCATGTGATTTTCTCATTTTCCACATTTTTTCAATTTTTTTCGTAATTCTGGGTCCTACAGTGTGATTTTCTTATTTTCCACCTCTGTCTGTCTGTCTGTCTGTCTATCTGATCTCTGGGAACTGGAGATGGGCCACGAATAGTTGCTGGTAGTTGATCCCAGGTTCTCTGGAAGAGGAGTCAGTGCTGTTAATTGTTGAGCCCTTTCAGTGGCCCCACCCATCTTTAAATTTTTAGAAGTATATGTGACGCTGTGTTTATGTACATCATATGCAGACCATAAGAGGGATTTAGATTCTCCAGAATCTGACACCCTCTTCTGGAGTGTCTGAACAGCTACAGTGTACTTATATCTAATAAATAAATAAATAAATAAATGCATAAATAAATAAATAAATAAACAAACATTTTTTTTTAAAAAAGGATAAGAAAGAAAGAAAGACCAGGCAGACCTGCCATCCTTATCACTGTCTGTCTGTCTGTCTGTCTGATCCCCTGGAACTGGAGATGGACCACCTTATAGTTGCTGGTAGTTGATCCCAGGTTCTCTATAAGACGAGACAATGCTTTTAATTGTTGAGCCCTTTCAGTGTCCCCACAGATCTTTTAATTTTTAGAAGTATATGTTAGGCTGTGTTTATGTACATCATATGGAGACCATAAGAGGGATTTAGATTCTCCAGAATCTGACACCCTCTACTGGAGTGTCTGAACAGCTACAGTGTACTTATATCTAATAATTACATAAATAAATAAATAAATAAATAAATAAATAAATAAATAAATAAATATTTTTTAAAAAGGATAAGAAAGAAAGAAAGACCAGGCAGGCCTGCCATCCTTATCTCTGTCTGTCTGTCTGTCTGTCTGATCCTCTGGAACTGGAGATGGGCCACTTTGTAGGTGCTGGAGGTTGATCCCAGGTTCTCTGGAAGAGGAGACAATGCTGTTAATTGTTGAGTCCTTTCAGTGGCCTTTTAATTTTTTAAGTATATGTGAGGCTGTGTTTATGTACATCATATTCAGACCATAAGAGGGATTTAGATTCTCTAGAATCTGACACCCTCTTCTGGAGTGTCTGAAGACGGCTACAGTGTAGTTATATCTAATAAATAAATAAATAAATAAATAAATAAATAAATAAACATTTTTTAAAATGTATAAGAAATAAAGAAAGACCAGGCAGGCCTGCCATCTTTATCTCTGTCTCTCTGTCTGTCTGTCTGTCTGTCTGATCCCCTGGAACTGGAGATGGGCCACCCTAAGGTGCTGGTAGTTTATCCCAGGTTCTCTGAAAGAGGAGACAATGCTGTTAATTGTTGAGACCTCCCAGTGGCCCCACACATCTTTAAATTTTTAGAAGTATATGTGAGGCTGTGTTTATGTACATCATATGCAGACCATAAGAGGGATTTAGATTCTCCAGAATCTGACACCCTCTTCTGGAGTGTCTGAAGACAGCTACAGTGTACTTATATCTAATAAATACATAAATAAATATATAAATAAACATTTTTTAAAAAAGGATAAGAAAGAAAGAAAGACCAGGCAGGCCTGCCATCCTTATCACTGTCTGTATGTCTGTCTGTCTGTTCCCCTGGAACTGGAGATGGGCCACCATATAGTTGCTGGTAGTTGATCCCAGGTACTCTGGAAGAGGAGACAATGCTGTTAATTGTTGAGCTTTTAGAGTGGCCCCACCCTTCTTTAAATTTTTAGAAGTATATGTGAGGCTGTGTTTATGTACATCATATGCAGACCATAAGAGGGATTTAGATTCTCCAGAATCTGACACCCTCTTCTGCAGTGTGTGAACAGCTACAGTGTACTTATATCTAATAAATAAATAAATAAATAAATAAATAAATAAATAAATAAATAAACAAACATTTTTTTTAAAAAAAGGATAAGAAAGAAAGAAAGACCAGGCAGGCCTGCCACCCTTATCACTGTCTGTGTGTCTGTCTGTCTGATCCCCTGGAACTGGAGATGGACCACCATATAGTTGCTGGTAGTTGATCCCAGGTTCTCTATAAGAGGAGACAATGCTGTTAATTTTTGAGCCCTTACAGTGGCCCCACACATCTTTTAATTTTTAGAAGTATATGTTAGGCTGTGTTTATGTACATCAAATGCAGACCATAAGAGGGATTTAGATTCTCCAGAATCTGACACCCTCTTCTGGAGTGTCTGAAGACAGCTACAGTGTACTTATATCTAATAAATACATAAATAAATATATAAATAAACATTTTCTTCAAAAGGATAAGAAAGAAAGAAAGACCAGGCAGGCCTGCCATCCATATCTCTGTCTGTCTGTCTGTCTGTCTATCTGATCCCCGGGAACTGGAGATGGGCCACCATATAGTTGCTGGTAGTTGATCCAAGGTTCTCTGGAAGAGGAGACAATGCTGTTAATTTTTGAGCCCTTTCAGTGGCCCCACACTTCTTTAAATATTTAGAAGTATATGTGAGGCTGTGTTTATGTACATCATATTCAGATTATAAGAGGATTTAGATTCTCCAGAATCTGACACCCTATACTGGAGTGTCTGAAGACAGCTACAGTATACTTATAATAAATAAATAAATTAATTAATTAATAAATAAATAAATAAACATTTTTGAAAAAGGATAAGAAAGAATGTAAGACCAGGCAGGCCTGCCATCCTTATCTCTGTCTGTCTGTCTGTCTGTCTGATCCCCTGGAACTGGATATGGGCCAACATATAGTTGCTGGTAGTTGATCCAAGGTTCTCTGGAAGAGGAGACAATGCCGTTAATTGTTGAGCCCTTTCAGTGGCCCCACACTTCTTTAAATATTTAGAAGTATATGTGAGGCTGTGTTTATGTACATCATATTCAGATTATAAGAGGATTTAGATTCTCCAGAATCTGACACCCTCTACTGGAGTGACTGTAGACAGCTACAGTGTACTTATATATAATAAATACATAAGTAAATAAATAAATAAATAAATAAACATTTTTTAAAAAGGATAAGAAAGAAAGTAAGATCAGGCAGGCCTGCCATCCTTATCTCTATCTGTCTGTCTGTCTGATCCCCTGGAACTGGAGATGGGCTACGATAAAGTTGCTGGTAGTTGATCCCAGGTTCTCTGGAAGAGGAGACAATGCTGTTAATTGTTGAGCCCTATCAGTGGCCCTACCCATCTTTAAATATTTAGAAGTATATGTGAGGCTGTGTTTATGTACATCATATGCAGACCATAAGAGGTATTTAGTTTCTCCAGAATCTGACACCCTCTTCTGGAGTGTCTGAAGACAGCTACAGTGTACTTATAATAAATAAATAAATAAATAAATAAATAAATAAATAAATAAATAAATGAATAAATAAATATTTTTTAAAAAGGATAAGAAAGAAAGTAAGACCAGGCAGGCCTGCCATCCTTTTCTCTGTCTGTCTGTCTGTCTGTCTGTCTGATCCCCTGGAACTGGAGATGGGCCACCATATAGTTGCTGGTAGTTGATCCCATGTTCTCTGGAAGAGGAGACAATGCTGTTAATTGTTGAGCCCTTTCAGTGGCCCCACCCATTTTTAATTTTTAGAAGTATATGTGATTTTGTTTTTATGTACATCATATTCAGACCATAAGAGGGATTTAGATTCTCTAGAATCTGTCACCCTCTTCTGGAGTGTCTGAAGACGGGTACAGTGTACTTATATCTAATAAATAAATAAATAAATAAATAAATAATCATTTTTTAAAACGAATAAGAAATAAAGAAAGACCAGGCAGGCCTGCCATCCTTATCTCTGTCTCTCTGTCTGTCTGTCGGTCTGATCCACTGGAACTGGAGATGGGCCACCATAAGGTGCTGGTAGTTTATCCCAGGTTCTCTGAAAGAGGAGACAATGCTGTTAATTGTTGAGCCCTCCCAGTGGCCCCACACATCTTTAAATTTTTAGAAGTATATGTGAGGCTGTGTTTATGTACATCATATGCAGACCATAAGAGGGATTTAGATTCTCCAGAATCTGACACCCTCTTCTGGAGTGTCTGAAGACAGCTACAGTGTACTTATATCTAATAAATACATAAATAAATATATAAATAAACATTTTTTTAAAAAGGATAAGAAAGAAAGAAAGACCAGGCAGGCCTGCCATCCTTATCACTGTCTGTATGTCTGTCTGTCTGTTCCCCTGGAACTGGAGATGGGCCACCATATAGTTGCTGGTAGTTGATCCCAGGTACTCTGGAAGAGGAGACAATGCTGTTAATTATTGAGCTTTTAGAGTGGCCCCACCCTTCTTTAAATTTTTAGAAGTATATGTGAGGCTGTGTTTATGTACATCATATGCAGACCATAGGAGGGATTTAGATTCTCCAGAATCTGACACCGTCTTCTGCAGTGTGTGAACAGCTACAGTGTACTTATATCTAATAAATAAATAAATAAATAAATAAATAAATAAATAAATAAATAAATAAATAAACATTTTTTTAAAAAAAGATAAGAAAGAAAGAAAGACCAGGCAGGCCTGCCACCCTTATCACTGTCTGTGTGTCTGTCTGTATGATCCCCTGGAACTGGAGATGGACCACCATATAGTTGCTGGTAGTTGATCCCAGGTTCTCTATAAGAGGAGACAATGCTGTTAATTTTTGAGCCCTTTCAGTGGCCCCACACATCTTTTAATTTTTAGAAGTATATGTTAGGCTGTGTTTATGTACATCATATGCAGACCATAAGAGGGATTTAGATTCTCCAGAATTTGACACCCTCTTCTGGAGTGTCTGAAGACAACTACAGTGTACTTATATCTAATAAATAAATAAATAAATAAATAAATAAATAAATAAATAAATAAATAAACAAACATTTTTTAAAAAAAGGATAAGAAAGAAAGAAAGACCAGGCAGGACTGCCATCCTTATCACTGTCTGTCTGTCTGTCTGTCTGATCCCCTGGAACTGGAGATGGGCCACAATATAGTTGCTGGTAGTTGATCCCAGGTCCACTGGAAGAGGAGACAATGCTGTTAATTGTTGAGCCCTTTCAGTGGCCCCACCCATCTTTAAATTTTTAGAAGTATATGTGAGGCTGTGTTTATGTACATCATATGCAGACCATAAGAGGGATATAGATTCCCCAGAATCTGACACCCTCTTCTGGAGAGTCTGAAGACAGCTAGAGTGTACTTATATCTAATAAGTACATAAATAAATAAATAAATAAATAAACATTTTTTAAAAGGATAAGAAAGAAAGAAAAATCAGGCAGGCCTGCCATCCTTATCACTGTCTGTCTGTCTGTCTATCTGATCCCCTGCAACTTGAGATGGGCCACCATATAGTTGCTGGTAGTTGATCCCACGTTCTCTGGAAGAGGAGACAATGGTGTTAATTGTTGAGCCCTTTCTGTGGGCCCACCCATCTTTAAATTTTTAGAAGTATATGTGAGGCTGTGTTTATGTACATCATATGCAGACCATAAGAGGGATTTAGATTCTCCAGAATATGACACCCTCTTCTGGAGTGTCTGAAGACAACTACAGTGTACTTATATCTAATAAATACATAAATAAATAAATAAACATTTTTTAAAAAGAATAAGAAAGAAAGAAAGACCAGGCAGGCCTGCCACCTTGTCTGTCTGTCTGTCTGTCTGTCTGTCTGTCTATCTGTCAGATACCCTGGAACTGGAGATGGTCCACCATATAGTTGCTGGTAGTTGATCCCAGGTTCTCTGGAAGAGGAGACAATGCTGTTAGTTGTTGAGCCCTTTCAGTGGCACCACCCATCTTTAAATTTTTAGAAGTATATGTGAGGCTGTGTTTATGTACATCATATCCAGACCATAAGAGGGATTTAGATTCTCCAGAAGATGACAACCTCTTCTAGAGTGTCTGAAGACAGCTACAGTGTACTTATATCGAATAAATACATAAATAAATATATAAATAAACATTTTTTTAAAAAGGATAAGAAAGAAAGAAAGACCAGGCAGGCTTGACATCCTTATCACTGTCTGTATGTCTGTCTGTCTGATCCCCTGGAACTGGAGATGGGCCACCATATAGTTGCTGGTAGTTGATCCCAGGTACTCTGGAAGAGGAGACAATGCTGTTAATTGTTGAGCTTTTAGAGTAGCCTCACCCTTCTTTAAATTTTTAGAAGTATATGTGAGGCTGTGTTTATGTACATCATATGCAGACCATAAGAGGGATTTAGATTCTCCAGAATCTGACACCCTCTTCTGGAGTGCCTGAACAGCTACAGTGTACTTATATCTACTAAATACATAAATAAATGAATAAATAAATAAATAAATAAATAAATAAATAAATAAATAAATAAACATTTTTTAAAAAGGATAAGAAAGAAAGAAAGACCAGGCAGGCCTGCCATCCATATCTCTGTCTGTCTGTCTGTCTATCTGATCCCTGGAAACTGGAGATGGGCCACGAATAGTTGCTGGTAGTTGATCCCAGGTTCTCTGGAAGAGGAGACAATGCTGTTAATTGTTGAGCCCTTTCAGTGGCACCACCCATCTTTAAATATTTAGAAGTATATGTGAGGCTGTGTTTATGTACATCATATGCAGACCATAAGAGGGATTTAGATTCTCCAGAATCTGACACCCTCTTCTGGAGTGTCTGAAGACAGCTACAGTGTACTTATATCTAATAAATAAATAGATAAATAAATAAATAAGTAAATAAACATTTTTTAAAAAGAATAAGAAAGAAAGAAAGACCAGGCAGGCCTGCCATCCATATCACTGTCTGTCTGTCTGCCTGTCTATCTGATCCCCGGGAACTGGAGATGGGCCACCATATAGTTGCTGGTAGTTGATCCAAGGTTCTCTGGAAGAGGAGACCATGCTGTTAATTGTTGAGCCCTTTCAGTGGCCCAATACTTCTTTAAATATTTAGAAGTATATGTGATGCTGTGTTTATGTACATCATATTCAGACCATAAGAGGGATTTAGATTCTCTATAATCTGTCACCCTCTTCTGGAGTGTCTGAAGACGGCTACAGTGTACTTATATCTAATAAATACATAAATACATGAATAAATAAATAAATAAACATTTTTTAAAACGAATAAGAAATAAAGAAAGACCAGGCAGGCCTGCCAACCTTATCTCTGTCTCTCTGTCTGTCTGTCGGTCTGATCCACTGGAACTGGAGATGGGCCACCATATGGTGCTGGTAGTTTATCCCAGGTTCTCTGAAAGAGGAGACAATGCTGTTAATTGTTCAGCCCTCCCAGTGGCCCCACACATCTTTAAATTTTTAGAAGTATATGTGAGGCTGTGTTTATGTACATCATATGCAGACCATAAGCGGGATTTAGATTCTCCAGAATCTGACACCCTCTTCTGGAGTGTCTGAAGACAGCTACAGTGTACTTATATCTAATAAATACATAAATAAATATATAAATAAACATTTTTTTAAAAAGGATAAGAAAGAAAGAAAGACCAGGCAGACCTGCCATCCTTATCACTGTCTGTATGTCTGTCTGTCTGTTCCCCTGGAACTGGAGATGGGCCACCATATAGTTGCTGGTAGTTGATCCCAGGTACTCTGGAAGAGGAGACAATGCTGTTAATTATTGAGCTTTTAGAGTGGCCCCACCCTTCTTTAAATTTTTAGAAGTATATGTGAGGCTGTGTTTATGTACATCATATGCAGACCATAAGAGGGATTTAGATTCTCCAGAATCTGACACCCTCTTCTGCAGTGTGTGAACAGCTACAGTGTACTTATATCTAATAAATAAATAAATAAATAAATAAATAAATAAATAAATAAATAAATAAACAAACATTTTTTTAAAAAAAGATAAGAAAGAAAGAAAGACCAGGCAGGCCTGCCACCCTTATCACTGTCTGTGTGTCTGTCTGTCTGATCCCCTGGAACTGGAGATGGACCACCATATAGTTGCTGGTAGTTGATCCCAGGTTCTCTATAAGAGGAGACAATGCTGTTAATTTTTGAGCCCTTTCAGTGGCCCCACACATCTTTTAATTTTTAGAAGTATATGTTAGGCTGTGTTTATGTACATCATATGCAGACCATAAGAGGGATTTAGATTCTCCAGAATCTGACACCCTCTTCTGGAGTGTCTGAAGACAGCTACAGTGTACTTATATCTAAAAAATACATAAATAAATATATAAATAAACATTTTTTAAAAAAGGATAAGAAATAAAGAAAACCAGGCAGGCCTGCCATCCATATCTCTGTCTGTCTGTCTGTCTGTCTATCTGATCCCCGGGAACTGGAGATGGGCCACCATATAGTTGCTGGTAGTTGATCCAAGGTTCTCTGGAAGAGGAGACAATGCTGTTAATTGTTGAGCCCTTTCAGTGGCCCCACACTTCTTTAAATATTTAGAAGTATATGTGAGGCTGTGTTTATGTACATCATATTCAGATTATAAGAGGATTTAGATTCTCCAGAATCTGACACCCTATACTTGAGTGTCTGAAGACAGCTACAGTGTACTTATAATAAATAAATAAATAAATAAATAAATAAATAAATAAATAAATAAATAAATATTTTTGAAAAAGGATAAGAAAGGATGTAAGACCAGGCAAGCCTGCCATCCTTATCTCTGTCTGTCTGTCTGTCTGTCTGATCCCCTGGAACTGGAGATGGGCCAACATATAGTTGCTGGTAGTTGTCCAAGGTTCTCTGGAAGAGGAGACAATGCTGTTAATTGTTGAGC
Source organism: Mus caroli (assembly GCF_978045245.1). Classification (NCBI taxonomy): domain Eukaryota; kingdom Metazoa; phylum Chordata; class Mammalia; order Rodentia; family Muridae; genus Mus; species Mus caroli. Next base: position 321,927 of record NW_028227380.1, on the reverse strand, counting down.
CCTTTCAGTGGCCCCACACTTCTTTAAATATTTAGAAGTATATGTGAGGCTGTGTTTATGTACATCATATTCAGATTATAAGAGGATTTAGATTCTCCAGAATCTGACACCCTATACTTGAGTGTCTGAAGACAGCTACAGTGTACTTATAATAAATAAATAAATAAATAAATAAATAAATAAATAAATAAACATTTTTGAAAAAGGATAAGAAAGAATGTAAGACCAGGCAGGCCTGCCATCCTTATCTCTGTCTGTCTGTCTGTCTGTCTGATCCCCTGGAACTGGATATGGCCCAACATATAGTTGCTGGTAGTTGATCCAAGGTTCTCTGGAAGAGGAGACAATGCCGTTAATTGTTGAGCCCTTTCAGTGGCCCCACACTTCTTTAAATATTTAGAAGTATATGTGAGGCTGTGTTTATGTACATCATATTCAGATTATAAGAGGATTTAGATTCTCCAGAATCTGACACCCTCTACTGGAGTGACTGTAGACAGCTACAGTGTACTTATATATAATAAATACATAAGTAAATAAATAAATAAATGAATAAACATTTTTTAAAAAGGATAAGAAAGAATGTAAGACCAGGCAGGCCTGCCATCCTTATCTCTGTCTGTCTGTCTGTCTGTCTGATCCCCTGGAACTGGAGATGGGCTACGATAAAGTTGCTGGTAGTTGATCCCAGGTTCTCTGGAAGAGGAGACAATGCTGTTAATTGGTGAGCCCTATCAGTGGCCCTACACATCTTTAAATATTTACAAGTATATGTGAGGCTGTTTTTATGTACATCATATGCAGACCATAAGAGGGATTTAGATTCTCCAGAATCTGACACCCTCTTCTGGAGTGTCTGAAGACAGCTACAGTGTACTTATAATAAATAAATAAATAAATAAATAAATAAATAAATAAATAAATGAATAAATAAATAAATATTTTTAATAAGGATAAGAAAGAAAGTAAGACCAGGCAGGCCTGCCATCCTTTTCTCTGTCTGTCTGTCTGTCTGTCTGTCTGATCCCCTGGAACTGGAGATGGGCCACCATATAGTTGCTGGTAGTTGATCCCATGTTCTCTGGAAGAGGAGACAATGCTGTTAATTGTTGAGCCCTTTCAGTGGCCCCACCCATTTTTAATTTTTAGAAGTATATGTGATTTTGTGTTTATGTACATCATATTCAGACCATAAGAGGGATTTAGATTCTCTATAATCTGTCACCCTCTTCTGGAGTGTCTGAAGACGGGTACAGTGTACTTATATCTAATAAATAAATAAATAAATAAATAAATAAATAAATAAATAAATAAAAAATAATCATTTTTTAAAAAGTATAAGAAATAAAGAAAGACCAGGCAGGCCTGCCATACTTATCTCTGTCTCTCTGTCTGTCTGTCTGTCTGATCCACTGGAACTGGAGATGGGCCACCATAAGGTGCTGATATTTTATCCCAGGTTCTCTGAAAGAGGAGACAATGCTCTTAATTGTTGAGCCCTCTCAGTGGCCCCACACATCTTTAAATTTTTAGAAGTATATGTGAGGCTGTGTTTATGTACATCATATGCAGACCATAAGAGGGATTTAGATTCCAGAATTTGACACCCTCTTCTGGAGTGTCTGAAGAGAGCTACAGTGTACTTATATCTAATAAATCCATAAATAAATATATAAATAAACATTTTTTTAAAAAGGATAAGAAAGAAAGAAAGAACAGGCAGGACTGCCATCCTTATCACTGTCTGTATGTCTGTCTGTCTGATCCCCTGGAACTGGAGATGGGCCACCATATAGTTGCTGGTAGTTGATCCCAGGTACTCTGGAAGAGGAGACAATGCTGTTAATTGTTGAGCTTTTAGAGTGGCCCCACCCTTCTTTAAATTTTTAGAAGTATATGTGAGGCTATGTTTATGTACATCATATGCAGACCATAAGAGGGATTTAGATTCTCCAGAATCTGACACCCTCTTCTGGAGTGTCTGAACAGCTACAGTGTACTTATATCTAATAAATAAATAAATAAATAAATAAATAAATAAATAAATAAATAAATAAACAAACATTTTTTTAAAAAAAGGATAAGAAAGAAAGAAAGACCAGGCAGGACTGCCATCCTTATCACTGTCTGTCTGGCTGTCTGTCTGTCTGATCCCTTGGAACTGGAGATGGGCCACCATATAGTTGCTGTTAGTTGATCCCAGGTTCTCTGGAAGAAGAGACAATGCTGTTAATTGTTGAGCCCTTTCAGTGGCTCCACCTATCTTTAAATTTTTAGAAGTATATGTTAGGCTGTGTTTATGTACATCATATGCAGACCATAAGAGGGATTTAGATTCTCCAGAATCTGACACCCTCTTCTGGAGTGTCTGAAGACAACTACAGTGTACTTATATCTAATAAATAAATAAATAAATAAATAAATAAATAAATAAATAAATATATAAATAAATAAATATATAAACATTATTTTAAAAGGATAAGAAAGAAAGAAAAACCAGGCAGGCCTGCCCTTCTTATCTCTGTCTGTCTGTCTGTCTGTCTGATCCCCTGGAACTGGAGATGGGCCACCATATAGTTGCTGTTAGTTGATCCCAGGTTCTCTGGAAGAAGAGACAATGCTGTTAATTGTTGAGTCCTTTCAGTGGCCCCACCCATCTTAAATTTTTAGAAGTGTATGTGAATCTGTGTTTATGTCCATCATATGCAGACCATAAGAGGTATTTATATTCTCCAGAATCTGACACCCTCTTCTGGAGTGTCTGAAGACAGCTACAGTGTACTTCTATCTAATAAATCCATAAATAAATAAATAAACATTTTTTAAAAAGGATAAGAAAGAAAGAAAAACCAGGGAGGCCTGCCACCCTTGTCTGTCTCTCTCTTTGTCTGCCTGATCCCCTGGAACTGGAGATGGGCCACCATATAATTGCTGGTAGTTGATCCCAGGTTCTCTGGTAGAGAGGACAATGCTGTTAATTGTTGAGCCCTTTCAGTGGCCCCACACCTATTTAAATTTTTAGAAGTATATGTGAGGCTGTGTTTATGTACATCATATGCAGACCATAAGAGGGATTTAGATTCTCCAGAATCTGACACCCTCTTCAGGAGTGTATGAAGACAGCTACAGTGTACTTATATATAATAAATAAATAAATAAATAAATAAATAAATAAATAAATAAATAAACATTTTTTTAAAAGTATAAGAAAGAAAGAAAGACCAGGCAGGCCTCCATCCTTATCTCTGTCTTTCTGTCTGTCTGATACCCTAGAACTGGAGATGGGCCACCATATAGTTGCTGGTAGTTTATCCAAGGTTCTCTGGAAGAGGAGACAATGCTGTTAATTGTTGAGCCCTTTCTGTGGCCCCACCCATCTTTAAATTTTTAGAAGTATATGTGAGGCTGTGTTCATGTACATCATATGCAGACCATAGGAGGGATATAGATTCTCCAGAATCTGACACCCTCTTTTGGAGTATCTGAAGATAGCTACAGTGTACTTATATCTAATAAATAAATAAATAAATAAATAAATAATTAAATAAATAAATAAATAAATAAACATTTTTTAAAAAGGATAAGAAAGAAAGAAAGACCAGGCAGGGCTGCCATCCTTATCTTTGTCTGTCTGTCTGTCTCTCTGTTTGTCTGTCTGTCTGATCTCCTGGAACTGGAGATGGGCCACCATTTTGTTGCTGGTAGTTGATCCCAGGTCATCTGAAGAGGAGACAATGCTTTTAATTGTTCAGCCCTTTCAGTGGCCCAACCCATCTTTATATTTCTAGAAGTAAATGTGATGCTGTGTTTATGTACATCATATTTACACCATTAAAGTGGGATTTATATTCTCCAGAATCTGACACCGTCTTTTGGAGTGTCTATGACGGATACAGTGTACTTATATCTAATAAATACATAAATAAAGAAATAAACATATTTTAAAAACGATAAGTAAGAAAGAAAGACCAGGCAGGCCTGCCATCCTTATCTCTGTCTGTCTGTCTGTCTGTCTGTCTGATCCTCTGGAACTGGAGATGAGCCACCATAGAGTTGCTTGTAGTTGATCCCAGGTTCTCTGGAAGAAGAGACAATGCTGTTAATTGTTGAGCCCTTTCAGTGGCCCCACCCATCTTTAAATTTTTAGAAGTATATGCGAGGCTGTGTTTATGTACCGAATATGCACACCATAAGAGGGATTTAGATTCTCCAGAATCTGACACCCTCTTCTGGAGTGTCTGAAGATAGCTATAGTGTACTTATATCTAATAAATAAATAAATAAATAAATAAATAAATAAATAAATAAATAAATAAACATTTTTTTAAAAGGATAAGAAAGAAAGAAAGACCAGGCAGGGCTGCCATCCTTATCTTTGTCTGTCTGTCTGTCTCTCTGTTTGTCTGTCTGTCTGATCTCCTGGAACTGGAGATGGGCCACCATTTTGTTGCTGATAGTTGATCCCAGGTCTTCTGAAGAGGAGACAATGCTGTTAATTGTTCAGCCCTTTCAGTGGCCCCACCCATCTTTAAATTTCTAGAAGTAAATGTGATGCTGTGTTTATGTACATCATATTCAGACCCTTAAAGAGGGATTTATATTCTCCAGAATCTGACACCGTCTTTTGGAGTGTCTATGACGGATACAGTGTACTTATATCTAATAAATACATAAATAAAGAAAAAAACATTTTATAAAAAAGATAAGAAAGAAAGAAAGACCAGGCAGGCCTGCCATCCTTATCTCTGTCTGTCTGTCTGTCTGTCTGATCCTCTGGACCTGGAGATGGGCCACCATAGAGTTGCTTGTAGTTGATCCCATGTTCTCTGGAAGAGGAGACAATGCTGTTAATTGTTGAGCCCTTTCAGTGGCCCCACCCATCTTTAAATTTTTAGAAGTATATGTGAGGCTGTGTTTATGTACATCATATGCAGACCATAAGAGGGATTTAGATTCTCCAGAATCTGACACCCTCTTCTGGAGTTCTGAAGACAGCTACAGTGTACTTATATCTAATAAATTCATAAATAAACAAATGAACATTTTTAAAAAAGGATAATAAAGAAAGAGATACCAGGCAAGCCTGCCATCCTTGTCTGTCTGTCTGTCTGTCTGATCCCCTGGAAATGGAGATGGGCCACCATATAATTGCTGGTAGTTGATCCCAGGTTCTCTGATAGAAGAGTCAGTGCTGTTAATTGTTGAGCCCTTTCAGTGGCCCCACCCATCTTTAAATTTTTAGAAGTATATGTGAGGCTGTGTTCATGTACATCATATGCAGACCATAAGAGGGATATAGATTCTCCAGAATCTGACACCCTCTTCGGGAGTGTTTGAAGACAGCTACAGTGTACTTAAATCTAATAAATACATACTTAAATTAATAAACATTTTTAAAAAGGATAAGAAAGAATGAAAGACCAGGTAGGCCTGCCATCCTTAACTCTATCTGTCTGTATGTCTGTCTGTCTGTCTGATCCCCTGGAACTAGAGATGGGCCACCATATAGTTGCTGGTAGTTGATCTCAGGTTATCTATAAGAGGAGACAATGCTGTTAATTGTTGATCCCTTTCATTGGCCCCACACATGTTTAAATTTTTAGAAGTATATGTGAGGCTGTGTTTATGTACATCATATGCAGACCATAAGAGGGATTTAGATTCTCCAGAATATGACACCCTCTTCTAGAGTGTCTGAAGACAGCTTCAGTGTACTTATATCTAATAAATACATAAATAAATAAATAAACATTTTTTTAAAAGTATAAGAAAGAAAGAAAGACCAGGCAGGCCTGCCACCATGTCTGTCTGTCTGTCTGTCTGTCTATCTGTCAGATACCCTGGAACTGGAGATGAGCCACCATATAGTTGATGGTAGTTGATTCCAGGTTCTCTGAAAGAGGAGACAATGCCTTTAATTGTTGAGCCCTTTCAGTGGCCCCACCCATCTTTAAATTTTTAGAAGTATATGTGAGGCTGTGTTCATGTACATCATATGCAGACCATAGGAGGGATATAGATTCTCCAGAATCTGACACCCTCTTTTGGAGTATCTGAAGATAGCTACAGTGTACTTATATCTAATAAATAAATAAATAAATAAATAAATAAATAAATAAATAAACATTTTTTAAAAAGGATAAGAAAGAAAGAAAGACCAGGCAGGGCTGCCATCCTTATCTTTGTCTGTCTGTCTGTCTCTCTGTTTGTCTGTCTGTCTGATCTCCTGGAACTGGAGATGGGCCACCATTTTGTTGCTGGTAGTTGATCCCAGGTCTTCTGAAGAGGAGACAATGCTGTTAATTGTTCAGCCCTTTCAGTGGCCCCACCCATCTTTAAATTTCTAGAAGTAAATGTGATGCTGTGTTTATGTACATCATATTCAGACCCTTAAAGAGGGATTTATATTCTCCAGAATCTGACACCGTCTTTTGGAGTGTCTATAACGGATACAGGGTACTTATATCTAATAAATACATAAATAAAGAAATAAACATTTTTTAAAAACGATAAGAAAGAAAGAAAGACCAGGCAGGCCTGCCATCCTTATCTCTGTCTGTCTGTCTGTCTGTCTGATCCTCTGGAACTGGAGATGGGCCACCATAGAGTTTCTTGTAGTTGATCCCAGGTTCTCTGGAAGAGGAGACAATGCTGTTAATTGTTGAGCCCTTTCAGTGGCCCCACCCATCTTTAAATTTTTAGAAGTATATGCGAGGCTGTGTTTATGTACCGAATATGCAGACCATAAGAGGGATTTAGATTCTCCAGAATCTGACACCCTCTTCTGGAGTGTCTGAAGACAGCTACAGTGTACTTATATCTAATAAATTCATAAATAAACAAATAAACATTTTTTAAAAAGGATAATAAAGAAAGAGAGACCAGGCAGGCCTGACATCCTTGTCTGTCTGTCTGTCTGTCTGATCCCCTGGAACTGGAGATGGGCCACCATATAATTGCTGGTAGTTGATCCCAGGTTCTCTGGAAGATGAGTCAGTGCTGTTAATTGTTGAGCCCTTTCAGTGGCCCCACCCATCTTTAAATTTTTAGAAGTATATATGAGGCTGTGTTCATGTACATCATATGCAGACCATAAGAGGGATATAGATTCTCCAGAATCTGACACCCTCTTCGGGAGTGTTTGAAGACAGCTACAGTGTACTTAAATCTAATAAATACATACTTAAATTAATAAACATTTTTTAAAAAGGATAAGAAAGAATGAAAGACCAGGTAGGCCTGCCATTCTTAACTCTATCTGTCTGTATGTCTGTCTGTCTGTCTGATCCCCTGGAACTGGAGATGGGCCACCATATCGTTGCTGGTAGTTGATCCCAGGTTCTCTATAAGAGAAGACAATGCTGTTAATTGTTGATCCCTTTCATTGGCCCCACACATCTTTAAATTTTTAGAAGTAAATGTGAGGCTGTGTTTATGTACATCATATGCAGACAATAAGAGGGATATAGATTCTCCAGAATCTGACACCCTCTTTGGAATGTCTGAAGACAGCTACAGTGTACTTATATCTAATAAATACATAAATAAATAAATAAATAAATAAATAAATAAATAAATAAATAAACATTTTTTAAAAGGGATAAGAAAGAAAGAAAAACCAGGCAGGCCTGCAATCCTTGTCTGTCTTTCTCTCTGTCTCTCTGTCTTGCCTAGCCTCTTGAGTAGCCTAGCCTAGTCCCTTGCCTTGACTAGCCCAGCCCCTTGCCTAGCCTAGCCTAGCCCAGCCCTGCCTTGCCTAGCCCTGCCTATCCCTGTCTTTAACCAGGCTGGCCTCGATCTCAGAAACTGACTGCCTCTGCCTCCAGAGTGCTCTCATTAAGAGCTCGAGCCACCACTGACTGTTGGGTTTTCTAAGTCTTACATATGTATGGTCTGTTTCTCAGCTGTGAAACCCTAATTAACACATGTAGTCTGTCCTAGGTCAGCCATAGCTACAGACTGAGGCCTTTTCTAAAACAAAACAAAAGAAAACAAAAAATAGAAAGAATAAAATAAATAAATTAAGCAACCACATGATATCTTTTCTTTCTTTCAATGATACTCAGAGCTTGAAGCAGTTCACCCATGAGACCTCAGCTCCGGACATTGAGGCTCTTTCCCTAACAAGTATTATGGCTGAACCTGAGGGCTTCTACTGCTGATTTGTGTCCCCCACTTTAAAAAAATAGTTGTTTTCAAAGGCTGCAGGTTCTTAGCCCTGTTCCTTGTTACAGTTGAGTCACAGCCCTGAAAGTTCAGTGGTAGTTAAAGGCACTGAGAAGGGCTTCCTATAGACATCAAAGACCAAGTCTTTGTTTTTAAAAAGTTAATCTGGATTCCCCCACCCCCTGGCATCCTTAGAATTCCTAGAAAGGAAGGCAGGGACCTGGGCAGAAGGGTGCAAGGCTACTGGTGTTTGTAAGTGGTAACAGAAAGCTTTCTCTTGTTGGTACCCTACCCCAAGTTACACTGTCACTTCTTTTTCCTAGTTGTTGTTTTGTCGGTTTGTATTCTCAACATAGACCCTTTTCCTTCCTAACCTTGGCTGTCCTGAACCTTACTGTCCTTGAACTCAGTGATTTGCCTGTCTTGCTGGGATGAAACTGTGAGCTACCATCCAGAAGGAAGCACCCTGCTGAGGTTAGATTGGGGTCTCTTCCATTTTACTCTATGAACATGCATATGGCAGGCCTGATCTTTCTTTTTTCCTTTTCCTTTTCTTTTTAAAGATTTATTTATTTATTATATTTAAGTATGCTGTAGCTATCTTCAGACAGTCCAGAAGAGGGTGTCAGATTCTGAAGAATCTAAATCATTCTTATTGTCTGCATATGATGTATATAAACACAGCCTCACATATACTCAAAAAAAAAGAAAAAAAAGAAAAAAGATGTGGCTACAGAGAGGGCTCAACAATTAAGAGCATTGTTTCCTCTTCCAGAGAACCTGGGCTCAATTACCAGTATTATATATGGTGGCCCATCTCCAGTTCCAGGGGATCTAATACTCTGTTCTGGAGTCTGTGGGCACAGCATACACATGCAAAACATTCTTACACAATCATTGAGAGAGGAGAGAGAGGGGTTGAGAGAGAGGGGAGGTAATCATACCTCCTGACGAGTTTGAAGACCTGAGCTTCATCACTCACACAAATAAATAAATGCAAAATATTTTTTTTATAAATAAACTCTGCCATTGCCCTTTAAAAATTCCTAGAAAACAAGTTTTATAAGGAAGAGTTATATTTACTATATCTAAAGGACAGTCATGAGCATATTCAATAAATAGAAAAAGGCCTGTTAGTCTTAGAAATGGAAAAGACAAACCAAGGAAGGTTTGCAATTACATAATGAGGCAGCTCAGCCCAGCTCTAAGGTTGGAAATAAGACTCGAGAATAGGATACACCTGAAGACAGCCAGCCATTGCTTTTTGTTTTGGAGGCTGAAAGGATACACCTGAAGACAGCCAATGCTGTGTGATGGTGATCTGGTATTTTTTTTTTAATTTTTAGAAACTTTAACACTTTGTATAAAACTTTTATAAAAACTTTTTATTATAAACTTCTTTCTTTCTTTCTTTTCTTTCTTTCCTTTCTTTCTTTCTTTTCTTTCTTTATTTTCTTTCTTTCTTTCCTCACCCTAGCCCCTACCCTAGCCCTGTCTTTCACCAGGTTGGCCTCGAACTCAGAAACTGACTGCCTCTGCCTACAGAGTGCTCTCATTAAGAGCTTGAGCCACCACTGAATGTAGGGTTTTCTAAGACTTACCTTGCTCTTGGTGTCTGTTCTCAGCTGTGAAACCCTAATTAACACAAGTAGGCAGTCCTGGGTCAGCCAGAGTACAGACTGAGGACTTCTCTAAAAACAAATAAAACAAAACAAAACAACAAATAGAAATAATAAAATACATAAATTAAGCAACCACAGCATAGCTTTTCTCTATCTAGGTGGTACTCAGAAATTCCAGCAGTTGGCCTGTGACACCTCAGCTCAGTATATGAGAGGCTGTGTTTATGTACATCATATGCAGACCATAAGAGGGATTTACATTCTCCAGAATCTGACACCCTCCTCTGGAGTGTCTAAAGAAAGCTACAGTGTACTTATATCTAAGAAATACATAAATAAATAAATAAATAAATAAATAAATAAATAAATAAATATTTTTTAAAAAGGATAAGAAAGAAAGAAAGACCAGGCAGGCCTGCCATCCTTATCTCTGTCTGTCTGTCTGTCTGATCCCGTGGAACTGGAGAAGGGCCACCTTGTAGGTGCTGGTAGTTGATCCCACCTTCTCTGGAAGAGGAGACAATGCTGTTAATTGTTGAGCCCTTTCAGTGGCCCCACCCATTTTTAATTTTTAGAAGTATATGTGAGGCTGTGTTTATGTACATCATATTCAAACGATAAGAGGGATTTAGATTCTCCAGAATCTGACACCCTCTTCTGGAGTGTCTGAAGACGGCTACAGTGTACTTATATCTAATAAATAAATAAATAAATAAATAAATAAATAAACATTTTTTAAAAAGTATAAGAAATAAAGAAAGACCAGGCAGGCCTGCCATCCTTATCTCTGTCTCTCTGTCTGTCTGTCTGTCTGATCCCGTGGAACTGGAGATGGGCCACCTTGTAGGTGCTGGTAGTTTATCCCAGGTTCTCTGGAAGAGGAGACAATGCTGTTAATTGTTGAGCTTTTAGAGTGGCCCCACCCTTCTTTAAATTTTTAGAAGTATATGTGAGGCTTTGTTTATGTACATCATATGCAGACCATAAGAGGGATTTAGATTCTCCAGAATCTGACACCCTCTTCTGGAGTGTCTGAAGACAGCTACAGTGTACTTATATCTACTAAATACATAAATAAATATATAAATAAACATTTTTTAAAAAAGGATAAGAAAGAAAGAAAGACCAGGCAGGCCTGCCATCCTTAGCACTGTCTGTCTGTCTGTCTGTCTGATCCCCTGGAACTGGAGATGGGCCACCATATAGTTGCTGGTAGTTGATCCAAGGTTCTCTGGAAGAGGAGACAATGCTCTTAATTGTTGAGCTTTTAGAGTGGCCACACACTTCTTTAAATATTTAGAAGTATATGTGAGGCTCTGTTTATGTACATCATATGCAGACCATAAGAGGGATTTAGATTCTCCAGAATCTGACACCCTCTTCTGTAGTGTCTGAACAGATACAGTGTACTTATATCTACTAAATACATAAATAAATAAATAAATAAACATTTTTTAAAAAGGATAAGAAAGAAAGAAAGACCAGGCAGGCCTGCCATCCATATCTCTGCCTGTCTGTCTGTCTGTCTATCTGATCCCCGGGAACTGGAGATGGGCCACCATATAGTTGCTGGTAGTTGATCCCAGGTTCTCTGGAAGAGGAGACAATGCTCTTAATTGTTGAGCCCTTTCAGTGGCCTCACACTTCTTTAAATATTTAGAGGTATATGTGAGGCTGTGTTTATGTACATCATATTCAGATCATAAGAGGATTTAGATTCTCCAGAATCTGACACCCTCTACTGGAGTGTCTGAAGACAGCTACAGTGTACTTATATGTAATAAATAAATAGATAAATAAATAAATAAATAAATAAACATTTTTAAAAAAGGATAAGAAAGAAAGTAAGACCAGGCAGGCCTGCCATCCTTATCTCTGTCTGTCTGTCTGTCTGTCTGTCTATCTGATCCCCGGGAACTGGAGATGGGCCACCATATAGTGCTGGTCGTTGATCCAAGTTCTATGGAAGAGGAGACAATTCGGTTAATTGTTGAGCCCTTTCAGTGGCCCCACACTTCTTTAAATATTTAGAAGTTTATGTGAGGCTGTGTTTATGTACATCATATTCAGATTATAAGAGGATTTAGATTCTCCAGAATCTGACACCCTCTACTGGAGTGACTGAAGACAGATACAGTGTACTTATATATAATAAATAAATAAATAAATAAACATTTTTTAAAAAGGATAAGAAAGAAAGTAAGACCAGGCTGGCCTGCCATCCTTATCTCTGTCTGTCTGTCTGTCTGTCTGATCCCCTGGAACTGGAGTTGGGCTACCATAAAGTTGCTGGTAGTTGATCCCAGGTTCTCTGGAAGAGGAGACAATGCTGTTAATTGTTGAGCCCTATCAGTGGCCCTACCCATCTTTAAATATTTAGAAGTATATGTGAGGCTGTGTTTATGTACATCATATGCAGACCATAAGAGGGATTTAGATTCTCCAGAATCTGACACCCTCTTCTGGAGTGTCTGAAGACAGCTACAGTGTAGTTTTATCTAATAAATAAATAGATAAATAAATAAATAAATAAACATTTTTTAAAAAGTATAAGAAAGAAAGAAAGACCAGGCAGGCCTGCCTTCCATATCTCTGTCTGTCTGTCTGTCTGTCTATCTGATCCCCGGGAACTGGAGATGGGCCACCATAAGGTGCTGGTAGTTTATCCCAGGTTCTCTGGAAGAGGAGACAATTCGGTTAATTGTTGAGCCCTTTCAGTGGCCCCACACTTCTTTAAATATTTAGAAGTTTATGTGAGGCTGTGTTTATGTACATCATATTCAGATTATAAGAGGATTTAGATTCTCCAGAATCTGACACCGTCTACTGGAGTGACTGAAGACAGCTACAGTGTACTTATATATAATAAATAAATAAATAAATAAATAAATAAATAAATAAATAAATAAACATTTTTTAAAAAGGATAAGAAAGAAAGAAAGACCAGGCAGGCTTGCCATCCTTATCACTGTCTGTATGTCTGTCTGTCTGATCCCCTGGAACTGGAGATGGGCCACCATATAGTTGCTGGTAGTTGATCCCAGGTACTCTGGAAGAGGACATAATGCTGTTAATTGTTGAGCCCTTTCAGTGGCGCCACCCATCTTTAAATATTTAGAGGTATATGTGAGGCTGTGTTTATGTACATCATATGCAGACCATAAGAGGGATTTAGATTCTCCAGAACCTGACACCCTCTTCTGGAGTGTCTGAAGACAGCTACAGTGTACTTATATCTAATAAATAAATAGATAAATAAATAAATAAATAAATAAATAAATAAACATTTTTTAAAAAGTATAAGAAAGAAAGAAAGACCAGGCAGGCCTGCCATCCATATCTCTGTCTGTCTGTCTGTCTGTCTATCTGATCCCCGGGAACTGGAGATGGGCCACCATATAGTGCTGGTAGTTGATCCAAGGTTCTCTGGAAGAGGAGACAATTCGGTTAATTGTTGAGCCCTTTCAGTGGCCCCACACTTCTTTAAATATTTAGAAGTTTATGTGAGGCTGTGTTTATGTACATCATATTCAGATTATAAGAGGATTTAGATTCTCCAGAATCTGACACCCTCTACTGGAGTGACTGAAGACAGATACAGTGTACTTATATATAATAAATAAATAAATAAATAAATAAATAAATAAATAAATAAATAAACATTTTTTAAAAAGGATAAGAAAGAAAGTAAGACCAGGCTGGCCTGCCATCCTTATCTCTGTCTGTCTGTCTGTCTGTCTGATCCCCTGGAACTGGAGTTGGGCTACCATAAAGTTGCTGGTAGTTGATCCCAGGTTCTCTGGAAGAGGAGACAATGCTGTTAATTGTTGAGCCCTATCAGTGGCCCTACCCATCTTTAAATATTTAGAAGTATATGTGAGGCTGTGTTTATGTACATCATATGCAGACCATAAGAGGGATTTAGATTCTCCAGAATCTGACACCCTCTTCTGGAGTGTCTGAAGACAGCTACAGTGTACTTGTATCTAATAAATACATAAATAAATAAATAAATAAACAATTTTTAAAAAGTATAAGAAATAAAGAAAGACCAGGCAGGCCTGCCATCCTTATCTCTGTCTCTCTGTCTGTCTGTCTGTTTGATCCACTGGAACTGGAGATGGGCCACCATAAGGTGCTGGTAGTTTATCCCAGGTTCTCCGAAAGAGGAGACAATGCTGTTAATTGTTGAGCCCTCTCAGTGGCCCGACACATCTTTAAATTTTTAGAAGTATATGTGAGGCTGTGTTTATGTACATCATATGCAGACCATAAGAGGGATTTAGTTTCTCCAGAATCTGACACCCTCTTCTGAGTGTCTGAAGACAGCTACAGTGTACTTATATCTAATAAATACATAAATAAATATATAAATAAACATTTTTTTAAAAAGGATAAGAAAGAAAGAAAGACCAGGCAGGCCTGCCATCCTTATCACTGTCTGTATGTCTGTCTGTCTGATCCCCTGGAACTGGAGATGGGCCACCATATAGTTGCTGGTAGTTGATCCCAGGTACTCTGGAAGAGGAGACAATGCTGTTAATTGTTGAGCCCTTTCAGTGGCGCCACCCATATTAAATATTTAGAGGTATATGTGAGGCTGTGTTTATGTACATCATATGCAGACCATAAGAGGGATTTAGATTCTCCAGAATCTGACACCCTCTTCTGGAGTGTCTGAAGACAGCTACAGTGTACTTATATCTAATAAATAAATAGATAAATAAATAAATAAATAAATAAATAAATAAATAAATAAACATTTTTAAAAAAGTATAAGAAAGAAAGAAAGACCAGGCAGGCCTGCCATCCATATCTCTGTCTGTCTGTCTGTCTGTCTATCTGATCCCCGGGAACTGGAGATGGGCCACCATATAGTGCAGGTAGTTGATCCAAGGTTCTCTGGAAGAGGAGACAATTCGGTTAATTGTTGAGCCCTTTCATTGGCCCCACACTTCTTTAAATATTTAGAAGTTTATGTGAGGCTGTGTTTATGTACATCATATTCAGATTATAAGAGGATTTAGATTCTCCAGAATCTGACACCCTCTACTGGAGTGACTGAAGACAGATACAGTGTACTTATATATAATAAATAAATAAATAAATAAATAAATAAATAAATAAATAAATAAACATTTTTTAAAAAGGATAAGAAAGAAAGAAAGTCCAGGCAGGCCTGCCATCCTTATCACTGTCTGTATGTCTGTCTGTCTGATCCCCTGGAACTGGAGATGGGCCACCATATAGTTGCTGGTAGTTGATCCCAGGTACTCTGGAAGAGGACGTAATGCTGTTAATTGTTGAGCCCTTTCAGTGGCGCCACCCATCTTTAAATATTTAGAGGTATATGTGAGGCTGTGTTTATGTACATCATATGCAGACCATAAGAGGGATTTAGATTCTCCAGAACATGACACCCTCTTCTGGAGTGTATGAAGACAGCTACAGTGTACTTATATCTAATAAATAAATAGATAAATAAATAAATAAATAAATAAATAAACATTTTTTAAAAAGTATAAGAAAGAAAGAAAGACCAGGCAGGCCTGCCATCCATATCTCTGTCTGTCTGTCTGTCTGTCTATCTGATCCCCGGGAACTGGAGGTGGGCCACCATATAGTGCTGGTAGTTGATCCAAGGTTCTCTGGAAGAGCAGACAATTCGGTTAATTGTTGAGCCCTTTCAGTGGCCCCACACTTCTTTAAATATTTAGAAGTTTATGTGAGGCTGTGTTTATGTACATCATATTCAGATTATGAGAGGATTTAGATTCTCCAGAATCTGACACCCTCTACTGGAGTGACTGAAGACAGATACAGTGTACTTATATATAATAAATAAATAAATAAATAAATAAATAAATAAATAAATAAATAAACATTTTTTAAAAAGGATAAGAAAGAAAGTAAGACCAGGCTGGCCTGCCATCCTTATCTCTGTCTGTCTGTCTGTCTGTCTGATCCCCTGGAACTGGAGTTGGGCTACCATAAAGTTGCTGGTAGTTGATCCCAGGTTCTCTGGAAGAGGAGACAATGCTGTTAATTGTTGAGCCCTATCAGTGGCCCTACCCATCTTTAAATATTTAGAAGTATATGTGAGGCTGTGTTTATGTACATCATATGCAGACCATAAGAGGGATTTAGATTCTCCAGAATCTGACACCCTCTTCTGGAGTGTCTGAAGACAGCTACAGTGTACTTATATCTAATAAATACATAAATAAATAAATAAATAAACATTTTTTAAAAAGTATAAGAAATAAAGAAAGACCAGGCAGGCCTGCCATCCTTATCTCTGTCTCTCTGTCTGTCTGTCTGTCTGATCCACTGGAACTGGAGATGGGCCACCATAAGGTGCTGGTAGTTTATCCCAGGTTCTCTGAAAGAGGAGACAATGCTGTTAATTGTTGAGCCCTCTCAGTGGCCCGACACATCTTTAAATTTTTAGAAGTATATGTGAGGCTGTGTTTATGTACATCATATGCAGACCATAAGAGGGATTTAGATTCTCCAGAATCTGACACCCTCTTCTGGAGTGTCTGAAGACAGCTACAGTGTACTTATATCTAATAAATACATAAATAAATATATAAATAAACATTTTTTTAAAAAGGATAAGAAAGAAAGAAAGACCAGGCAGGCCTGCCATCCTTATCACTGTCTGTCTGTCTGTCTGTCTGATCCCCTGGAACTGGAGATGGGCCACCATATAGTTGCTGGTAGTTGATCCCAGGTACTCTGGAAGAGGAGACAATGCTGTTAATTGTTGAGCCCTTTCAGTGGCGCCACCCATCTTTAAATATTTAGAGGTATATGTGAGGCTGTGTTTATGTACATCATATGCAGACCATAAGAGGGATTTAGATTCTCCAGAATCTGACACCCTCTTCTGGAGTGTCTGAAGACAGCTACAGTGTACTTATATCTAATAAATAAATAGATAAATAAATAAATAAATAAATAAATAAATAAATAAATAAATAAACATTTTTTAAAAAGTATAAGAAAGAAAGAAAGACCAGGCAGGCCTGCCATCCATATCTCTGTCTGTCGGTCTGTCTGTCTATCTGATCCCCGGGAACTGGAGATGGGCCACCATATAGTGCTGGTAGTTGATCCAAGGTTCTCTGGAAGAGGAGACAATTAGGTTAATTGTTGAGCCCTTTCAGTGGCCCCACACTTCTTTAAATATTTAGAAGTTTATGTGAGGCTGTGTTTATGTACATCATATTCAGATTATAAGAGGATTTAGATTCTCCAGAATCTGACACCCTCTACTGGAGTGACTGAAGACAGCTACAGTGTACTTATATATAATAAATAAATAAATAAATAAATAAATAAATAAATAAATAAATAAATAAACATTTTTTAAAAAGGATAAGAAAGAAAGAAAGACCAGGCAGGCCTGCCATCCTTATCACTGTCTGTATGTCTGTCTGTCTGATCCCCTGGAACTGGAGATGGGCCACCATATAGTTGCTGGTAGTTGATCCCAGGTACTCTGGAAGAGGACATAATGCTGTTAATTGTTGAGCCCTTTCAGTGGCGCCACCCATCTTTAAATATTTAGAGGTATATGTGAGGCTGTGTTTATGTACATCATATGCAGACCATAAGAGGGATTTAGATTCTCCAGAACCTGACACCCTCTTCTGGAGTGTCTGAAGACATCTACAGTGTACTTATATCTAATAAATAAATAAATAAATAAATAAATAAATAAACATTTTTTAAAAAGTATAAGAAAGAAAGAAAGACCAGGCAGGCCTGCCATCCATATCTCTGTCTGTCTGTCTGTCTGTCTATCTGATCCCCGGGAACGGGAGATGGGCCACCATATAGTGCTGGTAGTTGATCCAAGGTTCTCTGGAAGAGGAGACAATTCGGTAATTGTTGAGCCCTTTCAGTGGCCCCACACTTCTTTAAATATTTAGAAGTTTATGTGAGGCTGTGTTTATGTACATCATATTCAGATTATAAGAGGATTTAGATTCTCCAGAATCTGACACCCTCTACTGGAGTGACTGAAGACAGATACAGTGTACTTATATATAATAAATAAATAAATAAATAAATAAATAAATAAATAAATAAATAAATAAACATTTTTTAAAAAGGATAAGAAAGAAAGTAAGACCAGGCTGGCCTGCCATCCTTATCTCTGTCTGTCTGTCTGTCTGTCTGATCCCCTGGAACTGGAGTTGGGCTACCATAAAGTTGCTGGTAGTTGATCCCAGGTTCTCTGGAAGAGGAGACAATGCTGTTAATTGTTGAGCCCTATCAGTGGCCCTACCCATCTTTAAATATTTAGAAGTATATGTGAGGCTGTGTTTATGTACATCATATGCAGACCATAAGAGGGATTTAGATTCTCCAGAATCTGACACCCTCTTCTGGAGTGTCTGAAGACAGCTACAGTGTACTTATATCTAATAAATACATAAATAAATAAATAAATAAATAAACATTTTTTAAAAAGTATAAGAAATAAAGAAAGACCAGGCAGGCCTGCCATCCTTATCTCTGTCTCTCTGTCTGTCTGTCTGTCTGATCCACTGGAACTGGAGATGGGCCACCATAAGTTGCTGGTAGTTTATCCCAGGTTCTCTGAAAGAGGAGACAATGCTGTTAATTGTTGAGCCCTCTCAGTGGCCCTACCCATCTTTAAATATTTAGAAGTATATGTGAGGCTGTGTTTATGTACATCATATGCAGACCATAAGAGGGATTTAGATTCTCCAGAATCTGACACCCTCTTCTGGAGTGTCTGAAGACAGCTACAGTGTACTTATATCTAATAAATACATAAATAAATAAATAAATAAACATTTTTTAAAAAGTATAAGAAATAAAGAAAGACCAGGCAGGCCTGCCATCCTTATCTCTGTCTCTCTGTCTGTCTGTCTGTCTGATCCACTGGAACTGGAGATGGGCCACCATAAGGTGCTGGTAGTTTATCCCAGGTTCTCTGAAAGAGGAGACAATGCTGTTAATTGTTGAGCCCTCTCAGTGGCCCGACACATCTTTAAATTTTTAGAAGTATATGTGAGGCTGTGTTTATGTACATCATATGCAGACCATAAGAGGGATTTAGATTCTCCAGAATCTGACACCCTCTTCTGGAGTGTCTGAAGACAGCTACAGTGTACTTATATCTAATAAATACATAAATAAATATATAAATAAACATTTTTTTAAAAAGGATAAGAAAGAAAGAAAGACCAGGCAGGCCTGCCATCCTTATCACTGTCTGTCTGTCTGTCTGTCTGATCCCCTGGAACTGGAGATGGGCCACCATATAGTTGCTGGTAGTTGATCCCAGGTACTCTGGAAGAGGAGACAATGCTGTTAATTGTTGAGCCCTTTCAGTGGCGCCACCCATCTTTAAATATTTAGAGGTATATGTGAGGCTGTGTTTATGTACATCATATGCAGACCATAAGAGGGATTTAGATTCTCCAGAATCTGACACCCTCTTCTGGAGTGTCTGAAGACAGCTACAGTGTACTTATATCTATTAAATAAATAGATAAATAAATAAATAAATAAATAAACATTTTTAAAAAAGTATAAGAAAGAAAGAAAGAAAGACCAGGCAGGCCTGCCATCCATATCTCTGTCTGTCGGTCTGTCTGTCTATCTGATCCCCGGGAACTGGAGATGGGCCACCATATAGTGCTGGTAGTTGATCCAAGGTTCTCTGGAAGAGGAGACAATTAGGTTAATTGTTGAGCCCTTTCAGTGGCCCCACACTTCTTTAAATATTTAGAAGTTTATGTGAGGCTGTGTTTATGTACATCATATTCAGATTATAAGAGGATTTAGATTCTCCAGAATCTGACACCCTCTACTGGAGTGACTGAAGACAGCTACAGTGTACTTATATATAATAAATAAATAAATAAATAAATAAATAAATAAATAAACATTTTTTAAAAAGGATAAGAAAGAAAGAAAGACCAGGCAGGCCTGCCATCCTTATCACTGTCTGTATGTCTTTCTGTCTGATCCCCTGGACCTGGAGATGGGCCACCATATAGTTGCTGGTAGTTGATCCCAGGTACTCTGGAAGAGGACATAATGCTGTTAATTGTTGAGCCCTTTCAGTGGCGCCACCCATCTTTAAATATTTAGAGGTATATGTGAGGCTGTGTTTATGTACATCATATGCAGACCATAAGAGGGATTTAGATTCTCCAGAACCTGACACCCTCTTCTGGAGTGTCTGAAGACATCTACAGTGTACTTATATCTAATAAATAAATAAATAAATAAATAAATAAATAAATAAATAAATAAACATTTTTTAAAAAGTATAAGAAAGAAAGAAAGACCAGGCAGGCCTGCCATCCATATCTCTGTCTGTCTGTCTGTCTGTCTATCTGATCCCCGGGAACGGGAGATGGGCCACCATATAGTGCTGGTAGTTGATCCAAGGTTCTCTGGAAGAGGAGACAATTCGGTTAATTGTTGAGCCCTTTCAGTGGCCCCACACTTCTTTAAATATTTAGAAGTTTATGTGAGGCTGTGTTTATGTACATCATATTCAGATTATAAGAGGATTTAGATTCTCCAGAATCTGACACCCTCTACTGGAGTGACTGAAGACAGATACAGTGTACTTATATATAATAAATAAATAAATAAATAAATAAATAAATAAATAAATAAACATTTTTTAAAAAGGATAAGAAAGAAAGTAAGACCAGGCTGGCCTGCCATCCTTATCTCTGTCTGTCTGTCTGTCTGTCTGATCCCCTGGAACTGGAGTTGGGCTACCATAAAGTTGCTGGTAGTTGATCCCAGGTTCTCTGGAAGAGGAGACAATGCTGTTAATTGTTGAGCCCTATCAGTGGCCCTACCCATCTTTAAATATTTAGAAGTATATGTGAGGCTGTGTTTATGTACATCATATGCAGACCATAAGAGGGATTTAGATTCTCCAGAATCTGACACCCTCTTCTGGAGTGTCTGAAGACAGCTACAGTGTACTTATATCTAATAAATACATAAATAAATAAATAAATAAACATTTTTTAAAAAGTATAAGAAATAAAGAAAGACTAGGCAGGTCTGCCATCCTTATCTCTGTCTCTCTGTCTGTCTATCTGTCTGATCCACTGGAACTGGAGATGGGCCACCATAAGTTGCTGGTAGTTTATCCCAGGTTCTCTGAAAGAGGAGACAATGCTGTTAATTGTTGAGCCCTCTCAGTGGCCCGACACATCTTTAAATTTTTAGAAGTATATGTGAGGCTCTGTTTATGTACATCATATGCAGACCATAAGAGGGATTTAGATTCTCCAGAATCTGACACCCTCTTCTGGAGTGTCTGAAGACAGCTACAGTGTACTTATATTTAATAAATACATAAATAAATATATAAATAAACATTTTATTAAAAAGGATAAGAAAGAAAGAAAGACCAGGCAGGCCTGCCATGCTTATCACTGTCTGTATGTCTGTCTGTCTGATCCCCTGGAACTGGAGATGGGCCACCATATAGTTGCTGGTAGTTGATCCCAGGTACTCTGGAAGAGGAGACAATGCTGTTAATTGTTGAGCCCTTTCAGTGGCGCCACCCATCTTTAAATATTTAGAGGTATATGTGAGGCTGTGTTTATGTACATCATATGCAGACCATAAGAGGGATTTAGATTCTCCAGAATCTGACACCCTCTTCTGTAGTGTCTGAAGACAGCTACAGTGTACTTATATCTAATAAAATAAATAGATATATAAATAAATAAATAAATAAATAAACATTTTTTAAAAAGTATAAGAAAGAAAGAAAGACCAGGCAGGCCTGCCATCCATATCTCTGTCTGTCTGTCTGTCTGTCTATCTGATCACCGGGAACTGGAGATGGGCCACCATATAGTGCTGGTAGTTGATCCAAGGTTCTCTGGAAGAGGAGACAATTCGGTTAATTGTTGAGCCCTTTTAGTGGCCCCACACTTCTTTAAATATTTAGAAGTTTATGTGAGGCTGTGTTTATGTACATCATATGCAGACCATAAGAGGGATTTAGATTCTCCAGAATCTGACACCCTCTACTGGAGAGACTGAAGACAGCTACGGTGTACTTATATATAATAAATAAATAAATAAATAAATAAATAAATAAATAAACATTTTTTAAAAAGGATAAAAAAGAATTTAAGACCAGGCAGGCCTGCCATCCTTATCTCTGTCTGTCTGTCTGTCTGTCTGATCCCCTGGAACTGGAGTTGGGCTACCATAAAGTTGCTGGTAGTTGATCCCTGGTTCTCTGGAAGAGGAGACAATGCTGTTAATTGTTGAGCCCTATAAGTGGCCCTACCGATCTTTAAATATTTAGAAGTATATGTGAGGCTGTGTTTATGTACATCATATGCAGACCATAAGAGGGATTTAGATTCTCCAGAATCTGACACCCTCTTCTGGAGTGTCTGAAGACAGCTACAGTGTACTTATATCTAATAAATAAATAAATAAATAAATAAATAAATAAATAAATAAATAAACATTTTTTAAAAAGTATAAGAAATAACGAAAGACCAGGCAGGCCTGCCATCCTTATCTCTGTCTCTCTGTCTGTCTGTCTGTCTGATCCACTGGAACTGGAGATGGGCCACCATAATGTGCTGGTAGTTTATCCCAGGTTCTCTGAAAGAGGAGACAATGCTGTTAATTGTTGAGCCCTCTCAGTGGCCCGACACATCTTTAAATTTTTAGAAGTATATGTGAGGCTGTGTTTATGTACATCATATGCAGACCATAAGAGGGATTTAGATTCTCCAGAATCTGACACCCTCTTCTGGAGTGTCTGAAGACAGCTACAGTGTACTTATATCTAATAAATACATAAATAAATATATAAATAAACATTTTTTTAAAAAGGATAAGAAAGAAAGAAAGACCAGGCAGGCCTGCCATCCTTATCACTGTCTGTCTGTCTGTCTGTCTGATCCCCTGGAACTGGAGATGGGCCACCATATAGTTGCTGGTAGTTGATCCCAGGTACTCTGGAAGAGGAGACAATGCTGTTAATTGTTGAGCCCTTTCAGTGGCGCCACCCATCTTTAAATATTTAGAGGTATATGTGAGGCTGTGTTTATGTACATCATATGCAGACCATAAGAGGGATTTAGATTCTCCAGAATCTGACACCCTCTACTGGAGAGACTGAAGACAGCTACGGTGTACTTATATATAATAAGTAAATAAATAAATAAATAAATAAACATTTTTTAAAAAGGATAAAAAAGAATTTAAGACCAGGCAGGCCTGCCATCCTTATCTCTCTCTGTCTGTCTGTCTGTCTGATCCCCTGGAACTGGAGTTGGGCTACCATAAAGTTGCTGGTAGTTGATCCCTGGTTCTCTGGAAGAGGAGACAATGCTGTTAATTGTTGAGCCCTATAAGTGGCCCTACCGATCTTTAAATATTTAGAAGTATATGTGAGGCTGTGTTTATGTACATCATATGCAGACCATAAGAGGGATTTAGATTCTCCAGAATTTGACACCCTCTTCTGGAGTGTCTGAAGACAGCTACAGTGTACTTATATCTAATAAATAAATAAATAAATAAATAAATAAATAAATAAATAAATAAATAAATAAACATTTTTTAAAAAGTATAAGAAAGAAAGAAAGAAAGACCAGGCAGGCCTGCCATCCATATCTCTGTCTGTCGGTCTGTCTGTCTATCTGATCCCCGGGAACTGGAGATAGGCCACCATATAGTGCTGGTAGTTGATCCAAGGTTCTCTGGAAGAGGAGACAATTAGGTTAATTGTTGAGCCCTTTCAGTGGCCCCACACTTCTTTAAATATTTAGAAGTTTATGTGAGGCTGTGTTTATGTACATCATATTCAGATTATAAGAGGATTTAGATTCTCCAGAATCTGACACCCTCTACTGGAGTGACTGAAGACAGCTACAGTGTACTTATATATAATAAATAAATAAATAAATAAATAAATAAATAAATAAATAAACATTTTTTAAAAAGGATAAGAAAGAAAGAAAGACCAGGCAGGCCTGCCATCCTTATCACTGTCTGTATGTCTTTCTGTCTGATCCCCTGGAACTGGAGATGGGCCACCATATAGTTGCTGGTAGTTGATCCCAGGTACTCTGGAAGAGGACATAATGCTGTTAATTGTTGAGCCCTTTCAGTGGCGCCACCCATCTTTAAATATTTAGAGGTATATGTGAGGCTGTGTTTATGTACATCATATGCAGACCATAAGAGGGATTTAGATTCTCCAGAACCTGACACCCTCTTCTGGAGTGTCTGAAGACATCTACAGTGTACTTATATCTAATAAATAAATAAATAAATAAATAAATAAACATTTTTTAAAAAGTATAAGAAAGAAAGAAAGACCAGGCAGGCCTGCCATCCATATCTCTGTCTGTCTGTCTGTCTGTCTATCTGATCCCCGGGAACGGGAGATGGGCCACCATATAGTGCTGGTAGTTGATCCAAGGTTCTCTGGAAGAGGAGACAATTCGGTTAATTGTTGAGCCCTTTCAGTGGCCCCACACTTCTTTAAATATTTAGAAGTTTATGTGAGGCTGTGTTTATGTACATCATATTCAGATTATAAGAGGATTTAGATTCTCCAGAATCTGACACCCTCTACTGGAGTGACTGAAGACAGATACAGTGTACTTATATATAATAAATAAATAAATAAATAAATAAATAAATAAATAAACATTTTTTAAAAAGGATAAGAAAGAAAGTAAGACCAGGCTGGCCTGCCATCCTTATCTCTGTCTGTCTGTCTGTCTGTCTGATCCCCTGGAACTGGAGTTGGGATACCATAAAGTTGCTTGTAGTTGATCCCAGGTTCTCTGGAAGAGGAGACAATGCTGTTAATTGTTGAGCCCTATCAGTGGCCCTACCCATCTTTAAATATTTAGAAGTATATGTGAGGCTGTGTTTATGTACATCATATGCAGACCATAAGAGGGATTTAGATTCTCCAGAATCTGTCACCCTCTTCTGGAGTGTCTGAAGACAGCTACAGTGTACTTATATCTAATAAATACATAAATAAATAAATAAATAAACATTTTTTTAAAAAGTATAAGAAATAAAGAAAGACCAGGCAGGTCTGCCATCCTTATCTCTGTCTCTCTGTCTGTCTATCTGTCTGATCCACTGGAACTGGAGATGGGCCACCATAAGTTGCTGGTAGTTTATCCCAGGTTCTCTGAAAGAGGAGACAATGCTGTTAATTGTTGAGCCCTCTCAGTGGCCCGACACATCTTTAAATTTTTAGAAGTATATGTGAGGCTGTGTTTATGTACATCATATGCAGACCATAAGAGGGATTTAGATTCTCCAGAATCTGACACCCTCTTCTGGAGTGTCTGAAGACAGCTACAGTGTACTTATATTTAATAAATACATAAATAAATATATAAATAAACATTTTATTAAAAAGGATAAGAAAGAAAGAAAGACCAGGCAGGCCTGCCATCCTTATCACTGTCTGTATGTCTGTCTGTCTGATCCCCTGGAACTGGAGATGGGCCACCATATAGTTGCTGGTAGTTGATCCCAGGTACTCTGGAAGAGGAGACAATGCTGTTAATTGTTGAGCCCTTTCAGTGGCGCCACCCATCTTTAAATATTTAGAGGTATATGTGAGGCTGTGTTTATGTACATCATATGCAGACCATAAGAGGGATTTAGATTCTCCAGAATCTGACACCCTCTTCTGTAGTGTCTGAAGACAGCTACAGTGTACTTATATCTAATAAATAAATAGATAAATAAATAAATAAATAAATAAACATTTTTTAAAAAGTATAAGAAAGAAAGAAAGACCAGGCAGGCCTGCCATCCATATCTCTGTCTGTCTGTCTGTCTGTCTATCTGATCCCCGGGAACTGGAGATGGGCCACCATATAGTGCTGGTAGTTGATCCAAGGTTCTCTGGAAGAGGAGACAATTCGGTTAATTGTTGAGCCCTTTTAGTGGCCCCACACTTCTTTAAATATTTAGAAGTTTATGTGAGGCTGTGTTTATGTACATCATATTCAGATTATAAGAGGATTTAGATTCTCCAGAATCTGACACCCTCTACTGGAGAGACTGAAGACAGCTACGGTGTACTTATATATAATAAATAAATAAATAAATAAATAAACATTTTTTAAAAAGGATAAAAAAGAATTTAAGACCAGGCATCCTGCCATCCTTATCTCTGTCTGTCTGTCTGTCTGTCTGATCCCCTGGAACTGGAGTTGGGCTACCGTAAAGTTGCTGGTAGTTGATCCCTGGTTCTCTGGAAGAGGAGACAATGCTGTTAATTGTTGAGCCCTATAAGTGGCCCTACCGATCTTTAAATATTTAGAAGTATATGTGAGGCTGTGTTTATGTACATCATATGCAGACCATAAGAGGGATTTAGATTCTCCAGAATCTGACACCCTCTTCTTGAGTGCCTGAACAGCTACAGTGTACTTATATCTAATAAATAAATAAATAAATAAATAAATAAATAAATAAACATTTTTTAAAAAGTATAAGAAATAAAGAAATACCAGGCAGGCCTGCCATCCTTATCTCTGTCTCTCTGTCTGTCTGTCTGTCTGATCCACTGGAACCGGAGATGGGCCACCATAAGGTGCTGGTAGTTTATCCCAGGTTCTCTGAAAGAGGAGACAATGCTGTTAATTGTTGAGCCCTCTCAGTGGCCCGACACATCTTTAAATTTTTAGAAGTATATGTGAGGCTGTGCTTATGTACATCATATGCAGACCATAAGAGGGATTTAGATTCTCCAGAATCTGACACCCTCTTCTGGAGTGTCTGAAGACAGCTACAGTGTACTTATATCTAATAAATACATAAATAAATATATAAATAAACATTTTTTTAAAAAGGATAAGAAAGAAAGAAAGACCAGGCAGGCCTGCCATCCTTATCACTGTCTGTCTGTCTGTCTGTCTGATCCCCTGGAACTGGAGATGGGCCACCATATAGTTGCTGGTAGTTGATCCCAGGTACTCTGGAAGAGGAGACAATGCTGTTAATTGTTGAGCCCTTTCAGTGGCGCCACCCATCTTTAAATATTTAGAGGTATATGTGAGGCTGTGTTTATGTACATCATATGCAGACCATAAGAGGGATTTAGATTCTCCAGAATCTGACACCCTCTTCTGGAGTGTCTGAAGACAGCTACAGTGTACTTATATCTAATAAATAAATAGATAAATAAATAAATAAATAAATAAATAAATAAACATTTTTTAAAAAGTATAAGAAAGAAAGAAAGAAAGACCAGGCAGGCCTGCCATCCATATCTCTGTCTGTCGGTCTGTCTGTCTATCTGATCCCCGGGAACTGGAGATGGGCCACCATATAGTGCTGGTAGTTGATCCAAGGTTCTCTGGAAGAGGAGACAATTAGGTTAATTGTTGAGCCCTTTCAGTGGCCCCACACTTCTTTAAATATTTAGAAGTTTATGTGAGGCTGTGTTTATGTACATCATATTCAGATTATAAGAGGATTTAGATTCTCCAGAATCTGACACCCTCTACTGGAGTGACTGAAGACAGCTACAGTGTTCTTATATATAATAAATAAATAAAAAAATAAATAAATAAATAAATAAACATTTTTTAAAAAGGATAAGAAAGAAAGAAAGACCAGGCAGGCCTGCCATCCTTATCACTGTCTGTATGTCTTTCTGTCTGATCCCCTGGAACTGGAGATGGGCCACCATATAGTTGCTGGTAGTTGATCCCAGGTACTCTGGAAGAGGAGACAATGCTGTTAATTGTTGAGCCCTTTCAGTGGCGCCACCCATCTTTAAATATTTAGAGGTATATGTGAGGCTGTGTTTATGTACATCATATGCAGACCATAAGAGGGATTTAGATTCTCCAGAATCTGACACCCTCTTCTGTAGTGTCTGAAGACAGCTACAGTGTACTTATATCTAATAAAATAAATAGATATATAAATAAATAAATAAATAAATAAACATTTTTTAAAAAGTATAAGAAAGAAAGAAAGACCAGGCAGGCCTGCCATCCATATCTCTGTCTGTCTGTCTGTCTGTCTATCTGATCACCGGGAACTGGAGATGGGCCACCATATAGTGCTGGTAGTTGATCCAAGGTTCTCTGGAAGAGGAGACAATTCGGTTAATTGTTGAGCCCTTTTAGTGGCCCCACACTTCTTTAAATATTTAGAAGTTTATGTGAGGCTGTGTTTATGTACATCATATGCAGACCATAAGAGGGATTTAGATTCTCCAGAATCTGACACCCTCTACTGGAGAGACTGAAGACAGCTACGGTGTACTTATATATAATAAATAAATAAATAAATAAATAAATAAATAAACATTTTTTAAAAAGGATAAAAAAGAATTTAAGACCAGGCAGGCCTGCCATCCTTATCTCTGTCTGTCTGTCTGTCTGTCTGATCCCCTGGAACTGGAGTTGGGCTACCATAAAGTTGCTGGTAGTTGATCCCTGGTTCTCTGGAAGAGGAGACAATGCTGTTAATTGTTGAGCCCTATAAGTGGCCCTACCGATCTTTAAATATTTAGAAGTATATGTGAGGCTGTGTTTATGTACATCATATGCAGACCATAAGAGGGATTTAGATTCTCCAGAATCTGACACCCTCTTCTGGAGTGTCTGAAGACAGCTACAGTGTACTTATATCTAATAAATAAATAAATAAATAAATAAATAAATGAATAAATAAATAAATAAATAAATAAACATTTTTTAAAAAGTATAAGAAATAACGAAAGACCAGGCAGGCCTGCCATCCTTATCTCTGTCTCTCTGTCTGTCTGTCTGTCTGATCCACTGGAACTGGAGATGGGCCACCATAATGTGCTGGTAGTTTATCCCAGGTTCTCTGAAAGAGGAGACAATGCTGTTAATTGTTGAGCCCTCTCAGTGGCCCGACACATCTTTAAATTTTTAGAAGTATATGTGAGGCTGTGTTTATGTACATCATATGCAGACCATAAGAGGGATTTAGATTCTCCAGAATCTGACACCCTCTTCTGGAGTGTCTGAAGACAGCTACAGTGTACTTATATCTAATAAATACATAAATAAATATATAAATAAACATTTTTTTAAAAAGGATAAGAAAGAAAGAAAGACCAGGCAGGCCTGCCATCCTTATCACTGTCTGTCTGTCTGTCTGTCTGATCCCCTGGAACTGGAGATGGGCCACCATATAGTTGCTGGTAGTTGATCCCAGGTACTCTGGAAGAGGAGACAATGCTGTTAATTGTTGAGCCCTTTCAGTGGCGCCACCCATCTTTAAATATTTAGAGGTATATGTGAGGCTGTGTTTATGTACATCATATGCAGACCATAAGAGGGATTTAGATTCTCCAGAATCTGACACCCTCTACTGGAGAGACTGAAGACAGCTACGGTGTACTTATATATAATAAGTAAATAAATAAATAAATAAATAAACATTTTTTAAAAAGGATAAAAAAGAATTTAAGACCAGGCAGGCCTGCCATCCTTATCTCTCTCTGTCTGTCTGTCTGTCTGATCCCCTGGAACTGGAGTTGGGCTACCATAAAGTTGCTGGTAGTTGATCCCTGGTTCTCTGGAAGAGGAGACAATGCTGTTAATTGTTGAGCCCTATAAGTGGCCCTACCGATCTTTAAATATTTAGAAGTATATGTGAGGCTGTGTTTATGTACATCATATGCAGACCATAAGAGGGATTTAGATTCTCCAGAATTTGACACCCTCTTCTGGAGTGTCTGAAGACAGCTACAGTGTACTTATATCTAATAAATAAATAAATAAATAAATAAATAAATAAATAAATAAATAAATAAACATTTTTTAAAAAGTATAAGAAAGAAAGAAAGAAAGACCAGGCAGGCCTGCCATCCATATCTCTGTCTGTCGGTCTGTCTGTCTATCTGATCCCCGGGAACTGGAGATAGGCCACCATATAGTGCTGGTAGTTGATCCAAGGTTCTCTGGAAGAGGAGACAATTAGGTTAATTGTTGAGCCCTTTCAGTGGCCCCACACTTCTTTAAATATTTAGAAGTTTATGTGAGGCTGTGTTTATGTACATCATATTCAGATTATAAGAGGATTTAGATTCTCCAGAATCTGACACCCTCTACTGGAGTGACTGAAGACAGCTACAGTGTACTTATATATAATAAATAAATAAATAAATAAATAAATAAATAAATAAACATTTTTTAAAAAGGATAAGAAAGAAAGAAAGACCAGGCAGGCCTGCCATCCTTATCACTGTCTGTATGTCTTTCTGTCTGATCCCCTGGAACTGGAGATGGGCCACCATATAGTTGCTGGTAGTTGATCCCAGGTACTCTGGAAGAGGACATAATGCTGTTAATTGTTGAGCCCTTTCAGTGGCGCCACCCATCTTTAAATATTTAGAGGTATATGTGAGGCTGTGTTTATGTACATCATATGCAGACCATAAGAGGGATTTAGATTCTCCAGAACCTGACACCCTCTTCTGGAGTGTCTGAAGACATCTACAGTGTACTTATATCTAATAAATAAATAAATAAATAAATAAATAAACATTTTTTAAAAAGTATAAGAAAGAAAGAAAGACCAGGCAGGCCTGCCATCCATATCTCTGTCTGTCTGTCTGTCTGTCTATCTGATCCCCGGGAACGGGAGATGGGCCACCATATAGTGCTGGTAGTTGATCCAAGGTTCTCTGGAAGAGGAGACAATTCGGTTAATTGTTGAGCCCTTTCAGTGGCCCCACACTTCTTTAAATATTTAGAAGTTTATGTGAGGCTGTGTTTATGTACATCATATTCAGATTATAAGAGGATTTAGATTCTCCAGAATCTGACACCCTCTACTGGAGTGACTGAAGACAGATACAGTGTACTTATATATAATAAATAAATAAATAAATAAATAAATAAATAAATAAATAAACATTTTTTAAAAAGGATAAGAAAGAAAGTAAGACCAGGCTGGCCTGCCATCCTTATCTCTGTCTGTCTGTCTGTCTGTCTGATCCCCTGGAACTGGAGTTGGGATACCATAAAGTTGCTTGTAGTTGATCCCAGGTTCTCTGGAAGAGGAGACAATGCTGTTAATTGTTGAGCCCTATCAGTGGCCCTACCCATCTTTAAATATTTAGAAGTATATGTGAGGCTGTGTTTATGTACATCATATGCAGACCATAAGAGGGATTTAGATTCTCCAGAATCTGTCACCCTCTTCTGGAGTGTCTGAAGACAGCTACAGTGTACTTATATCTAATAAATACATAAATAAATAAATAAATAAATAAACATTTTTTTAAAAAGTATAAGAAATAAAGAAAGACCAGGCAGGTCTGCCATCCTTATCTCTGTCTCTCTGTCTGTCTATCTGTCTGATCCACTGGAACTGGAGATGGGCCACCATAAGTTGCTGGTAGTTTATCCCAGGTTCTCTGAAAGAGGAGACAATGCTGTTAATTGTTGAGCCCTCTCAGTGGCCCGACACATCTTTAAATTTTTAGAAGTATATGTGAGGCTGTGTTTATGTACATCATATGCAGACCATAAGAGGGATTTAGATTCTCCAGAATCTGACACCCTCTTCTGGAGTGTCTGAAGACAGCTACAGTGTACTTATATTTAATAAATACATAAATAAATATATAAATAAACATTTTATTAAAAAGGATAAGAAAGAAAGAAAGACCAGGCAGGCCTGCCATCCTTATCACTGTCTGTATGTCTGTCTGTCTGATCCCCTGGAACTGGAGATGGGCCACCATATAGTTGCTGGTAGTTGATCCCAGGTACTCTGGAAGAGGAGACAATGCTGTTAATTGTTGAGCCCTTTCAGTGGCGCCACCCATCTTTAAATATTTAGAGGTATATGTGAGGCTGTGTTTATGTACATCATATGCAGACCATAAGAGGGATTTAGATTCTCCAGAATCTGACACCCTCTTCTGTAGTGTCTGAAGACAGCTACAGTGTACTTATATCTAATAAATAAATAGATAAATAAATAAATAAATAAATAAACATTTTTTAAAAAGTATAAGAAAGAAAGAAAGACCAGGCAGGCCTGCCATCCATATCTCTGTCTGTCTGTCTGTCTGTCTATCTGATCCCCGGGAACTGGAGATGGGCCACCATATAGTGCTGGTAGTTGATCCAAGGTTCTCTGGAAGAGGAGACAATTCGGTTAATTGTTGAGCCCTTTTAGTGGCCCCACACTTCTTTAAATATTTAGAAGTTTATGTGAGGCTGTGTTTATGTACATCATATTCAGATTATAAGAGGATTTAGATTCTCCAGAATCTGACACCCTCTACTGGAGAGACTGAAGACAGCTACGGTGTACTTATATATAATAAATAAATAAATAAATAAATAAACATTTTTTAAAAAGGATAAAAAAGAATTTAAGACCAGGCATCCTGCCATCCTTATCTCTGTCTGTCTGTCTGTCTGTCTGATCCCCTGGAACTGGAGTTGGGCTACCATAAAGTTGCTGGTAGTTGATCCCTGGTTCTCTGGAAGAGGAGACAATGCTGTTAATTGTTGAGCCCTATAAGTGGCCCTACCGATCTTTAAATATTTAGAAGTATATGTGAGGCTGTGTTTATGTACATCATATGCAGACCATAAGAGGGATTTAGATTCTCCAGAATCTGACACCCTCTTCTTGAGTGCCTGAACAGCTACAGTGTACTTATATCTAATAAATAAATAAATAAATAAATAAATAAATAAATAAATAAACATTTTTTAAAAAGTATAAGAAATAAAGAAATACCAGGCAGGCCTGCCATCCTTATCTCTGTCTCTCTGTCTGTCTGTCTGTCTGATCCACTGGAACCGGAGATGGGCCACCATAAGGTGCTGGTAGTTTATCCCAGGTTCTCTGAAAGAGGAGACAATGCTGTTAATTGTTGAGCCCTCTCAGTGGCCCGACACATCTTTAAATTTTTAGAAGTATATGTGAGGCTGTGCTTATGTACATCATATGCAGACCATAAGAGGGATTTAGATTCTCCAGAATCTGACACCCTCTTCTGGAGTGTCTGAAGACAGCTACAGTGTACTTATATCTAATAAATACATAAATAAATATATAAATAAACATTTTTTTAAAAAGGATAAGAAAGAAAGAAAGACCAGGCAGGCCTGCCATCCTTATCACTGTCTGTCTGTCTGTCTGTCTGATCCCCTGGAACTGGAGATGGGCCACCATATAGTTGCTGGTAGTTGATCCCAGGTACTCTGGAAGAGGAGACAATGCTGTTAATTGTTGAGCCCTTTCAGTGGCGCCACCCATCTTTAAATATTTAGAGGTATATGTGAGGCTGTGTTTATGTACATCATATGCAGACCATAAGAGGGATTTAGATTCTCCAGAATCTGACACCCTCTTCTGGAGTGTCTGAAGACAGCTACAGTGTACTTATATCTAATAAATAAATAGATAAATAAATAAATAAATAAATAAATAAATAAACATTTTTTAAAAAGTATAAGAAAGAAAGAAAGAAAGACCAGGCAGGCCTGCCATCCATATCTCTGTCTGTCGGTCTGTCTGTCTATCTGATCCCCGGGAACTGGAGATGGGCCACCATATAGTGCTGGTAGTTGATCCAAGGTTCTCTGGAAGAGGAGACAATTAGGTTAATTGTTGAGCCCTTTCAGTGGCCCCACACTTCTTTAAATATTTAGAAGTTTATGTGAGGCTGTGTTTATGTACATCATATTCAGATTATAAGAGGATTTAGATTCTCCAGAATCTGACACCCTCTACTGGAGTGACTGAAGACAGCTACAGTGTTCTTATATATAATAAATAAATAAAAAAATAAATAAATAAATAAATAAACATTTTTTAAAAAGGATAAGAAAGAAAGAAAGACCAGGCAGGCCTGCCATCCTTATCACTGTCTGTATGTCTTTCTGTCTGATCCCCTGGAACTGGAGATGGGCCACCATATAGTTGCTGGTAGTTGATCCCAGGTACTCTGGAAGAGGACATAATGCTGTTAATTGTTGAGCCCTTTCAGTGGCGCCACCCATCTTTAAATATTTAGAGGTATATGTGAGGCTGTGTTTATGTACATCATATGCAGACCATAAGAGTGATTTAGATTCTCCAGAACCTGACACCCTCTTCTGGAGTGTCTGAAGACATCTACAGTGTACTTATATCTAATAAATAAATAAATAAATAAATAAATAAATAAATAAATAAATAAATAAACATTTTTTAAAAAGTATAAGAAAGAAAGTAAGACCAGGCTGGCCTGCCATCCTTATCTCTGTCTGTCTGTCTGTCTGTCTGATCCCCTGGAACTGGAGTTGGGCTACCATAAAGTTGCTGGTAGTTGATCCCAGGTTCTCTGGAAGAGGAGACAATGCTGTTAATTGTTGAGCCCTATCAGTGGCCCTACCCATCTTTAAATATTTAGAAGTATATGTGAGGCTGTGTTTATGTACATCATATGCAGACCATAAGAGGGATTTAGATTCTCCAGAATCTGACACCCTCTTCTGGAGTGTCTGAAGACAGCTACAGTGTACTTATATCTAATAAATACATAAATAAATAAATAAATAAACATTTTTTTAAAAGTATAAGAAATAAAGAAAGACCAGGCAGGCCTGCCATCCTTATCTCTGTCTCTCTGTCTGTCTATCTGTCTGATCCACTGGAACTGGAGATGGGCCACCATAAGTTGCTGGTAGTTTATCCCAGGTTCTCTGAAAGAGGAGACAATGCTGTTAATTGTTGAGCCCTCTCAGTGGCCCGACACATCTTTAAATTTTTAGAAGTATATGTGAGGCTGTGTTTATGTACATCATATGCAGACCATAAGAGGGATTTAGATTCTCCAGAATCTGACACCCTCTTCTGGAGTGTCTGAAGACAGCTACAGTGTACTTATATCTAATAAATACATAAATAAATATATAAATAAACATTTTATTAAAAAGGATAAGAAAGAAAGAAAGACCAGGCAGGCCTGCCATCCTTATCACTGTCTGTATGTCTGTCTGTCTGATCCCCGGGAACTGGAGATGGGCCACCATATAGTTGCTGGTAGTTGATCCAAGGTTCTCTGGAAGAGGAGACAATGCTCTTAATTGTTGAGCCCTATCAGTGGCCCTACCCATCTTTAAATTTTTAGAAGTATATGTGAGTCTGTGTTTATGTACATCATATGCAGACCATAAGAGGGATTTAGATTCTCCAGAATCTGACACCCTCTTCTGGAGTGTCTGAAGACAGCTACAGTGTACTTATACCTAATAAATAAATAAATAAATAAATAAATAAATAAATAAATAAACATTATTTAAACCGGATAAGAAAAAAAGAAAGACCAGGCAGGCCTACCATCCTTATCTCTGTCTGTCTGTCTATCAGTCGTTCTGATCCCCTGGAACTGGAGATGGGCCACCATATAGGTGCTGGTAGTTGATCCCAGGTTCTCTGGAAGAGGAGACAATGCTGTTAATTGTTGAGTGCTTTCAGTGGCCCCACCCATCGTTAAATTTTTAGTAGTATATATGAGGCTGTGTTTATGTACATCATATGCAGACCATAAGAGGGATTTAGATTCTCCAGAATCTGACACCCTCTTCTGGAGTGTCTGAAGACAGCTACAGTGTACTTATATCTAATAAATACATAAATAAATAAACATTTTTTAAAAAGGATAATAAAGAAAGAAAGACCAGGCAGGCCTGCCATCCTTATCTCTGTCTGTCTGTCTGTCTGTCTGATCCCCTGGAACTGGAGATGGGCCACCTTGTAGATGCTTGTAGTTGATCCCAGGTTCTCTGGAAGAGGAGACAATGCTGTTAATTGTTTAGCCCTTTCAGTGGCCCCACCCATTTTTAATTTTTACAAGTATATGTGAGGCTGTGTTTATGTACATCATATTCAGACCATAAGAGGGATTTAGATCTCCAGAATCTGACACCCTCTTCTGTAGTGTCTGAAGACAGCTACAGTGTACTTATATCTAATAAATAAATAGATAAATAAATAAATA
The DNA here is from genome assembly GCF_978045245.1 of Mus caroli. Taxonomy (NCBI): domain Eukaryota; kingdom Metazoa; phylum Chordata; class Mammalia; order Rodentia; family Muridae; genus Mus; species Mus caroli. Next base: position 286,089 of record NW_028227380.1, on the reverse strand, counting down.
AATAAATAAACATTTTTTAAAAAGTATAAGAAAGAAAGAAAGACCAGGCAGGCCTGCCATCCATATCTCTGTCTGTCTGTCTGTCTGTCTATCTGATCCCCGGGAACTGGAGATGGGCCACCATATAGTGCTGGTAGTTGATCCAAGGTTCTCTGGAAGAGGAGACAATTCGGTTAATTGTTGAGCCCTTTTAGTGGCCCCACACTTCTTTAAATATTTAGAAGTTTATGTGAGGCTGTGTTTATGTACATCATATTCAGATTATAAGAGGATTTAGATTCTCCAGAATCTGACACCCTCTACTGGAGAGACTGAAGACAGCTACAGTGTACTTATATATAATAAATAAATAAATAAATAAATAAATAAACATTTTTTAAAAAGGATAAAAAAGAATTTAAGACCAGGCAGGCCTGCCATCCTTATCTCTGTCTGTCTGTCTGTCTGTCTGATCCCCTGGAACTGGAGTTGGGCTACCATAAAGTTGCTGGTAGTTGATCCCAGGTTCTCTGGAAGAGGAGACAATGCTGTTAATTGTTGAGCCCTATAAGTGGCCCTACCGATCTTTAAATATTTAGAAGTATATGTGAGGCTGTGTTTATGTACATCATATGCAGACCATAAGAGGGACTTAGATTCTCCAGAATCTGACACCCTCTTCTGGAGTGTCTGAAGACAGCTACAGTGTACTTATATCTAATAAATAAATAGATAAATAAATAAATAAATAAATAAATAAACATTTTTTAAAAAGGATAAGAAAGAAAGAAAGAAAGACCAGGCAGGCCTGCCATCCATATCTCTGCATGTCTGTCTGTCTGTCTATCTGATCCCCGGGAACTGGAGATGGGCCACCATATAGTTGCTGGTAGTTGATCCAAGGTTCTCTGGAAGAGGAGACAATGCTCTTAATTGTTGAGCCCTATCAGTGGCCCTACCCATCTTTAAATTTTTAGAAGTATATGTGAGTCTGTGTTTATGTACATCATATGCAGACCATAAGAGGGATTTAGATTCTCCAGAATCTGACACCCTCTTCTGGAGTGTCTGAAGACAGCTACAGTGTACTTATATCTAATAAATAAATAAATAAATAAATAAATAAATAAATAAATAAACATTATTTAAACCGGATAAGAAAAAAAGAAAGACCAGGCAGGCCTACCATCCTTATCTCTGTCTGTCTGTCTATCAGTCGTTCTGATCCCCTGGAACTGGAGATGGGCCACCATATAGGTGCTGGTAGTTGATCCCAGGTTCTCTGGAAGAGGAGACAATGCTGTTAATTGTTGAGTGCTTTCAGTGGCCCCACCCATCGTTAAATTTTTAGTAGTATATATGAGGCTGTGTTTATGTACATCATATGCAGACCATAAGAGGGATTTAGATTCTCCAGAATCTGACACCCTCTTCTGGAGTGTCTGAAGACAGCTACAGTGTACTTATATCTAATAAATACATAAATAAATAAACATTTTTTAAAAAGGATAATAAAGAAAGAAAGACCAGGCAGGCCTGCCATCCTTATCTCTGTCTGTCTGTCTGTCTGTCTGATCCCCTGGAACTGGAGATGGGCCACCTTGTAGATGCTTGTAGTTGATCCCAGGTTCTCTGGAAGAGGAGACAATGCTGTTAATTGTTTAGCCCTTTCAGTGGCCCCACCCATTTTTAATTTTTACAAGTATATGTGAGGCTGTGTTTATGTACATCATATTCAGACCATAAGAGGGATTTAGATCTCCAGAATCTGACACCCTCTTCTGTAGTGTCTGAAGACAGCTACAGTGTACTTATATCTAATAAATAAATAGATAAATAAATAAATAAATAAATAAACATTTTTTAAAAAGTATAAGAAAGAAAGAAAGACCAGGCAGGCCTGCCATCCATATCTCTGTCTGTCTGTCTGTCTGTCTATCTGATCCCCGGGAACTGGAGATGGGCCACCATATAGTGCTGGTAGTTGATCCAAGGTTCTCTGGAAGAGGAGACAATTCGGTTAATTGTTGAGCCCTTTTAGTGGCCCCACACTTCTTTAAATATTTAGAAGGTTATGTGAGGCTGTGTTTATGTACATCATATTCAGATTATAAGAGGATTTAGATTCTCCAGAATCTGACACCCTCTACTGGAGAGACTGAAGACAGCTACGGTGTACTTATATATAATAAATAAATAAATAAATAAATAAACATTTTTTAAAAAGGATAAAAAAGAATTTAAGACCAGGCAGGGCTGCCATCCTTATCTCTGTCTGTCTGTCTGTCTGTCTGATCCCCTGGAACTGGAGTTGGGCTACCATAAAGTTGCTGGTAGTTGATCCCAGGTTCTCTGGAAGAGGAGACAATGCTGTTAATTGTTGAGCCCTATAAGTGGCCCTACCGATCTTTAAATATTTAGAAGTATATGTGAGGCTGTGTTTATGTACATCATATGCAGACCATAAGAGGGATTTAGATTCTCCAGAATCTGACACCCTCTTCTGGAGTGTCTGAAGACAGCTACAGTGTACTTATATCTAATAAATAAATAGATAAATAAATAAATAAACATTTTTTAAAAAGGATAAGAAAGAAAGAAAGACCAGGCAGGCCTGCCATCCATATCTCTGCATGTCTGTCTGTCTGTCTATCTGATACCCGGGAACTGGAGATGGGCCACCATATAGGTGCTGGTAGTTGATCCCAGGTTCTCTGGAAGAGGAGACAATGCTGTTAATTGTTGAGTGCTTTCAGTGGCCCCACCCATCGTTAAATTTTTAGTAGTATATATGAGGCTGTGTTTATGTACATCATATGCAGACCATAAGAGGGATTTAGATTCTCCAGAATCTGACACCCTCTTCTGGAGTGTCTGAAGACAGCTACAGTGTACTTATATCTAATAAATAAATAAATAAATAAATAAATAAATAAATAAACATTATTTAAACCGGATAAGAAAAAAAGAAAGACCAGGCAGGCCTACCATCCTTATCTCTGTCTGTCTGTCTATCAGTCGTTCTGATCCCCTGGAACTGGAGATGGGCCACCATATAGGTGCTGGTAGTTGATCCCAGGTTCTCTGGAAGAGGAGACAATGCTGTTAATTGTTGAGTGCTTTCAGTGGCCCCACCCATCGTTAAATTTTTAGTAGTATATATGAGGCTGTGTTTATGTACATCATATGCAGACCATAAGAGGGATTTAGATTCTCCAGAATATGACACCCTCTTCTTGAGTGTCTGAAGACAGCTACAGTGTACTTATATCTAATAAATACATAAATAAATAAACATTTTTTAAAAAGGATAATAAAGAAAGAAAGACCAGGCAGGCCTGCCATCCTTATCTCTGTCTGTCTGTCTGTCTGTCTGATCCCCTGGAACTGGAGATGGGCCACCTTGTAGATGCTTGTAGTTGATCCCAGGTTCTCTGGAAGAGGAGACAATGCTGTTAATTGTTTAGCCCTTTCAGTGGCCCCAACCATTTTTAATTTTTACAAGTATATGTGAGGCTGTGTTTATGTACATCATATTCAGACCATAAGAGGGATTTAGATCTCCAGAATCTGACACCATCTTCTGGAGTGTCTGAAGACGGCTACAGTGTATTTATATCTAATAAATACATAAATAAATAAATAAATGAATAAATAAACATTTTTTAAAAAGTATAAGAAATAAAGAAAGACCAGTCAGGCCTGCCATCCATATCTCTGTCTCTCTGTCTGTCTGTCTGTCTGATCCACAGGAACTGGAGATGGGACACCATAAGGTGCTGGTAGTTTATCCCAGGTTCTCTGAAAGAGGAGACAATGCTGTTAATTGTTGAGCCCTCTCAGTGGCCCCACACATCTTTAAATTTTTAGAAGTATACGTGAGGCTGTGTTTATGTACATCATATGCAGACCATAAAAGGGATTTAGATTCTCCAGAATCTGACACCCTCTTCTGGAGTGTCTGAAGACAGCTACAGTGTACTTATATCTAATAAATACATAAATAAATATATAAATAAACATTTTTTAAAAAGGATAAGAAAGAAAGAAAGACCAGGCAGGCCTGCCATCCTTATCACTGTCTGTATGTCTGTCTGTCTGATCCCCTGGAACTGGAGATGGGCCACCATATAGTTGCTGGTAGTTGATCCCAGGTACTCTGGAAGAGGAGACAATGCTGTTAATTGTTGAGCTTTTAGAGTGGCCCCACCCTTCTTTAAATTTTTAGAAGTATATGTGAGGCTGTGTTTATGTACATCATATGCAGACCATAAGAGGGATTTAGATTCTCCAGAATCTGACACCCTCTTCTGGAGTGTCTGAAAAGCTACAGTGTACTTATATCTAATAATAAATAAATAAATAAATAAATAAATAAATAAATAAATAAATAAACATTTTTTAAAAAAAAGTATAAGAAAGAAAAAAAGACCAGGCAGGCCTGCCATCCTTATCACTGTCTGTCTGTCTGTCTGTCTGATCCCCTAGAATTGGAGATGGGCCACCTTTTAGGTGCTGGTAGTTGATCCCAGGTTCTCTGGAAGAGGAGACAATGCTGTTAATTGTTGAGTCCTTTCAGTGGCCCCAACTATTTATAATTTTTAGAAGTTTATGTGAGGCTGTGTTTATGTACATCATATTCAGACCATAAGAGGGATTTAGATTCTCTAGAATCTGACACCCTTTTCTGGAGTGTCTGAAGACGGCTACAGTGTACTTATATCTAATAAATAAATAAATAAATAAATAAATAAATAAATAAATAAATAAATAAACATTTTTAAAAAGTATAAGAAATACAGAAAGACCAGGCAGGCCTGCCATCCATATCTCTGTCTCTCTGTCTGTCTGTCTGTCTGATCCCCTGGAACTGGAGATGGGCCACCATAAGGTGCTGGTAGTTTATCCCAGGTTCTCTGAAAGAGGAGACAATGCTGTTAATTGTTGAGCCCTCTCAGTGGCCCCACCCATCTTTAAATTTTTAGAAGTATATGCAAGGCTGTGTTTATGTACCGAATATGCAGACCATAAGAGGGATTTAGATTCTCCAGAATCTGACACCCTCTTCTGGAGTATCTGAAGACAGCTACAGTGTACATATATCTAATAAATACATAAATAAATATATAAATTAACATTTTTTAAAAAAGGATAATAAAGAAAGAAAGACCAGGCAGGCCTGCCATCCTTATCACTGTCTGTATGTCTGTCTGTCTGATCCCCTGGAACTGGAGATGGGCCACCATATAGTTGCTGGTAGTTGATCCCAGGTACTCTGGAAGAGGAGACAATGCTGTTAATTGTTGAGCTTTTAGAGTGGCCCCACCATTCTTTAAATTTTTAGAAGTATATTTGAGGCTGTGTTTATGTACCTCATATGCAGACCATAAGAGGGATTTAGATTCTCCAGAATCTGACACCCTCTTCTGGAGTGTCTGAACAGCTACAGTGTACTTATATCTAATAATAAATAAATAAATAAATAAATAAATAAATAAATAAATAAACAAACAATTTTTTAAAAAAAGGATAAGAAAGAAAGAAAGACCAGGCAGGCCTGCCATCCTTATCACTGTTTGTCTGTCTGTCTGTCTGATCCCCTGGAACTGGAGATGGGCCACCATATTGTGCTGGTAGTTTATCCCAGGTTCTCTGAAAGAGGAGACAATGCTGTTAATTGTTGAGCCCTCTCAGTCGCCGCACACATCTTTAAATTTTTAGAAGTATATGCGAGGCTGTGTTTATGTACATCATATGCAGACCATAAGAGGGATTTAGATTCTCCAGAATCTGACACCCTCTTCTGGAGTGTCTGAAGACAGCTAGAGTGTACTTATATCTAATAAATACATAAATAAATATATAAATAAACATTTTTTTAAAAAGGATAAGAAAGAAAGAAAGACCAGGCAGGCCTGCCATCCTTATCACTGTCTGTATGTCTGTCTGTCTGATCCCCTGGAACTGGAGATGGGCCACCATATAGTTGCTGGTAGTTGATCCCAGGTACTCTGGAAGAGGAGACAATGCTGTTAATTGTTGAGCCCTTTCAGTGGCGCCACCCATCTTTAAATATTTAGAGGTATATGTGAGGCTGTGTTTATGTACATCATATGGAGACCATAAGAGGGATTTAGATTCTCCAGAATCTGACACCCTCTTCTGGAGTGTCTGAAGACAGCTACAGTGTACTTATATCTAATAAATAAATAGATAAATAAATAAATAAATAAATAAATAAACATTTTTTTAAAAGTATAAGAAAGAAAGAAAGACCAGGCAGGCCTGCCATCCATATCTCTGTCTGTCTGTCTGTCTGTCTATCAGATCCCCGGGAACTGGAGATGGTCCTCCATATAGTGCTAGTAGTTGATCCAAGGTTCTCTGGAAGAGAAGACAATTCGGTTAATTGTTGAGCCCTTTCAGTGGCCCCACACTTCTTTAAATATTTAGAAGTTTATGTGAGGCTGTGTTTATGTACATCATATTCAGATTATAAGAGGATTTAGATTCTCCAGAATCTGACACCCTCTACTGGAGTGACTGAAGAGAGCTACAGTGTACTTATATATAATAAATAAATAAATAAATAAATAAATAAATAAACATTTTTTAAAAAGGATAAAAAAGAAAGTAAGACCAGTCAGGCCTACCATCCTTATCTCTGTCTGTCTGTCTGTCTGTCTGATCCCCTGGAACTGGAGTTGGGCTACCATAAAGTTGCTGGTAGTTGATCCCAGGTTCTCTGGAAGAGGAGACAATGCTGTTAATTGTTGAGCCCTATCAGTGGCCCTACCGATCTTTAAATATTTAGAAGTATATGTGAGGCTGTGTTTATGTACATCATATGCAGACCATAAGAGGGATTTATATTCTCCAGAATCTGACACCCTCTTCTGGAGTGTCTGAAGACAGCTACAGTGTACTTATATCTAATAAATAAATAGATAAATAAATAAATAAATAAATAAACATTTTTTAAAAAGGATAAGAAATAAAGAAAGACCAGGCAGGCCTGCCATCCTTATCTCTGTCTCTCTGTCTGTCTATCTGTCTGATCCACTGGAACTGGAGATGGGCCACCATAAGTTGCTGGTAATTTATCCCAGGTTCTCTGAAAGAGGAGACAATGCTGTTAATTGTTGAGCCCTCTCAGTGGCCCGACACATCTTTAAATTTTTAGAAGTATATGTGAGGCTGTGTTTATGTACATCATATGCAGACCATAAGAGGGATTTAGATTCTCCAGAATCTGACACCCTCTTCTGGAGTGTCTGAAGACAGCTACAGTGTACTTATATCTAATAAATACATAAATAAATATATAAATAAACATTTTATTAAAAAGGATAAGAAAGAAAGAAAGACCAGGCAGGCCTGCCATCCTTATCACTGTCTGTATGTCTGTCTGTCTGATCCCCGGGAACTGGAGATGGGCCACCATATAGTTGCTGGTAGTTGATCCAAGGTTCTCTGGAAGAGGAGACAATGCTCTTAATTGTTGAGCCCTATCAGTGGCCCTACCCATCTTTAAATTTTTAGAAGTATATGTGAGTCTGTGTTTATGTACATCATATGCAGACCATAAGAGGGATTTAGATTCTCCAGAATCTGACACCCTCTTCTGGAGTGTCTGAAGACAGCTACAGTGTACTTATATCTAATAAATAAATAAATAAATAAATAAATAAATAAATAAATAAATAAACATTATTTAAACCGGATAAGAAAAAAAGAAAGACCAGGCAGGCCTACCATCCTTATCTCTGTCTGTCTGTCTATCAGTCGTTCTGATCCCCTGGAACTGGAGATGGGCCACCATATAGGTGCTGGTAGTTGATCCCAGGTTCTCTGGAAGAGGAGACAATGCTGTTAATTGTTGAGTGCTTTCAGTGGCCCCACCCATCGTTAAATTTTTAGTAGTATATATGAGGCTGTGTTTATGTACATCATATGCAGACCATAAGAGGGATTTAGATTCTCCAGAATCTGACACCCTCTTCTGGAGTGTCTGAAGACAGCTACAGTGTACTTATATCTAATAAATAAATAGATAAATAAATAAATAAATAAATAAACATTTTTTAAAAAGGATAAGAAATAAAGAAAGACCAGGCAGGCCTGCCATCCTTATCTCTGTCTCTCTGTCTGTCTATCTGTCTGATCCACTGGAACTGGAGATGGGCCACCATAAGTTGCTGGTAGTTTATCCCAGGTTCTCTGAAAGAGGAGACAATGCTGTTAATTGTTGAGCCCTCTCAGTGGCCCGACACATCTTTAAATTTTTAGAAGTATATGTGAGGCTGTGTTTATGTACATCATATGCAGACCATAAGAGGGATTTAGATTCTCCAGAATCTGACACCCTCTTCTGGAGTGTCTGAAGACAGCTACAGTGTACTTATATCTAATAAATACATAAATAAATATATAAATAAACATTTTATTAAAAAGGATAAGAAAGAAAGAAAGACCAGGCAGGCCTGCCATCCTTATCACTGTCTGTATGTCTGTCTGTCTGATCCCCGGGAACTGGAGATGGGCCACCATATAGTTGCTGGTAGTTGATCCAAGGTTCTCTGGAAGAGGAGACAATGCTCTTAATTGTTGAGCCCTATCAGTGGCCCTACCCATCTTTAAATTTTTAGAAGTATATGTGAGTCTGTGTTTATGTACATCATATGCAGACCATAAGAGGGATTTACATTCTCCAGAATCTGACACCCTCTTCTGGAGTGTCTGAAGACAGCTACAGTGTACTTATATCTAATAAATAAATAAATAAATAAATAAATAAATAAATAAATAAATAAACATTATTTAAACCGGATAAGAAAAAAAGAAAGACCAGGCAGGCCTACCATCCTTATCTCTGTCTGTCTGTCTATCAGTCGTTCTGATCCCCTGGAACTGGAGATGGGCCACCATATAGGTGCTGGTAGTTGATCCCAGGTTCTCTGGAAGAGGAGACAATGCTGTTAATTGTTGAGTGCTTTCAGTGGCCCCACCCATCGTTAAATTTTTAGTAGTATATATGAGGCTGTGTTTATGTACATCATATGCAGACCATAAGAGGGATTTAGATTCTCCAGAATCTGACACCCTCTTCTGGAGTGTCTGAAGACAGCTACAGTGTACTTATATCTAATAAATACATAAATAAATAAACATTTTTTAAAAAGGATAATAAAGAAAGAAAGACCAGGCAGGCCTGCCATCCTTATCTCTGTCTGTCTGTCTGTCTGTCTGATCCCCTGGAACTGGAGATGGGCCACCTTGTAGATGCTTGTAGTTGATCCCAGGTTCTCTGGAAGAGGAGACAATGCTGTTAATTGTTTAGCCCTTTCAGTGGCCCCACCCATTTTTAATTTTTACAAGTATATGTGAGGCTGTGTTTATGTACATCATATTCAGACCATAAGAGGGATTTAGATCTCCAGAATCTGACACCCTCTTCTGTAGTGTCTGAAGACAGCTACAGTGTACTTATATCTAATAAATAAATAGATAAATAAATAAATAAATAAATAAACATTTTTTAAAAAGTATAAGAAAGAAAGAAAGACCAGGCAGGCCTGCCATCCATATCTCTGTCTGTCTGTCTGTCTGTCTATCTGATCCCCGGGAACTGGAGATGGGCCACCATATAGTGCTGGTAGTTGATCCAAGGTTCTCTGGAAGAGGAGACAATTCGGTTAATTGTTGAGCCCTTTTAGTGGCCCCACACTTCTTTAAATATTTAGAAGTTTATGTGAGGCTGTGTTTATGTACATCATATTCAGATTATAAGAGGATTTAGATTCTCCAGAATCTGACACCCTCTACTGGAGAGACTGAAGACAGCTACAGTGTACTTATATATAATAAATAAATAAATAAATAAATAAACATTTTTTAAAAAGGATAAAAAAGAATTTAAGACCAGGCAGGGCTGCCATCCTTATCTCTGTCTGTCTGTCTGTCTGTCTGATCCCCTGGAACTGGAGTTGGGCTACCATAAAGTTGCTGGTAGTTGATCCCAGGTTCTCTGGAAGAGGAGACAATGCTGTTAATTGTTGAGCCCTATAAGTGGCCCTACCGATCTTTAAATATTTAGAAGTATATGTGAGGCTGTGTTTATGTACATCATATGCAGACCATAAGAGGGACTTAGATTCTCCAGAATCTGACACCCTCTTCTGGAGTGTCTGAAGACAGCTACAGTGTACTTATATCTAATAAATAAATAGATAAATAAATAAATAAATAAATAAACATTTTTTAAAAAGGATAAGAAAGAAAGAAAGAAAGACCAGGCAGGCCTGCCATCCATATCTCTGCATGTCTGTCTGTCTGTCTATCTGATCCCCGGGAACTGGAGATGGGCCACCATATAGTTGCTGGTAGTTGATCCAAGGTTCTCTGGAAGAGGAGACAATGCTCTTAATTGTTGAGCCCTATCAGTGGCCCTACCCATCTTTAAATTTTTAGAAGTATATGTGAGTCTGTGTTTATGTACATCATATGCAGACCATAAGAGGGATTTAGATTCTCCAGAATCTGACACCCTCTTCTGGAGTGTCTGAAGACAGCTACAGTGTACTTATATCTAATAAATAAATAAATAAATAAATAAATAAATAAATAAATAAACATTATTTAAACCGGATAAGAAAAAAAGAAAGACCAGGCAGGCCTACCATCCTTATCTCTGTCTGTCTGTCTATCAGTCGTTCTGATCCCCTGGAACTGGAGATGGGCCACCATATAGGTGCTGGTAGTTGATCCCAGGTTCTCTGGAAGAGGAGACAATGCTGTTAATTGTTGAGTGCTTTCAGTGGCCCCACCCATCGTTAAATTTTTAGTAGTATATATGAGGCTGTGTTTATGTACATCATATGCAGACCATAAGAGGGATTTAGATTCTCCAGAATCTGACACCCTCTTCTGGAGTGTCTGAAGACAGCTACAGTGTACTTATATCTAATAAATACATAAATAAATAAACATTTTTTAAAAAGGATAATAAAGAAAGAAAGACCAGGCAGGCCTGCCATCCTTATCTCTGTCTGTCTGTCTGTCTGTCTGATCCCCTGGAACTGGAGATGGGCCACCTTGTAGATGCTTGTAGTTGATCCCAGGTTCTCTGGAAGAGGAGACAATGCTGTTAATTGTTTAGCCCTTTCAGTGGCCCCACCCATTTTTAATTTTTACAAGTATATGTGAGGCTGTGTTTATGTACATCATATTCAGACCATAAGAGGGATTTAGATCTCCAGAATCTGACACCCTCTTCTGTAGTGTCTGAAGACAGCTACAGTGTACTTATATCTAATAAATAAATAGATAAATAAATAAATAAATAAATAAACATTTTTTAAAAAGTATAAGAAAGAAAGAAAGACCAGGCAGGCCTGCCATCCATATCTCTGTCTGTCTGTCTGTCTGTCTATCTGATCCCCGGGAACTGGAGATGGGCCACCATATAGTGCTGGTAGTTGATCCAAGGTTCTCTGGAAGAGGAGACAATTCGGTTAATTGTTGAGCCCTTTTAGTGGCCCCACACTTCTTTAAATATTTAGAAGGTTATGTGAGGCTGTGTTTATGTACATCATATTCAGATTATAAGAGGATTTAGATTCTCCAGAATCTGACACCCTCTACTGGAGAGACTGAAGACAGCTACGGTGTACTTATATATAATAAATAAATAAATAAATAAATAAACATTTTTTAAAAAGGATAAAAAAGAATTTAAGACCAGGCAGGGCTGCCATCCTTATCTCTGTCTGTCTGTCTGTCTGTCTGATCCCCTGGAACTGGAGTTGGGCTACCATAAAGTTGCTGGTAGTTGATCCCAGGTTCTCTGGAAGAGGAGACAATGCTGTTAATTGTTGAGCCCTATAAGTGGCCCTACCGATCTTTAAATATTTAGAAGTATATGTGAGGCTGTGTTTATGTACATCATATGCAGACCATAAGAGGGATTTAGATTCTCCAGAATCTGACACCCTCTTCTGGAGTGTCTGAAGACAGCTACAGTGTACTTATATCTAATAAATAAATAGATAAATAAATAAATAAACATTTTTTAAAAAGGATAAGAAAGAAAGAAAGACCAGGCAGGCCTGCCATCCATATCTCTGCATGTCTGTCTGTCTGTCTATCTGATACCCGGGAACTGGAGATGGGCCACCATATAGTTGCTGGTAGTTGATCCAAGGTTCTCTGGAAGAGGAGACAATGCTCTTAATTGTTGAGCCCTATCAGTGGCCCTACCCATCTTTAAATTTTTAGAAGTATATGTGAGTCTGTGTTTATGTACATCATATGCAGACCATAAGAGGGATTTAGATTCTCCAGAATCTGACACCCTCTTCTGGAGTGTCTGAAGACAGCTACAGTGTACTTATATCTAATAAATAAATAAATAAATAAATAAATAAATAAATAAATAAACATTATTTAAACCGGATAAGAAAAAAAGAAAGACCAGGCAGGCCTACCATCCTTATCTCTGTCTGTCTGTCTATCAGTCGTTCTGATCCCCTGGAACTGGAGATGGGCCACCATATAGGTGCTGGTAGTTGATCCCAGGTTCTCTGGAAGAGGAGACAATGCTGTTAATTGTTGAGTGCTTTCAGTGGCCCCACCCATCGTTAAATTTTTAGTAGTATATATGAGGCTGTGTTTATGTACATCATATGCAGACCATAAGAGGGATTTAGATTCTCCAGAATATGACACCCTCTTCTTGAGTGTCTGAAGACAGCTACAGTGTACTTATATCTAATAAATACATAAATAAATAAACATTTTTTAAAAAGGATAATGAAGAAAGAAAGACCAGGCAGGCCTGCCATCCTTATCTCTGTCTGTCTGTCTGTCTGTCTGATCCCCTGGAACTGGAGATGGGCCACCTTGTAGATGCTTGTAGTTGATCCCAGGTTCTCTGGAAGAGGAGACAATGCTGTTAATTGTTTAGCCCTTTCAGTGGCCCCACCCATTTTTAATTTTTACAAGTATATGTGAGGCTGTGTTTATGTACATCATATTCAGACCATAAGAGGGATTTAGATCTCCAGAATCTGACACCATCTTCTGGAGTGTCTGAAGACGGCTACAGTGTATTTATATCTAATAAATACATAAATAAATAAATAAATGAATAAATAAACATTTTTTAAAAAGTATAAGAAATAAAGAAAGACCAGTCAGGCCTGCCATCCATATCTCTGTCTCTCTGTCTGTCTGTCTGTCTGATCCACAGGAACTGGAGATGGGCCACCATAAGGTGCTGGTAGTTTATCCCAGGTTCTCTGAAAGAGGAGACAATGCTGTTAATTGTTGAGCCCTCTCAGTGGCCCCACACATCTTTAAATTTTTAGAAGTATACGTGAGGCTGTGTTTATGTACATCATATGCAGACCATAAAAGGGATTTAGATTCTCCAGAATCTGACACCCTCTTCTGGAGTGTCTGAAGACAGCTACAGTGTACTTATATCTAATAAATACATAAATAAATATATAAATAAACATTTTTTAAAAAGGATAAGAAAGAAAGAAAGACCAGGCAGGCCTGCCATCCTTATCACTGTCTGTATGTCTGTCTGTCTGATCCCCTGGAACTGGAGATGGGCCACCATATAGTTGCTGGTAGTTGATCCCAGGTACTCTGGAAGAGGAGACAATGCTGTTAATTGTTGAGCTTTTAGAGTGGCCCCACCCTTCTTTAAATTTTTAGAAGTATATGTGAGGCTGTGTTTATGTACATCATATGCAGACCATAAGAGGGATTTAGATTCTCCAGAATCTGACACCCTCTTCTGGAGTGTCTGAAAAGCTACAGTGTACTTATATCTAATAATAAATAAATAAATAAATAAATAAATAAATAAATAAATAAATAAATAAATAAATAAATAAACATTTTTTTAAAAAAAGTATAAGAAAGAAAAAAAGACCAGGCAGGCCTGCCATCCTTATCACTGTCTGTCTGTCTGTCTGTCTGATCCCCTAGAATTGGAGATGGGCCACCTTTTAGGTGCTGGTAGTTGATCCCAGGTTCTCTGGAAGAGGAGACAATGCTGTTAATTGTTGAGTCCTTTCAGTGGCCCCAACTATTTATAATTTTTAGAAGTTTATGTGAGGCTGTGTTTATGTACATCATATTCAGACCATAAGAGGGATTTAGATTCTCTAGAATCTGACACCCTTTTCTGGAGTGTCTGAAGACGGCTACAGTGTACTTATATCTAATAAATACATAAATAAATAAATAAATAAATAAATAAATAAATAAATAAATAAATAAACATTTTTAAAAAGTATAAGAAATACAGAAAGACCAGGCAGGCCTGCCATCCATATCTCTGTCTCTCTGTCTGTCTGTCTGTCTGATCCCCTGGAACTGGAGATGGGCCACCATAAGGTGCTGGTAGTTTATCCCAGGTTCTCTGAAAGAGGAGACAATGCTGTTAATTGTTGAGCCCTCTCAGTGGCCCCACCCATCTTTAAATTTTTAGAAGTATATGCAAGGCTGTGTTTATGTACCGAATATGCAGACCATAAGAGGGATTTAGATTCTCCAGAATCTGACACCCTCTTCTGGAGTATCTGAAGACAGCTACAGTGTACATATATCTAATAAATACATAAATAAATATATAAATTAACATTTTTTAAAAAAGGATAATAAAGAAAGAAAGACCAGGCAGGCCTGCCATCCTTATCACTGTCTGTATGTCTGTCTGTCTGATCCCCTGGAACTGGAGATGGGCCACCATATAGTTGCTGGTAGTTGATCCCAGGTACTCTGGAAGAGGAGACAATGCTGTTAATTGTTGAGCTTTTAGAGTGGCCCCACCATTCTTTAAATTTTTAGAAGTATATTTGAGGCTGTGTTTATGTACCTCATATGCAGACCATAAGAGGGATTTAGATTCTCCAGAATCTGACACCCTCTTCTGGAGTGTCTGAACAGCTACAGTGTACTTATATCTAATAATAAATAAATAAATAAATAAATAAATAAATAAATAAATAAACAAACAATTTTTTAAAAAAAGGATAAGAAAGAAAGAAAGACCAGGCAGGCCTGCCATCCTTATCACTGTTTGTCTGTCTGTCTGTCTGATCCCCTGGAACTGGAGATGGGCCACCATATTGTGCTGGTAGTTTATCCCAGGTTCTCTGAAAGAGGAGACAATGCTGTTAATTGTTGAGCCCTCTCAGTCGCCGCACACATCTTTAAATTTTTAGAAGTATATGCGAGGCTGTGTTTATGTACATCATATGCAGACCATAAGAGGGATTTAGATTCTCCAGAATCTGACACCCTCTTCTGGAGTGTCTGAAGACAGCTAGAGTGTCCTTATATCTAATAAATACATAAATAAATATATAAATAAACATTTTTTTAAAAAGGATAAGAAAGAAAGAAAGACCAGGCAGGCCTGCCATCCTTATCACTGTCTGTATGTCTGTCTGTCTGATCCCCTGGAACTGGAGATGGGCCACCATATAGTTGCTGGTAGTTGATCCCAGGTACTCTGGAAGAGGAGACAATGCTGTTAATTGTTGAGCCCTTTCAGTGGCGCCACCCATCTTTAAATATTTAGAGGTATATGTGAGGCTGTGTTTATGTACATCATATGGAGACCATAAGAGGGATTTAGATTCTCCAGAATCTGACACCCTCTTCTGGAGTGTCTGAAGACAGCTACAGTGTACTTATATCTAATAAATAAATAGATAAATAAATAAATAAATAAATAAACATTTTTTAAAAAGTATAAGAAAGAAAGAAAGACCAGGCAGGCCTGCCATCCATATCTCTGTCTGTCTGTCTGTCTGTCTATCAGATCCCCGGGAACTGGAGATGGTCCTCCATATAGTGCTAGTAGTTGATCCAAGGTTCTCTGGAAGAGGACACAATTCGGTTAATTGTTGAGCCCTTTCAGTGGCCCCACACTTCTTTAAATATTTAGAAGTTTATGTGAGGCTGTGTTTATGTACATCATATTCAGATTATAAGAGGATTTAGATTCTCCAGAATCTGACACCCTCTACTGGAGTGACTGAAGAGAGCTACAGTGTACTTATATATAATAAATAAATAAATAAATAAATAAATAAATAAATAAATAAACATTTTTTAAAAAGGATAAAAAAGAAAGTAAGACCAGTCAGGCCTACCATCCTTATCTCTGTCTGTCTGTCTGTCTGTCTGATCCCCTGGAACTGGAGTTGGGCTACCATAAAGTTGCTGGTAGTTGATCCCAGGTTCTCTGGAACAGGAGACAATGCTGTTAATTGTTGAGCCCTATCAGTGGCCCTACCGATCTTTAAATATTTAGAAGTATATGTGAGGCTGTGTTTATGTACATCATATGCAGACCATAAGAGGGATTTATATTCTCCAGAATCTGACACCCTCTTCTGGAGTGTCTGAAGACAGCTACAGTGTACTTATATCTAATAAATAAATAGATAAATAAATAAATAAATAAATAAACATTTTTTAAAAAGGATAAGAAAGAAAGAAAGACCAGGCAGTCATGCCATCCATATCTCTGCCTGTCTGTCTGTCTGTCTATCTGATCCGCGGGAACTGGAGATGGGCCACCATATAGTTGCTGGTAGTTGATCCAAGGTTCTCTGGAAGAGGAGACAATGCTCTTAATTGTTGAGCCCTATCAGTGGCCCTACCCATCTTTAAATTTTTAGAAGTATATGTGAGTCTGTGTTTATGTACATCATATGCAGACCATAAGAGGGATTTACATTCTCCAGAATCTGGCACCCTCTTCTGGAGTGTCTGAAGACAGCTACAGTGTACTTATATCTAATAAATACATAAATAAATAAATAAATAAATAAATAAATAAATAAATAAATAAACATTATTTAAACCTGATAAGAAAAAAAGAAAGGCCAGGCAGGCCTACCATCCTTATCTCTGTCTGTCTGTCTATCAGTCGTTCTGATCCCCTGGAACTGGAGATGGGCCACCATATAAGTGCTGGTAGTTGATCCCAGGTTCTCTGGAAGAGGAGACAATGCTGTTAATTGTTGAACACTTTCAGTGGCCCCACCCATCGTTAAATTTTTAGTAGTATATGTGAGGCTGTGTTTATGTACATCATATGCAGACCATAAGAGGGATTTAGATTCTCCAGAATCTGACACCCTCTTCTGGAGTGTCTGAAGACAGCTACAGTGTACTTATATCTAATAAATACATAAATAAATAAACATTTTTTAAAAAGGATAATAAAGAAAGAAAGACCAGGCAGGCCTGCCATCCTAATCTCTGTCAGTCTGTCTGTCAGACTGTCTGATCCCTTGGAACTGGAGATGGGCCACCATATAGTTGCTGTTAGTTGATCCCAGGTTCTCTGGAAGAAGAGACAATGCTATTAATTGTTGAGCCCTTTCAGTGGCTCCACCTATCTTTAAATTTTTAGAAGTATATGTTAGGCTGTGTTTATGTACATCATATGCAGACCATAAGAGGGATTTAGTTTCTCCAGAATCTGACACCCTCTTCTGGAGTGTCTGAAGACAACTACAGTGTACTTATATCTAATAAATACAAACATATATAAATAAATAATTAAATAAACATTATTTTAAAACCATAAGAAAGAAAGAAAGACCAGGCAGGCCTGCCATACTTATCTCTGTCTGTCTGTCTGTCTGTCTGATCCCCTGGAACTGGAGATGGGCCACCTTGTAGGTGCTGGTAGTTGATCCCAGGTTCTCTGGAAGAGGAGACAATGCTGTTAATTGTTGAGCCCTTTCAGTGGCCCCACCCATTTTAATTTTTACAAGTATATGTGAGGCTGTGTTTATGTACATCATATTCAGACCATAAGAGGAATTTAGATTCTCCAGAATCTGACACCATCTTCTGGAGTGTCTGAAGACGGCTACAGTGTACTTATATCTAATAAATACATAAATAAATAAATAAATGAATAAATAAATAAACATTTTTTAAAAAGTATAAGAAATAAAGAAAGACCAGTCAGGCCTGCCATCCATATCTCTGTCTCTCTGTCTGTCTGTCTGTCTGATCCACTGGAACTGGAGATGGGCCACCATAAGGTGCTGGTAGTTTATCCCAGGTTCTCTGAAAGAGGAGACAATGCTGTTAATTGTTGAGCCCTCTCAGTGGCCCCACACATCTTTAAATTTTTAGAAGTATATGTGAGGCTGTGTTTATGTACATCATATGCAGACCATAAAAGGGATTTAGATTCTCCAGAATCTGACACCCTCTTCTGGAGTGTCTGAAGACAGCTACAGTGTACTTATATCTAATAAATACATAAATAAATATCTAAATACACATTTTTTTAAAAAGGATAAGAAAGAAAGAAAGACCAGGCAGGACTGCCATCCTTATCACTGTCTGTCTGTCTGTCTGTCTGATCCCCTGGAACTGGAGATGGGCCACCTTTTAGGTGCTGGTAGTTGATCCCAGGTTCTCTGGAAGAGGAGACAATGCTGTTAATTGTTGAGTCCTTTCAGTGGCCCCAACTATTTATAATTTTTAGAAGTATATGTGAGGCTGTGTTTATGTACATCATATTCAGACCATAAGAGGGATTTAGATTCTCTAGAATCTGACACCCTCTTCTGGAATGTCTGAAGACGGCTACAGTGTACTTATATCTAATAAATACATAAATAAATAAATAAATAAATAAATAAATAAATAAATAAACATTTTTTAAAAAGTATAAGAAATAAAGAAAGACCAGGCAGGCCTGCCATCCATATCTCTGTCTCTCTGCCTGTCTGTCTGTCTGATCCCCTGGAACTGGAGATGGGCCACCATAAGGTGCTGGTAGTTTATCCCAGGTTCTCTGAAAGAGGAGACAATGCTGTTAATTGTTGAGCCCTCTCAGTGGCCCCACCCATCTTTAAATTTTTAGAAGTATATGCAAGGCTGTGTTTATGTACATCATATTCAGACCATAAGAGGGATTTAGATTCTCTAGAATCTGACACCCTCTTCTGGAGTGTCTGAAGACGGCTACAGTGTACCTATATCTAATAAATACATAAATAAATAAATAAATAAATAAATAAATAAATAAACATTTTTTAAAAAGTATAAGAAATAAAGAAAGACCAGGCAGGCCTGCCATCCATATCTCTGTCTCTCTGTCTGTCTGTCTGTCTGATCCCCTGGAACTGGAGATGGGCCACCATAAGGTGCTGGTAGTTTATCCCAGGTTCTCTGAAAGAGGAGACAATGCTGTTAATTATTGAGCCCTCTCAGTGGCCCCACCCATCTTTAAATTTTTAGATGTATATGCAAGGCTGTGTTTATGTACCGAATATGCAGACCATAAGAGGGATTTAGAGATTAGTTAGGGAAGCAGAAACCGGCCTGAGTAGGACCACAGGCCTCATCCAGCCGGATCAGCGCAGGGGTATAGGGAGCGCAGGGTTGCCTGACACCCGCCAGCTACCCACGACCCCCGCCGCAGGATTTTGGGACTGCTGGATCTTAAGACTTGTGAAGAGTGGAACACAGCTTCTGCTCCAATCCAATTGCACGCGGGACCAGAGACTGCATTAGTTAGGGAAGCAGAAAAACGGCCTGAGTAGGACCACAGGCCTCTTCCGGCTGGACCAGCACCGGGGTACCGTCAGCTACCCACGACCCCCGCCGCAGGATTTAGAGACTGCTGGTGAGTGGAACACAGCTTCTGCTCCAATCTTTAAATAGTGACAACGATAACAACTAACCCCAGAGATTATCAAATGGCGAAAGGTAAACGTAATAATCTTACTAACAGAAACCAAGACCACTCACCATCATCAGAACCCAGCACCCCCACTTCGCCCAGTCCAGGGCACCCCAACACACCGGAAAAGCTAGACACGGATTTAAAAGCATATCTCCTGATGATGATAGAGGACTTCAAGAAGGACTTTAATAACACACTTAAAGAAATGCAGGAGAACACTGCTAAAAAGGCAGAAGACAATAAAGAGGAAGCACAAAAATCCCTTAAAGAATTGCAGAAGAACACTGCTAAAGAGTTACAAATCCTTAAAGAAAAACATGATAACATAATCAAACAGGTAGAAGTCCTTACAGAAAAACAGAAAAACACATCCAAACAGATGATGGAAATGAACAAAACCATACTAGACCTAAAAAGGGAAGTAGACACAATAAAGAAAACCCAAAATGAGGCAACACTGGAGATATAAACCCTAGGAAAGAAATCTGGAACCATAGATACGAGCATCAGCAACAGAATACAAGAGATGGAAGAGAGAATCTCAGGTGCAGAAGATTCCATAGAGAACATCGGCACAACAATCAAGGAAAATGTAAAATGCAAAAAGATCCTAACTCAAAACATCCAAGAAATACAGGACATAATGAGAAGACCAAACCTACGGATAATAGGAGTGGATGAGAATGAAGATTTTCAACTCAAAGGACCAGCAAACATCTTCAACAAAATTATAGAAGAAAACTTCCCAAATCTAAAGAAAGAGATGCCCATGAACATACAAGAAGCCTACAGAACTCCAAATAGACTGGACCAGAAAAGAAATACCTCCCGACACATAATAATCAGAGCAACAAATGCTGTAAATAAAGATAGAATACTAAAAGCAGTAAGAGAAAAAGGCCAAGTAACATATAAAGGCAAGCCTATCAGAATTACACCAGACTTTTCACCAGAGACTATGAAAGCCAGAAGATCCTGAACAGATGTTATACAGACACTAAAAGAACACAAATTCCAGCCCAGGCTACTATACCCAGCCAAACTCTCAATTAACATAGATGGAGAAACCAAAGTATTCCACGACAAAACCAAATTCACACATTATCTCTCCACGAATCCAGCCCTTCAAAGGATAATAACAGAAAAAAACCAATACAGGGACAGGAACCACGCCCTAGAAACAACAAGAAGGTAATCCCTCAACAAACCTAAAAGTAGACAGCCACAAGAACAAAATGCCAACTTTAACAACAAAAATAACAGGAAACAACAATTACTTTTCCTTAATATCTCTTAATATCAATGGACTCAACTCCCCGATAAAAAGACATAGACTAACAAACTGGCTACACAAACAAGACCCAATATTTTGCTGCTTACAGGAAACTCATCTCAGAGAAAAGGATAGACACTACCTCAGAATGAAAGGCTGGAAAACAATTTTCCAAGCAAATGGCATGAAGAAACAAGCTGGAGTAGCCATTCTAATATCTGATAAGATTGACTTCCAACCCAAAGTCATTAAAAAAGACAGGGAGGGACACTTCATACTCATCAAAGGTAAAATCCTCCAAGAGGAACTATCAATCCTGAATATCTATGCTCCAAATACAAAGGCAGCCACATTCATTAAAGAAACTTTAGTAAAGCTCAAAGCACACATTGCACCTCATACAATAATAGTGGGAGACTTCAACACACCACTTTCACAAATGGACAGATCATGGAAACAGAAACTAAACAGGGACACAGTGAAACTAAGAGAAATTATGAATCAAATGGATCTGGCAGATTTCTACAGAACATTCTATCCTAAAACAAAAGGATATACCTTCTTCTCAGCACCTCATGGTACCTTCTCCAAAATTGACCTCATAATTGGTCACAAAACAGGCCTCAACAGATATAAAAATATTGAAATTGTCCCATGCATCCTATCAGATCACCATGGACTAAGGCTGATCTTCAATAACAAAATAAATAATAGAAAGCCAACCTTCACGTGGAAACTGAAGAACACTCTTCTCAATGATACCTTGGTCAAAGAAGGAATAAAGAAAGAAATTAAGGACTTTTTAGAGTTCAATGAAAATGAAGCCACAACATACCCAAACTTATGGGACGCAATGAAAGCATTTTTAAGAGGAAAACTCATAGCTCTGAGTGCCTCCAAAAGGAAACTAGAGAGAGCACACATTAGCAGCTTGACAACACACCTAAAAGCACTAGAACAAAAGGAAGCAAATTCACCCAAGAGGAGTAGACGGCAGGAAATAATCAAACTCAGGGGTGAAATCAACCAAGTGGAAACAAGAAAAACTATTCAAAGAATCAACCAATCAAGGAGCTGGTTCTTTGAGAAAATCAACAAGATAGATAAACCCTTAGCCAGACTCACTAGAGGGCACAGGGAAAGCATCCTAATTAACAAAATCAGAAATGAAAAAGGAGACATAACAACAGATCCTGAAGACATCCAAAACACCATCAGATCCTTCTACCAAAGGCTATACTCAACAAAACTGGAGAACCTGGATGAAATGGAGAAGTTCCTAGACAGATACCAGGTACCAAAGTTGAATCAAGATCAGGTTAATGATCTAAACAGCCCTATATCCCCCAAAGAAATAGAAGCAGTCATTAATAGTCTCCCAACTAAAAAAAGCCCAGGACCAGATGGGTTTAGTGCAGAGTTCTATCAGACCTTCAAAGAAGATCTAATCCCAGTTCTTCACAAACTATTCCACAAAATAGAAACAGAAGGTACTCTACCCAACTCATTTTATGAAGCCACAATTACTCTGATACCTAAACCACAAAAAGACCCAACAAAGATAGAAAACTTCCGACCAATATCCCTTATGAATATTGATGCAAAAATCCTCAATAAAGTTCTTGCTAACCGAATCCAAGAACACATCAAAACAATCATCCATCCTGACCAAGTAGGTTTCATCCCAGGGATGCAGGGATGGTTCAATATACGGAAATCCATCAACGTAATCCAGTATATAAACAAACTCAAAGACAAAAACCACATGGTCATCTCGTTAGATGCGGAAAAAGCATTTGATAAGATCCAACACCCATTCTTGATAAAAGTCTTGGAAAGATCAGGAATTCAAGGCCCATACCTAAACATGATAAAAGCAATCTACAGCAAACCAGTAGCCAACATCAAAGTAAATGGTGAGAAGCTTGAAGCAATCCCTCTAAAATCAGGGACTAGACAAGGCTGTCCACTTTCTCCATACCTATTCAACATTGTACTTGAAGTCCTAGCCAGAGCAATTCGACAACAAAAGGAGATCAAAGGGATACAAATTGGAAAAGATGAAGTCAAAATATCACTCTTTGCAGATGATATGATAGTATATATAAGTGACCCTAAAAATTCCACCAGAGAACTCCTAAGCCTGATAAACAGCTTCGGTGAAGTAGCTGGATATAAAATTAACTCAAACAAATCAATGGCCTTTCTCTACACAAAGAATAAACAGGCTGAGAAAGAAATTAGGGAAACAACACCCTTCTCAATAGTCACAATAATATAAAATATCTTGGCGTGACTCTAACTAAGGAAGTGAAAGATCTGTATAATAAAAACTTCAAGTCTCTGAAGAAAGAAATTCTAGAAGATCTCAGAAGATGGAAAGATCTCCCATGCTCATGGATTGGCAGGATCAACATTGTAAAAATGGCTATCTTGCCAAAAGCAATCTACAGATTCAATGCAATCCCCATCAAAATTCCAAATCAATTCTTCAACGAATTAGAAAGTGCAATCTGCAAATTCATCTGGAATAACAAAAAACCTAGGATAGCAAAAACTCTTCTCAAGGATAAAAGAACCTCTGGTGGAATCACCATGCCGGACCTAAAGCTCTACTACAGAGCAATTGTGATAAAAACTGCATGGTACTGGTATAGTGACAGACAAATAGACCAATGGAATAGAATTGAAGACCCAGAAATGAACCCACACACCTATGGTCACTTGATCTTCGACAAGGGAGCTAAAAACATCCAGTGGAAGAAAGACAGCATTTTCAACAAATGGTGCTGGCACAACTGGTTGTTAACATGTAGAAGAATGCGAATCGATCCATTCCTATCTCCTTGTACTAAGGTCAAGTCTAAGTGGATCAAGGAACTTCACATAAAACCAGAGACACTGAAACTTATAGAGGAGAAAGTGGGGAAAAGCCTTGAAGATATGGGCACAGGGGAAAAATTCCTGAATAGAACAGTAATGGCTTGTGCTGTAAGATCGAGAATTGACAAGTGGGACCTCATGAAACTACAAAGCTTCTGCAAGGCTAAAGACACCATCAATAAGACAAAAAAACCACCAACAGATTGGGAAAGGATTGTCACCTATCCTAAATCAGATAAGGGACTAATATCCAATATATATAAAGAACTCAAGAAGGTGGACTCCAGAAAGTCAAATAACCCCATTAAAAATGGGGCTCAGAACTGAACAAAGAATTCTCACCTGAGGAATACCGAATGGCAGAGAAGCACCTGAAAAAATGTTCAACATCCTTAATCATCAGGGAAATGCAAATCAAAACAACCCTGAGATTCCACCTCACACCAGTCAGAATGGCTAAGATCAAAAATTCAGGTGACAGCAGATGCTGGCGAGGATGTGGAGAAAGAGGAACACTCCTCCATTGTTGGTGGGATTGCAAGCTTGTACAACCACTCTGGAAATCAGTCTGGCGGTTCCTCAGAAAATTGGACATAGTACTACCGGAGGATCCAGCCATATCTCTCC
Organism: Mus caroli; assembly: GCF_978045245.1. Classification (NCBI taxonomy): domain Eukaryota; kingdom Metazoa; phylum Chordata; class Mammalia; order Rodentia; family Muridae; genus Mus; species Mus caroli. The sequence continues at coordinate 261,577 of NW_028227380.1, read as the reverse complement.
TGGGCATATATCCAGAAGATGTCCCAACCGGTAAAAAGGACACATGCTCCACTATGTTCATAGCAGCCCTATTTATAATAGCCAGAAGCTGGAAAGAACCCAGATGTCCCTCAACAGAGGAATGGATACAGAAATTATGGTACATTTACACAATGGAGTACTACTCAGCTATTAAAAAGAATGAATTTATGAAATTCCTAGCCAAATGGATGGACCTGGAGGGCATCATCTTGAGTGAAGTAACACAATCACAAAAGAACTCACACAATATGTATTCATTGATAAGTGGATATTAGCCCAAAACTTAGGATACCCAACATATAAGATACAATTTGATAAACGCATGAAACTCAAGAAGAATGAAGACCAAAGTGTGGACACTGTGCACCTTCTTAGAATTGGGAACAAAACACCCAGGGAAGGAGTTACAGAGACAAAGTTCGTAGCTGTGATGAAAGGATGGACCATTTAGAGACTGCTTTATCCAGGGATCCGTCCCATAATCAGCTTCTAAACGCTGACACCATTGCATACACTAGCAAGATTTTGCTGAAAGGACCCAAATATAGCTGTCTCTTGTGAGATGATGCCGGGGCCTAGCAAACACAGGAGTGGATGTTCACAGTCAGCTATTGGATGTATCACAGGGCTCCCAATGGAGAAGCTAGAGAAAGTACCCAAGGAGCTAAAGGGATCTGCAACCCTATTGTTGGAACAACATGATGTACTAACCAGAACCCTGGAGCTCTTGTCTCTAGCTGCATATGTATCGAAAGATGGCCTAGTCGGCCATCAATGGAAAGAGAGGCCCATTGGACTTGCAAACTTTATATGCCCCAATATAGGGGAATGCCAGGGCCAAAAGAATGGGAATGGGTGGGTAGGGAAGTGGGGGGCGCTATGGGGGACTTTTGGGATAGTATTGGAAATGTAATTGAGGAAAATATGTAATAAAAATATAAAAAAAATAATAAAAAAAAAAAGAGGGATTTAGATTCTCCAGAATCTGACACCCACTTCTGGAGTGTCTGAAGACAGCTACAGTGTACATATATCTAATAAATACATAAATAAATATATAAATAAACATTTTTTTTAAAAGGATAAGAAAGAAAGAAAGACCAGGCAGGCCTGCCATCCTTATCACTGTCTGTATGTCTGTCTGTCTGATCCCCTGGAACTGGAGATGGGCCACCATATAGTTGCTGGTAGTTGATCCCAGGTACTCTGGAAGAGGAGACAATGCTGTTAATTCTTGAGCTTTTAGAGTGGCCCCACCCTTCTTTAAATTTTTAGAAGTATATGTGAGGCTGTGTTTATGTACATCATATGCAGACCATAAGAGGGATTTAGATTCTCCAGAATCTGACACCCTCTTCTGGAGTGTCTGAACAGCTACAGTGTACTTATATCTAATAATAAATAAATAAATAAATAAATAAATAAATAAATAAATAAATAAACGAACATTTTTTTTAAAAAAGGATAAGAAAGAAAGAAAGACCAGGCAGGCCTGCCATCCTTATCACTGTCTGTCTGTCTGTCTGTCTGATCCCCTGGAACTGGAGATGGGCCACCTTTTAGGTGCTGGTAGTTGATCCCAGGTTCTCTGGAAGATTAGACAATGCTGTTAATTGTTGAGTCCTTTCAGTGGCCCCACCTATTTATAATTTTTAGAAGTATATGTGAGGCTGTGTTTATGTACATCATATTCAGACCATAAGAGGGATTTAGATTCTCTAGAATCTGACACCCTCTTCTGGAGTGTCTGAAGACGGCTACAGTGTACTTATATCTAATAAATACATAAATAAATAAATAAATAAATAAATAAATAAATAAATAAACATTTTTTAAAAAGTAGAAGAAATAAAGAAAGACCAGGCAGGCCTCCCATCCTTATCTCTGTCTCTCTGTCTGTCTGTCTGTCTGTCTGATCCACTGGAACTGGAGATGGGCCACCATAAGGTGCTGGTAGTTTATCCCAGGTTCTCTGAAAGAGGAGACAATGCTGTTAATTGTTGAGCCCTCTCATTGGCCCCACACATCTTTAAATTTTTAGAAGTGTATGTGAGGCTGTGTTTATGTACATCATATGCAGACCATAAGAGGGATTTAGATTCTCCAGAATCTGACACCCTCTTCTGGGGTGTCTGAAGACAGCTACAGTGTACTTATATCTAATAAATACATAAATAAATATATAAATAAACATTTTTTTGAAAAGGATAAGAAAGAAAGAATGACCAGGCAGGCCTGCCATCCTTATCACTGTCTGTATGTCTGTCTGTCTGATCCCCTGGAACTGGAGATGGGCCACCATATAGTTGCTGGTAGTTGATCCCAGGTACTCTGGAAGAGGAGACAATGCTGTTAATTGTTGAGCTTTTAGAGTGGCCCCACCCTTCTTTAAATTTTTAGAATTATATGTGAGGCTGTGTATATGTACATCATATGCAGACCAAAAGACGGATTTAGATTCTCCAGAATCTGACACCACCTTCTGGAGTGTCTGAACAGCTACAGTGTACTTATATCTAATAATAAATAAATAAATAAATAAATAAATAAATAAATAAATAAATAAACATTTTTTTAAAAGTATAAGAAAGAAAGAAAGTCCAGGCAGGCCTCCATCCTTACCTCTGTCAGTCTGTCTGTCTGTCTGTCTGATCCCTTGGAACTGGAGATGGGCCACCATATAGTTGCTGTTAATTGATCCCAGGTTCTCTGGAAGAAGAGACAATGCTGTTAATTGTTGAGCCCTTTCAGTGGCTCCACCTATCTTTAAATTTTTAGAAGTATATATTAGGCTGTGTTTACGTACATCATATGCAGACCATAAGAGGGATTTAGATTCTCCAGAATCTGACACCCTCTTCAGGAGTGTCTGAAGACAACTACAGTGTACTTATATCTAATAAATACATAAATAAATAAATAAAAAATAAATAAACATTATTTTAAAAGGATAAGAAAGAAAGAAAAACCAGGCAGGCCTGCCCTACTTATCTCTGTCTGTCTGTCTCTCTGTCTGATCCCCTGGAACTGGAGATGGGCCACCTTTTAGGTGCTGGTAGTTGATCCCAGGTTCTCTGGAAGAGGAGACAATGCTGTTAATTGTTGAGTCCTTTCAGTGGCCCCACCTATTTATAATTTTTAGAAGTATATGTGAGGCTGTGTTTATGTACATCATATTCAGACCATAAGAGGGCTTTAGATTCTCTAGAATCTGACACCCTCTTCTGGAGTGTCTGAAGACGGCTACAGTGTACTTATATCTAATAAATAAATAAATAAATAAATAAATAAATAAATAAATAAACATTTTTTAAAAAGTATAAGAAATAAAGAAAGACAAGGCAGGCCTGCCATCCATATCTCTGTCTCTCTGTCTGTCTGTCTGTCTGATCCTCTGGAACTGGAGATGGGCCACCATAAGGTGCTGGTAGTTTATTCCAGGTTCTCTGAAAGAGGAGACAATGCTGTTAATTGTTGAGCCCTCTCAGTGGCCCCACCCATCTTTAAATTTTTAGAAGTATATGCGAGGCTGTGTTTATGTACATCATATGCAGACCATAAGAGGGATTTAGATTCTCCAGAATCTGACACCCTCTTCTGGATTGTCTGAAGACAGCTACAGTGTACATATATCTAATAAATACATAAATAAATATATAAATAAACATTTTTTTAAAAAGGATAAGAAAGAAAGAAAGAAAGACCAGGCAGGCCTGCCATCCTAATCTCTGTCAGTCTGTCTGTCTGTCAGACTGTATGATCCCTTGGAACTGGAGATGGGCCATCATATAGTTGCTGTTAGTTGATCCCATGTTCTCTGGAAGAGGAGACAATGCTATTAATTGTTGAGCCCTTTCAGTGGCCCCACCCTCCTTTAAATTTTTAGAAGTATATGTGAGGCTGTGTTTATGTACATCATATGCAGACCATAAGAGGGATTTAGATTCTCCAGAATCTGACACCCTCTTCTGGAGTGTCTGAACAGCTACAGTGTACTTATATCTAATAATAAATAAATAAATAAATAAATAAATAAATAAATAAATAAATAAATAAATAAACATTTTTTTAAAAAAAGGATAAGAAAGAAAGAAAGACCAGGCAGGCCTGCCATCCTTATCACTGTCTGTCTGTCTGTCTGTCTGATCCCCTGGAACTGGAGATGGGCCACCTTTTAGGTGCTGGTAGTTGATCCCAGGTACTCTGGAAGAGGAGACAATGCTGTTAATTGTTGAGTCCTTTCAGTGGCCCCACCTATTTATAATTTTTAGAAGTATATGTGAGGCTGTGTTTATGTACATCATATTCAGACCATAAGAGGGATTTAGATTCTCTAGAATCTGACACCCGCTTATGGAGTGTCTGAAGACGGCTACAGTGTACTTATATCTAATAAATAAATAAATAAATAAATAAATAAATAAATAAATAAACATATTTTAAAAAGTATAAGAAATAAAGAAAGACCAGGCAGGCCTGCCATCCTTATCTCTGTCTTTCTGTCTGTCTGTCTGTCTGATCCCCTGGAACTGGAGATGGGCCACCATAAGGTGCTGGTAGTTTATCCCAGGTTCTCTGAAAGAGGAGACAATGCTGTTAATTGTTGAGCCCTCTCAGTGGCCCCACCCATCTTTAAATTTTTAGAAGTATATGCGAGGCTGTGTTTATGTACATCATATGCAGACCATAAGAGGGGTTTAGATTCTCCAGAATCTGACACCCTCTTCTGAAGTGTCTGAAAGCAGCTACAGTGTACATATATCTAATAAATACATAAAGAAATATATAAATAAACATTTTTTTAAAAAGGATAAGAAAGAAAGAAAGACCAGGCAGGCCTGCCATCCTTATCACTGTCTGTATGTCTGTCTGTCTGATCCCCTGGAACTGGAGATGGGCCACCATATTGTTGCTGGTAGTTGATCCCAGGTACTCTGGAAGAGGAGACAATGCTGTTAATTGTTGAGCTTTTAGAGTGGCCCCACACTTCTTTAAATTTTTAGAAGCATATGTGAGGCTGTGTTTATGTACATCATATGCAGACCATAAGAGGGATTTAGATTCTCCAGAATCTGACACCCTCTTATGGAGTGTCTGAACAGCTACAGTGTACTTATATCTAATAATAAATAAATAAATAAATAAATAAATAAACATTTTTTTTTAAAAAAGGATAAGAAAGAAAGAAAGACCAGGCAGGCCTGCCATCCTTATCACTGTCTGTCTGTCTGTCTGTCGGATCCCCTGAAACTGGAGAGGGGCCACCTTTTAGGTGCTGGTAGTTGATCCCAGGTTCTCTGGAAGAGGAGACAATGCTGTTAATTGTTGAGTCTTTCAGTGGCCCCACCTATTTATAATTTTTAGAAGTATATGTGAGGCTGTGTTTATGTACACCATATTCAGACCATAAGAGGGATTTAGATTCTCCAGAATCTGACACCCTCTTCTGGAGTGTCTGAAGACGGCTACAGTGTACTTATATCTAATAAATACATAAATAAATAAATAAATAAATAAATAAATAAATAAACATTTTTTAAAAAGTATAAGAAATAAAGAAAGACCAGGCAGACCTGCCATCCTTATCTCTGTCTCTCTGTCTCTCTGTATGTCTGTCTGTTCCACTGGAACTGGAGATGGGCCACCATAAGGTACTGGTAGTTTATCCCAGGTTCTCTGAAAGAGGAGACAATGCTGTTAATTGTTGAGCCCTCTCAGTGGCCCCACACATCTTTAAATTTTTAGAAGTATATGTGAGGCTGTGTTTATGTACATCATATGCAGACCATAAGAGGGATTTAGATTCTCCAGAATCTGACACCCTCTTCTGGAGTGTCTGAAGACAGCTACAGTGTACTTATATCTAATAAATACATAAATAAATATATAAATAAACATTTTTTAAAAAGGATAAGAAAGAAAGAAAGACCAGGCAGGCCGGCCATCCTTATCACTGTCTGTATGTCTGTCTGTCGGATCGTCTAGAACTGGAGATGGGCCACCATATAGTTGCTGGTAGTTGATCCCAGGCACTCTGGAAGAGGAGACAATGCTGTTAATTGTTGAGCTTTTAGAGTGGCCCCACCCTTCTTTAAATTTTTAGAAGTATATGTGAGGCTGTGTTTATGTACATAATATGCAGTCCATAAGAGGGATTTAGATTCTCCAGAATATGACACCCTCTTCTGAAGTGTCTGAAGACAGGTACAATGTACTTATATCTAATAAATATATATATAAATGAATAAACATTTTTAAAATGTTTAAGAAGAAAGAAAAACCAGGCAGGCCTGCAATCCTGGTCTGTCTGTCTGTATGTATGTCTGTCTGATCCCCTGGAACTGGAGATGGGCCACAATATAGTTGCTGGTAGTTGATCCCAGGTCCTCTGGAAGAGGAGACAATGCTGTTAATTGTTGAGCTTTTTCAGTGGCCCCAACCATCTTTAAATTTTTAGAAGTATATGTGAGGCTGTGTTTATGTACATCATATGCAGACCATAAGAGGGATTTAGATACTCCAGAAGATGACACCCTCTTCTACAGTGTCTGAAGACAGCTACAGTGTACTTATATCTAATAAATACATAAATAAATAAATAAATAAATAAATAAATAAATAAATAAATAAATAAACATTTTTTTTAAAAGTATAAGAAATAAAGAAAGACCAGGCAGGCCTCCATCCTTACCTCTGTCAGTCTGTCTGTCTGTCTGTCTGATCCCTTGGAACTGGAGATGGGCCACCATATAGTTGCTGTTAGTTGATCCCAGGTTCTCTGGAAGAAGAGACAATGCTGTTAATTGTTGAGCCCTTTCAGTGGCTCCACCTATCTTTAAATTTTTAGAAGTATATGTTAGGCTGTGTTTATGTACATCATATGCAGACCATAAGAGGGATTTAGATTCTCCAGAATCTGACACCCTCTTCTGGAGTGTCTAAAGACAACTACAGTGTACTTATATCTAATACATACATACATACATAAATAAATAAATAAATAAATAAATAAATAAATAAATAAATAAATAAATATTATTTTAAAAGGATAAGAAAGAAAGAAAAACCAGGCAGGCCTGCCCTTTTTTTTTTTTTTTTTTTTTTTTTTTGGTTTTTTCGAGACAGGGTTTCTCTATGTAGCCCTGGCTGTCCTGGCACTCACTTTGTAGACCAGGCTGGCCTCGAACTCAGAAATCCGCCTGCCTCTGCCTCCCGAGTGCTGGGATTAAAGGTGTGCGCCACCACGCCCGGCTGGCCTGCCCTTTTTATCTCTGTCTGTCTGTCTGTCTGATCCCCTGGAACTGGAGATGGGCCACCATATAGTTGCTGGTAGTTGATCCCAGGTTCTCTGGAAGAAGAGACAATGCTGTTAATTGTTGAGCCCTTTCAGTGGGCCCACCCATCTTAAATTTTTAGAAGTGTATGTGAATCTGTGTTTATGTCCAACATATGCAGACCATAAGAGGGATTTTTATTCTCCAGAATCTGACACCCTCTTCTGGAGTGTCTGAAGACAGCTACGGTGTACTTATATCTAATAAGTACATAAATAAATAAATAAACATTTTTTAAAAAAGATAAGAAAGAAAGAAAAACCAGGGAGGCCTGCCACCCTTGTCTGTCTTTCTCTTTGTCTGCCTGATCCCCTGGAACTGGAGATGGGCCACCATATATTTGCTCGTAGTTGATCCCAGGTTCTCTGGTAGAGGAGACAATGCTGTTAATTGTTGAGCCCTTTCAGTGGCCCCACACATCTTTAAATTTTTAGAAGTATATGTGAGGCTGTGTTTATGTACATCATATGCAGACCAAAAGAGGGATTTAGATTCTCCAGAATCTGACACCATCTCCAGGAGTGTCTGAAGACAGCTACAGTGTACTTATATATAATAAATAAATAAATAAATAAATAAATAAATAAATAAATAAACATTTTTTAAAAGTATAAGAAAGAAAGAAAGACCAGGCAGGCCTCCATCCTAATCTCTGTCTGTCTATCTGTCTGTCTGATACCCTGGAACTGGAGATGGGCCACCATATAGTTGCTGGTAGTTGATCCAAGGTTCTCTGGAAGAGGAGACAATGCTGTTAATTGTTGAGCCCTTTCAGTGGCCCCACCCATCTTTAAATTTTTAGAAGTATATGCGAGGCTGTGTTTATGTACCGAATATGCAGACCATAAGAGGGATTTAGATTCTCCAGAATCTGACACCCTCTTCTGGAGTGTCTGAAGACAGCTACAGTGTACTTATATCTAATAAATTCATAAATAAACAAATAAACATTTTTAAAAAAGGATAATAAAGAAAGAGAGACCAGGCAGGCCTGCCATCCTTGTCTGTCTGTCTGTCTGTCTGATCCCCTGGAACTGGAGATGGGCCATCATATAGTTGCTGTTAGTTGATCCCATGTTCTCTGGAAGAGGAGACAATGCTATTAATTGTTGAGCCCTTTCAGTGGCCCCACCCTCCTTTAAATTTTTAGAAGTATATGTGAGGCTGTGTTTATGTACATCATATGCAGACCATAAGAGGGATTTAGATTCTCCAGAATCTGACACCCTCTTCTGGAGTGTCTGAACAGCTACAGTGTACTTATATCTAATAATAAATAAATAAATAAATAAATAAATAAATAAATAAATAAATAAACATTTTTTTAAAAAAAGGATAAGAAAGAAAGAAAGACCAGGCAGGCCTGCCATCCTTATCACTGTCTGTCTGTCTGTCTGTCTGATCCCCTGGAACTGGAGATGGGCCACCTTTTAGGTGCTGGTAGTTGATCCCAGGTACTCTGGAAGAGGAGACAATGCTGTTAATTGTTGAGTCCTTTCAGTGGCCCCACCTATTTATAATTTTTAGAAGTATATATGAGGCTGTGTTTATGTACATCATATTCAGACCATAAGAGGGATTTAGATTCTCTAGAATCTGACACCCGCTTATGGAGTGTCTGAAGACGGCTACAGTGTACTTATATCTAATAAATACATAAATAAATAAATAAATAAATAAATAAATAAATAAATAAACATATTTTAAAAAGTATAAGAAATAAAGAAAGACCAGGCAGGCCTGCCATCCTTATCTCTGTCTTTCTGTCTGTCTGTCTGTCTGTCTGATCCCCTGGAACTGGAGATGGGCCACCATAAGGTGCTGGTAGTTTATCCCAGGTTCTCTGAAAGAGGAGACAATGCTGTTAATTGTTGAGGCCTCTCAGTGGCCCCACCCATCTTTAAATTTTTAGAAGTATATGCGAGGCTGTGTTTATGTACATCATATGCAGACCATAAGAGGGGTTTAGATTCTCCAGAATCTGACACCCTCTTCTGAAGTGTCTGAAAGCAGCTACAGTGTACATATATCTAATAAATACATAAATAAATATATAAATAAACATTTTTTTAAAAAGGATAAGAAAGAAAGAAAGACCAGGCAGGCCTGCCATCCTTATCACTGTCTGTATGTCTGTCTGTCTGATCCCCTGGAACTGGAGATGGGCCACCATATAGTTGCTGGTAGTTGATCCCAGGTACTCTGGAAGAGGAGACAATGCTGTTAATTGTTGAGCTTTTAGAGTGGCCCCACACTTCTTTAAATTTTTAGAAGCATATGTGAGGCTGTGTTTATGTACATCATATGCAGACCATAAGAGGGATTTAGATTCTCCAGAATCTGACACCCTCTTCTGGAGTGTCTGAACAGCTACAGTGTACTTATATCTAATAATAAATAAATAAATAAATAAATAAATAAATAAATAAATAAATAAACATTTTTTTTTTAAAAAAGGATAAGAAAGAAAGAAAGACCAGGCAGGCCTGCCATCCTTATCACTGTCTGTCTGTCTGTCTGTCGGATCCCCTGAAACTGGAGAGGGGCCACCTTTTAGGTGCTTGTAGTTGATCCCAGGTTCTCTGGAAGAGGAGACAATGCTGTTAATTGTTGAGTCCTTTCAGTGGCCCCACCTATTTATAATTTTTAGAAGTATATGTGAGGCTGTGTTTATGTACATCATATTCAGACCATAAGAGGGATTTAGATTCTCCAGAATCTGACACCCTCTTCTGGAGTGTCTGAAGACGGCTACAGTGTACTTATATCTAATAAATACATAAATAAATAAATAAATAAATAAATAAATAAATAAATAAATAAACATTTTTTAAAAAGTATAAGAAATAAAGAAAGACCAGGCAGACCTGCCATCCTTATCTCTGTCTCTCTGTCTCTCTGTCTGTCTGTCTGTTTCACTGGAACTGGAGATGGGCCACCATAAGGTACTGGTAGTTTATCCCAGGTTCTCTGAAAGAGGAGACAATGCTGTTAATTGTTGAGCCCTCTCAGTGGCCCCACACATCTTTAAATTTTTAGAAGTATATGTGAGGCTGTGTTTATGTACATCATATGCATACCATAAGAGGGATTTAGATTCTCCAGAATCTGACACCCTCTTCTGGAGTGTCTGAAGACAGCTACAGTGTACTTATATCTAATAAATACATAAATAAATATATAAATAAACATTTTTAAAAAGGATAAGAAAGAAAGAAAGACCAGGCAGGCCGGCCATCCTTATCACTGTCTGTATGTCTGTCTGTCGGATCGTCTAGAACTGGAGATGGGCCACCATATAGTTGCTGGTAGTTGATCCCAGGCACTCTGGAAGAGGAGACAATGCTGTTAATTGTTGAGCTTTTAGAGTGGCCCCACCCTTCTTTAAATTTTTAGAAGTATATGTGAGGCTGTGTTTATGTACATAATATGCAGTCCATAAGAGGGATTTAGATTCTCCAGAATATGACACCCTCTTCTGAAGTGTCTGAAGACAGGTACAATGTACTTATATCTAATAAATATATATATAAATGAATAAACATTTTTAAAATGTTTAAGAAGAAAGAAAAACCAGGCAGGCCTGCAATCCTGGTCTGTCTGTCTGTATGTATGTCTGTCTGATCCCCTGGAACTGGAGATGGGCCACAATATAGTTGCTGGTAGTTGATCCCAGGTCCTCTGGAAGAGGAGACAATGCTGTTAATTGTTGAGCTTTTTCAGTGGCCCCAACCATCTTTAAATTTTTAGAAGTATATGTGAGGCTGTGTTTATGTACATCATATGCAGACCATAAGAGGGATTTAGATTCTCCAGAAGATGACACCCTCTTCTACAGTGTCTGAAGACAGCTACAGTGTACTTATATCTAATAAATACATAAATAAATAAATAAATAAATAAATAAATAAATAAATAAATAAATAAACATTTTTTTAAAAGTATAAGAAATAAAGAAAGACCAGGCAGGCCTCCATCCTTACCTCTGTCAGTCTGTCTGTCTGTCTGTCTGATCCCTTGGAACTGGAGATGGGCCACCATATAGTTGCTGTTAGTTGATCCCAGGTTCTCTGGAAGAAAAGACAATGCTGTTAATTGTTGAGCCCTTTCAGTGGCTCCACCTATCTTTAAATTTTTAGAAGTATATGTTAGGCTGTGTTTATGTACATCATATGCAGACCATAAGAGGGATTTAGATTCTCCAGAATCTGACACCCTCTTCTGGAGTGTCTAAAGACAACTACAGTGTACTTATATCTAATAAATACATAAATAAATAAATAAATAAATAAATAAATAAATAAATATTATTTTAAAAGGATAAGAAAGAAAGAAAAACCAGGCAGGCCTGCCCTTTTTTTTTTTTTTTTTTTTGGTTTTTTCGAGACAGGGTTTCTCTATGTAGCCCTGGCTGTCCTGGCACTCACTTTGTAGACCAGGCTGGCCTCGAACTCAGAAATCCGCCTGCCTCTGCCTCCCGAGTGCTGGGATTAAAGGCGTGCGCCACCACGCCCGGCTGGCCTGCCCTTTTTATCTCTGTCTGTCTGTCTGTCTGATCCCCTGGAACTGGAGATGGGCCACCATATAGTTGCTGGTAGTTGATCCCAGGTTCTCTGGAAGAAGAGACAATGCTGTTAATTGTTGAGCCCTTTCAGTGGGCCCACCCATCTTAAATTTTTAGAAGTGTATGTGAATCTGTGTTTATGTCCAACATATGCAGACCATAAGAGGGATTTTTATTCTCCAGAATCTGACACCCTCTTCTGGAGTGTCTGAAGACAGCTACGGTGTACTTATATCTAATAAGTACATAAATAAATAAATAAACATTTTTTAAAAAGGATAAGAAAGAAAGAAAAACCAGGGAGGCCTGCCACCCTTGTCTGTCTTTCTCTTTGTCTGCCTGATCCCCTGGAACTGGAGATGGGCCACCATATATTTGCTCGTAGTTGATCCCAGGTTCTCTGGTAGAGGAGACAATGCTGTTAATTGTTGAGCCCTTTCAGTGGCCCCACACATCTTTAAATTTTTAGAAGTATATGTGAGGCTGTGTTTATGTACATCATATGCAGACCAAAAGAGGGATTTAGATTCTCCAGAATCTGACACCATCTCCAGGAGTGTCTGAAGACAGCTACAGTGTACTTATATATAATAAATAAATAAATAAATAAATAAATAAATAAACATTTTTTAAAAGTATAAGAAAGAAAGAAAGACCAGGCAGGCCTCCATCCTAATCTCTGTCTGTCTATCTGTCTGTCTGATACCCTGGAACTGGAGATGGGCCACCATATAGTTGCTGGTAGTTGATCCAAGGTTCTCTGGAAGAGGAGACAATGCTGTTAATTGTTGAGCCCTTTCAGTGGCCCCACCCATCTTTAAATTTTTAGAAGTATATGCGAGGCTGTGTTTATGTACCGAATATGCAGACCATAAGAGGGATTTAGATTCTCCAGAATCTGACACCCTCTTCTGGAGTGTCTGAAGACAGCTACAGTGTACTTATATCTAATAAATTCATAAATAAACAAATAAACATTTTTAAAAAAGGATAATAAAGAAAGAGAGACCAGGCAGGCCTGCCATCCTTGTCTGTCTGTCTGTCTGTCTGATCCCCTGGAACTGGAGATGGGCCATCATATAGTTGCTGTTAGTTGATCCCATGTTCTCTGGAAGAGGAGACAATGCTATTAATTGTTGAGCCCTTTCAGTGGCCCCACCCTCCTTTAAATTTTTAGAAGTATATGTGAGGCTGTGTTTATGTACATCATATGCAGACCATAAGAGGGATTTAGATTCTCCAGAATCTGACACCCTCTTCTGGAGTGTCTGAACAGCTACAGTGTACTTATATCTAATAATAAATAAATAAATAAATAAATAAATAAATAAATAAATAAATAAACATTTTTTTAAAAAAAGGATAAGAAAGAAAGAAAGACCAGGCAGGCCTGCCATCCTTATCACTGTCTGTCTGTCTGTCTGTCTGATCCCCTGGAACTGGAGATGGGCCACCTTTTAGGTGCTGGTAGTTGATCCCAGGTACTCTGGAAAAGGAGACAATGCTGTTAATTGTTGAGTCCTTTCAGTGGCCCCACCTATTTATAATTTTTAGAAGTATATATGAGGCTGTGTTTATGTACATCATATTCAGACCATAAGAGGGATTTAGATTCTCTAGAATCTGACACCCGCTTATGGAGTGTCTGAAGACGGCTACAGTGTACTTATATCTAATAAATACATAAATAAATAAATAAATAAATAAATAAATAAATAAATAAATAAATAAACATATTTTAAAAAGTATAAGAAATAAAGAAAGACCAGGCAGGCCTGCCATCCTTATCTCTGTCTTTCTGTCTGTCTGTCTGTCTGTCTGATCCCCTGGAACTGGAGATGGGCCACCATAAGGTGCTGGTAGTTTATCCCAGGTTCTCTGAAAGAGGAGACAATGCTGTTAATTGTTGAGGCCTCTCAGTGGCCCCACCCATCTTTAAATTTTTAGAAGTATATGCGAGGCTGTGTTTATGTACATCATATGCAGACCATAAGAGGGGTTTAGATTCTCCAGAATCTGACACCCTCTTCTGAAGTGTCTGAAAGCAGCTACAGTGTACATATATCTAATAAATACATAAATAAATATATAAATAAACATTTTTTTTAAAAAGGATAAGAAAGAAAGAAAGACCAGGCAGGCCTGCCATCCTTATCACTGTCTGTATGTCTGTCTGTCTGATCCCCTGGAACTGGAGATGGGCCACCATATAGTTGCTGGTAGTTGATCCCAGGTACTCTGGAAGAGGAGACAATGCTGTTAATTGTTGAGCTTTTAGAGTGGCCCCACACTTCTTTAAATTTTTAGAAGCATATGTGAGGCTGTGTTTATGTACATCATATGCAGACCATAAGAAGGATTTAGATTCTCCAGAATCTGACACCCTCTTCTGGAGTGTCTGAACAGCTACAGTGTACTTATATCTAATAATAAATAAATAAATAAATAAATAAATAAATAAATAAATAAATAAATAAATAAATAAATAAACATTTTTTTTTAAAAAGGATAAGAAAGAAAGAAAGACCAGGCAGGCCTGCCATCCTTATCACTGTCTGTCTGTCTGTCTGTTGGATCCCCTGAAACTGGAGAGGGGCCACCTTTTAGGTGCTGGTAGTTGATCCCAGGTTCTCTGGAAGAGGAGACAATGCTGTTAATTGTTGAGTCCTTTCAGTGGCCCCACCTATTTATAATTTTTAGAAGTATATGTGAGGCTGTGTTTATGTACATCATATTCAGACCATAAGAGGGATTTAGATTCTCCAGAATCTGACACCCTCTACTGGAGTGTCTGAAGACGGCTACAGTGTACTTATATCTAATAAATACATAAATAAATAAATAAATAAATAAATAAATAAATAAATAAACATTTTTTAAAAAGTATAAGAAATAAAGAAAGACCAGGCAGACCTGCCATCCTTATCTCTGTCTCTCTGTCTCTCTGTCTGTCTGTCTGTTCCACTGGACCTGGAGATGGGCCACCATAAGGTACTGGTAGTTTATCCCAGGTTCTCTGAAAGAGGAGACAATGCTGTTAATTGTTGAGCCCTCTCAGTGGCCCCACACATCTTTAAATTTTTAGAAGTATATGTGAGGCTGTGTTTATGTACATCATATGCATACCATAAGAGGGATTTAGATTCTCCAGAATCTGACACCCTCTTCTGGAGTGTCTGAAGACAGCTACAGTGTACTTATATCTAATAAATACATAAATAAATATATAAATAAACATTTTTTAAAAAGGATAAGAAAGAAAGAAAGACCAGGCAGGCCGGCCATCCTTATCACTGTCTGTATGTCTGTCTGTCAGATCGTCTAGAACTGGAGATGGGCCACCATATAGTTGCTGGTAGTTGATCCCAGGCACTCTGGAAGAGGAGACAATGCTGTTAATTGTTGAGCTTTTAGAGTGGCCCCACCCTTCTTTAAATTTTTAGAAGTATATGTGAGGCTGTGTTTATGTACATAATATGCAGTCCATAAGAGGGATTTAGATTCTCCAGAATATGACACCCTCTTCTGAAGTGTCTGAAGACAGGTACAATGTACTTATATCTAATAAATATATATATAAATGAATAAACATTTTTAAAATGTTTAAGAAGAAAGAAAAACCAGGCAGGCCTGCAATCCTGGTCTGTCTGTCTGTCTGTATGTCTGTCTGATCCCCTGGAACTGGAGATGGGCCACAATATAGTTGCTGGTAGTTGATCCCAGGTCCTCTGGAAGAGGAGACAATGCTGTTAATTGTTGAGCTTTTTCAGTGGCCCCAACCATCTTTAAATTTTTAGAAGTATATGTGAGGCTGTGTTTATGTACATCATATGCAGACCATAAGAGGGATTTAGATTCTCCAGAAGATGACACCCTCTTCTACAGTGTCTGAAGACAGCTACAGTGTACTTATATCTAATAAATACATAAATAAATAAATAAATAAATAAATAAATAAACATTTTTTTAAAAGTATAAGAAATAAAGAAAGACCAGGCAGGCCTCCATCCTTACCTCTGTCAGTCTGTCTGTCTGTCTGTCTGATCCCTTGGAACTGGAGATGGGCCACCATATAGTTGCTGTTAGTTGATCCCAGGTTCTCTGGAAGAAGAGACAATGCTGTTAATTGTTGAGCCCTTTCAGTGGCTCCACCTATCTTTAAATTTTTAGAAGTATATGTTAGGCTGTGTTTATGTACATCATATGCAGACCATAAGAGGGATTTAGATTCTCCAGAATCTGACACCCTCTTCTGGAGTGTCTAAAGACAACTACAGTGTACTTATATCTAATAAATACATAAATAAATAAATAAATAAATAAATAAATAAATAAATAAATATTATTTTAAAAGGATAAGAAAGAAAGAAAAACCAGGCAGGCCTGCCCTTTTTATCTCTGTCTGTCTGTCTGTCTGATCCCCTGGAACTGGAGATGGGCCACCATATAGTTGCTGGTAGTTGATCCCAGGTTCTCTGGAAGAAGAGACAATGCTGTTAATTGTTGAGCCCTTTCAGTGGGCCCACCCATCTTAAATTTTTAGAAGTGTATGTGAATCTGTGTTTATGTCCAACATATGCAGACCATAAGAGGGATTTATATTCTCCAGAATCTGACACCCTCTTCTGAGTGTCTGAAGACAGCTACGGTGTACTTATATCTAATAAGTACATAAATAAATAAATAAACATTTTTTAAAAAGGATAAGAAAGAAAAACCAGGGAGGCCTGCCACCCTTGTCTGTCTTTCTCTTTGTCTGCCTGATCCCCTGGAACTGGAGATGGGCCACCATATATTTGTTCGTAGTTGATCCCAGGTTCTCTGGTAGAGGAGACAATGCTGTTAATTGTTGAGCCCTTTCAGTGGCCCCACACATCTTTAAATTTTTAGAAGTATATGTGAGGCTGTGTTTATATACATCATATGCAGACCAAAAGAGGGATTTAGATTCTCCAGAATCTGACACCATCTCCAGGAGTGTCTGAAGACAGCTACAGTGTACTTATATATAATAAATACATAAATAAATAAATAAATAAATAAATAAATAAATAAATAAATAAACATTTTTTAAAAGTATAAGAAAGAAAGAAAGACCAGGCAGGCCTCCATCCTAATCTCTGTCTGTCTATCTGTCTGTCTGATACCCTGGAACTGGAGATGGGCCACCATATAGTTGCTGGTAGTTGATCCAAGGTTCTCTGGAAGAGGAGACAATGCTGTTAATTGTTGAGCCCTTTCAGTGGCCCCACCCATCTTTAAATTTTTAGAAGTATATGCGAGGCTGTGTTTATGTACCGAATATGCAGACCATAAGAGGGATTTATATTCTCCAGAATCTGACACCCTCTTCTGGAGTGTCTGAAGACAGCTACAGTGTACTTATATCTAATAAATTCATAAATAAACAAATAAACATTTTTAAAAAAGGATAATAAAGAAAGAGAGACCAGGCAGGCCTGCCATCCTTGTCTGTCTGTCTGTCTGTCTGATCCCCTGGAACTGGAGATGGGCCACCATATAATTGCTGGTAGTTGATCCCAGGTTCTCTGGAAGAGGAGTCAGTGCTGTTAATTGTTGAGCACTTTCAGTGGCCCCACCCATCTTTAAATTTTTAGAAGTATATGTGAGGCTGTGTTCATGTACATCATATGCAGACCATAAGAGGGATATAGATTCTCCAGAATCTGACACCCTCTTCGGGATTGTTTGAAGACAGCTACAGTGTACTTATATCTAATAAATACATACTTAAATTAATAAACATTTTTTTAAAAGGATAAGAAAGAAGGAAAGACAAGGTAGGCCTGCCATCCTTAACTCTATCTGTCTGTATGTCTGTCTGTCTGTCTGATCCCCTGGAACTGGAGATGGGCCACCATATAGTTGCTGGTAGTTGATCCCAGGTTCTCTATAAGAGGAGACAATGCTGTTAATTGTTGATACCTTTCATTGGACCCACACAACTTTAAATTTTTAGATGTAAATGTGAGGCTGTGTGTATGTACATCATATGAAGACCATAAGAGGGATATAGATTCTCCAGAATCTTACACCCTCTTCTGGAGTGTCTGAAGACAGCTACATTGTACGTATATCTAATAAATACATAAATAAATAAATAAATAAATAAATAAATAAATAAATAAATAAACAAACAAACATTTTTAAAAGGGATAAGAAAGAAAGAAAAACCAGGCAGGCCTGCCATCCTTGTCTGTCTTTCTCTCTGTCTGTCTGTCTTGCCTAGCCCCTTGAGTAGCCTAGCCTAGTCCCTTGCCTTGACTAGCCCAGCCCCTTGCCTAGCCTAGCCTAGCCCAGCCCTGCCTTGCCTAGCCCTGCCTATCCCTGTCTTTAACCAGGCTGGCCTCAAACTCAGAAACTGACTGCCTCTGCCTCCAGAGTGCTCTGATTAAGAGCTCGAGCCACCACTGACTGTTGGGTTTTCTAAGTCTTACATAGGTATGGTCTGTTTCTCAGCTGTGAAACCCTAATTAACACATGTAGTCTGTCCTAGGTCAGCCATAGCTACAGACTGAGGCCTTTTCTAAAACAAAACAAAAGAAAACAAAAAATAGAAATAATAAAATAAATAAATTAAGCAACCACATGATATCTTTTCTTTCTTTCAATGATACTCAGAGCTTGAAGCACTTCACCCATGAGACCTCAGCCCCGGACATTGAGGCTCTTTCCCTAACAAGTATTATGGCTGAACCTGAGGGGTTCTACTGCTGATTTGTGTCCCCCACTTTAAAAAAATAGTTGTTTTCAAAGGCTGCAGGTTCTTAGCCCTGTTCCTTGTTACAGTTGAGTCACAGCCCTGAAAGTTCAGTGGTAGTTAATGGCACTGAGAAGGGCTTCCTATAGACATCAAAGACCAAGTCTTTGTTTTTAAAAAGTTAATCTGGATTCCCCCACCCCCTGGCATCCTTAGAATTCCTAGAAAGGAAGGCAGGGACCTGGGCAGAAGGGTGCAAGGCTACTGGTGTTTGTAAGTGGTAACAGAAAGCTTTCTCTTGTTGGTACCCTACCCCAAGTTACACTGTCACTTCTTTTTCCTAGTTGTTGTTTTGTCGGTTTGTATTCTCCACATAGACCCTTTTCCTTCCTAACCTTGGCTGTCCTGAACCTTACTGTCCTTGAACTCAGTGATTTGCCTGTCTTGCTGGGATGAAACTGTGAGCTACCATCCAGAAGGAAGCACCCTGCTGAGGTTAGATTGGGGTCTCTTCATTTTCCTCTATGAACATGCATATGGCAGGCCTGTTCTTTCTTTTTTACTTTTCCTTTTCTTTTTAAGATTTATTTATTTATTATATTTAAGTATGCTGTAGCTATCTTCAGACAGTCCAGAAGAGGGTGTCAGATTCTGAAGAATCTAAATCATTCTTATTGTCTGCATATGATGTATATAATCACAGCCTCACATATACTCAAAAAAAAAGAAAGATGTGGCTACAGAGAGGGCTCAACAATTAAGAGCATTGTCTCCTCTTCCAGAGAACCTGGGCTCAATTACCAGTATTATATATGGTGGCCCATCTCCAGTTCCAGGGGATCTAATACTCTGTTCTGGAGTCTGTGGGCACAGCATACACATGCAAAACATTCTTACACAATCATTGAGAGAGGAGAGAGAGGGGTTGAGAGAGAGGGGAGGTAATCATACCTCCTGACGAGTTTGAAGACCTGAGCTTCATCACTCACACAAATAAATAAATGCAAAATATTTTTTTATAAATAAACTCTGCCATTGCCCTTTAAAAATTCCTAGAAAACAAGTTTTATAAGCAAGAGTTATATTTACTATATCTAAAGGACAGTCATGAGCATATTCAATAAATAGAAAAAGGCCTGTTAGTCTTAGAAATGGAAAAGACAAACCAAGGAAGGTTTGCAATTACATAATGAGGCAGCTCAGCCCAGCTCTAAGGTTGGAAATAAGACTCGAGAATAGGATACACCTGAAGACAACCAGCCATTGTTTTTTGTTTTGGAGGCTGAAAGGATACACCTGAAGACAGCCAATGCTGTGTGATGGTGATCTGGTATTTTTTTTTTTTTAATTTTTAAAAACTTTAACACTTTTTATAAAACTTTTATAAAAACTCTTTCTCTCTCTCTCTTTCTTTCTCTCTCTCTCTTTCTCTCTCTCTCTCTTTCTCTCTCTCTCTTTCTTTCTCTCTCTCTCTTTCTTTCTCTCTCTCTCTTTCTTTCTCTCTCTCTCTTTCTATCTCTCTCTTTCTTTCTTTCTCTCTCTCTCTCTCTTTCTTTCTTTCTCTCTCTCTCTTTCTCTCTCTTTCTCTTTCTTTGTTTCTTTCCTCACCCTAGCCCCTACCCTAGCCCTGTCTTTCACCAGGGTGGCCTCGAACTCGGAAACTGACTGCCTCTGCCTACAGAGTGCTCTCATTAAGAGCTTGAGCCACCACTGAATGTAGGGTTTTCTAAGCCTTACCTTGCTCTTGGTGTCTGTTCTCAGCTGTGAAACCCTAATTAACACAAGTAGGCAGTCCTGGGTCAGCCAGAGCTACAGACAGAGGACTTCTCTAAAAACAAATAAAACAAAACAAAACAACAAATAGAAATAATAAAATACATAAATTAAGCAACCACAGCATAGCTTTTCTCTATCTAGGTGGTACTCAGAAATTCCAGCAGTTGGCCTGTGACACCTCAGCTCAGTATATGTGAGGCTGTGTTTATGTACATCATATGCAGACCATAAGAGGGATTTACATTCTCCAGAATCTGACACCCTCCTCTGGAGTGTCTAAAGAAAGCTACAGTGTACTTATATCTAAGAAATACATAAATAAATAAATAAATAAATAAATAAATAAATAAATAAATAAATATTTTTAAAAAGGATAAGAAAGAAAGAAAGACCAGGCAGGCCTGCCATCTTTATCTCTGTCGGTCTGTCTGTCTGTCTGATCCCCTGGAACTGGAGATGGGCCACATTGTAGGTGCTGGTAGTTGATCCCAGGTTCTCTGGAAGAGGAGACAATGCTGTTAATTGTTGAGCCTTTCAGTGGCCCCACCCATTTTAAATTTTTGGAAGTATATGTGAGGCTGTGTTTATGTACATCATATTCAGACCATAAGAGGGATTTAGATTCTCCAGAATCTGACACCATCTTCTGGAGTGTCTGAAGACGGCTACAGTGTACTTATATCTAATAAATAAATAAATAAATAAATAAATAAATAAATAAATATTTTTTTAAAAGTATAAGAAATAAAGAAAGACCAGTCAGGCCTGCCATCCTTATCTCTGTCTCTCTGTCTGTCTGTCTGTATGATCCACTGGAACTGGAGATGGGCCACCATAAGGTGCTGGTAGTTTATCCCAGGTTCTCTGAAAGAGGAGACAATGCTGTTAATTGTTGAGCCCTCTCAGTGGCCCCACACATCTTTAAATTTTTAGAAGTATATGTGAGGCTGTGTTTATGTACATCATATGCAGACCATAAGAGGGATTTAGATTCTCCAGAATCTGACACCCTCTTCTGGAGTGTCTGAAGACAGCTACAGTGTACTTATATCTAATAAATACATAAATAAATATATAAATAAACATTTTTTTAAAAAGGATAAGAAAGAAAGAAAGACCAGGCAGGCCTGCCATCCTTATCACTGTCTGTATGTCTGTCTGTCTGATCCCCTGGAACTGGAGATGGGCCACCATATAGTTGCTGGTAGTTGATCCCAGGTACTCTGGAAGAGGAGACAATGCTGTTAATTGTTGAGCCCTTTCAGTGGCCCCACACTTCTTTAAATATTTAGAAGTATAAATGAGGCTGTGTTTATGTACATCATATTCAGATTATAAGAGGATTTAGATTCTCCAGAATCTGACACCCTCTACTGGAGTGACTGAAGACAGCTACAGTGTACTTATATATAATAAATACATAAGTAAATAAATAAATAAATTAACATTTTTTAAAAAGGATAAGATAGAAAGTAAGACCAGGCAGGCCTGCCATCCTTATCTCTGTCTGTCTGTCTGTCTGTCTGATCCCCTGGAACTGGAGATGGGCTACCATAAAGTTGCTGGTAGTTGATCCCAGGTTCTCTGAAAGAGGAGACAATGCTGTTAATTGTTGAGCCCTATCAGTGGTCCTACCCATCTTTAAATATTTAGAAGTATATGTGAGGCTGTGTTTATGTACATCATATGCAGACCATAAGAGGGATTTAGATTCTCCAGAATCTGACACCCTCTTCTGGAGTGTCTGAAGACAGCTACAGTGTACTTATATCTAATAAATACATAAATAAATAAATAAATAAATAAATAAATAAATAAATAAATAAACATTTTTTAAAAAGGATAAGAAAGAAAGTAAGACCAGGCAGGCCTGCCATCCTTATCTCTGTCTGTCTGTCTGTCTGTCTGATCCCCTGGAACTGGAGATGGGCCACCATATAGTTGCTGGTAGTTGATCCCAGGTTCTCTGTAAGAGGAGACAATGCTGTTAATTGTTGAGCCCTTTCAGTGGCCCCACCCATTTTTAATTTTTAGAAGTATATGTGATGCTGTGTTTATGTACATCATATTCAGACCATAAGAGGGATTTAGATACTCTAGAATCTGTCACCCTCTTCTGGAGTGTCTGAAGACGGCTACAGTGTACTTATATCTAATACATAAATAAATAAATAAATAAATAAATAAATAAATAAATAAATAAACATTTTTTAAAAAGTATAAGAAATAAAGAAAGACCAGGCAGGCCTGCCATCCTTATCTCTGTCTCTCTGTCTGTCTGTCTGTCTGATCCACTGGAACTGGAGATGGGCCACCATAAGGTGCTGGTAGTTTATCTCAGGTTCTCTGAAAGAGGAGACAATGCTGTTAATTGTTGAGCCCTCTCAATGGCCTCACACATCTTTAAATTTTTAGAAGTATATGTGAGGCTGTGTTTATGTACATCATATGCAGACCATAAGAGGGATTTAGATTCTCCAGAATCTGACACCCTCTTCTGGAGTGTCTGAAGACAGCTACAGTGTACTTATATCTAATAAATACATAAATAAATATATAAATAAACATTTTTTAAAAGGATAAGAAAGAAAGAAAGACCAGGCAGGCCTGCCATTTTTATCACTGTCTGTATGTCTGTCTGTCTGATCCCCTGGAACTGGAGATGGGCCACCATATAGTTGCTGGTAGTTGATCCCAGGTACTCTGGAAGGGGAGACAATGCTGTTAATTGTTGAGCTTTTAGCGTGGCCACACCCTTCTTTAAATTTTTAGAAGTATATGTGAGGCTGTGTGGGGCCACTGAAAGTCACATAGAGAGACAGAGAGAGACAGAGAGAGACAAAGAAAGACAAAGAGAGACATAGAGAGACAGAGAGATACATTGAGAGAGACAGAGAGACAGAGAGAGACACAGAGAGAGACAGAGAGAGACACAGAGAGAGACACACAGAGAGACAGAGAGAGACAGAGAGAGACAGAGAGAGACAGAGAGAGACAGATATAGAGACAGAGAGAGACAGAGAGAGACAGAGAGACAGAGAGAGAGACAGAGAGAGACAGAGAAAGACAGAGTGAGACAGAGAGACACAGAGAGAGACAGAGATACACAGAGTGAGAAAGAGAGAGAGACAGAGAGAGACAGAGAGAGAGACAGAGAGAGAGACAAAGAGAGACAGAGAGAGACAGAGTGAGACAGAGAGAGACAGAGAGAGAGACAGAGAGAGACAAAGAAAAACACAGAGAGACAGAGAGAGACAGAGAGAGACAGAGAGAGACAGAGAGAGACCAAGAAAAACACAGAGAGAGACAGAGAGAGACAGAGAGATACAGAGAGAGTCAGAGAGACAGAGAGAGACAGAGTTAGAGACAGAGAGAGACAGAGAGAGAAACAGAGAGAGACAGAGACACACAGAGAGAGACACAGAGAGAGACAGAGAGAGAGACACAGAGAGACAGTGACAGACAGAGAGAGACAGAGAGAGACAGAGATAGAGACAGAGAGAGACAGAGAGAGAGACAGAGAGAGACAGAAAGATACAGAAGGACAGAGAGAGACAGAGAGACAGAGATAGAGACAGAGAAAGACAGAGAGAGACACAGAGAGAGACTGAGGAAGTCAGAGAGAGAGACACAGAGAGACATAGAAGAGACAAAGAAAGTCACAAGAGAGACAGAAAGAGTCAGACATAGAGACAAAGAAAGACAGAGGGAGATACTGAGAGAGAGAGACAGAGAGAGACAGAGAGAGAAACAGAGAGAGACAGAGACACACAGAGAGAGACACAGAGAGAGACAGAGAGAGAGACACAGAGAGACAGAGACAGACAGAGAGAGACAGAGAGAGACAGAGATAGAGACAGAGAGAGACAGAGAGAGATAGAGAGAGACACAAAGAGACAGAGAGAGACAGAGAGAGACAAAGAAAGACAGAGAGAGACAGAGAGAGACAGAGAGATACAGAGAGAGAGACAGAGAGAGACAGAAAGATACAGAAGGACAGAGAGAGACAGAGAGAGACAGAGAGACAGAGATAGAGACAGAGAAAGACAGAGAGAGACACAGAGAGAGACTGAGGGAGACAGAGAGAGAGACACAGAGAGACATAGAAGAGACAAAGAAAGTCACAAGAGAGACAGAAAGAGTCAGACATAGAGACAAAGAAAGACAGAGGGAGATACTGAGAGAGAGAGACAGAGAGAGACAGAGAGATACAGACAGAGAGACAAAGAGAGACAGAGAGAGACAGAGAGAAAGAGAGAGACAGAGAGAGTCAGAGAGAGACAGAGATAGAGACAGAGAGAGACAGAGAGAGGGACAGAGAGAGACAGAGACAGAGTGAGAAATACAGAGAGAGACAGAGTTAGAGAGAGAGACAGAGAGAGACAGAGAGAGAGACAGAGACAGAGACAGAGAGAGAGACAGAGAGAGACAGAGTGAGACACAGAAAGAGAGAGACAGAGAGAGACAAAGAAAGACACAGAGAGAGACATAGAGAGACAGAGAGATACATTGAGAGAGACATAGAGAGACAGAGAGAGACAGAGATAGAGACAGAGAGAGACAGAGAGAGACACAGAGAGAGACAGAGAGACACAGAGAGACACAGAGAGAGACACAGAGAGACACAGAGAGAGACACACAGAGAGACAGAGACAGACAGAGAGAGACAGAGAGAGACAGAGAGAGACAGATATAGAGACAGAGAGAGACAGAGAGAGACAGAGAGACAGAGAGAGAGAGACAGAGAGAGACAGAGAAAGACAGAGTGAGACAGAGAGACACAGAGAGAGACAGAGATACACAGAGTGAGAAAGAGAGAGAGACAGAGAGAGACAGAGAGAGAGACAGAGAGAGAGACAAAGAGAGACAGTGAGAGACAGAGTGAGACAGAGAGAGACAGAGAGAGAGACAGAGAGAGACAAAGAAAAACACAGAGAGACAGAGAGAGACAGAGAGAGACAGAGAGAGACAGCGAGAGACAGAGAGAGACCAAGAAAAACACAGAGAGAGACAGAGAGAGACAGAGAGATACAGAGAGAGTCAGAGAGACAGAGAGAGACAGAGTTAGAGACAGAGAGAGACAGAGAGAGAAACAGAGAGAGACAGAGACACACAGAGAGAGACACAGAGAGAGACAGAGAGAGAGACACAGAGAGACAGAGACAGACAGAGAGAGACAGAGAGAGACAGAGATAGAGACAGAGAGAGACAGAGAGAGAGACAGAGAGAGACAGAAAGATACAGAAGGACAGAGAGAGACAGAGAGAGACAGAGAGACAGAGATAGAGACAGAGAAAGACAGAGAGAGACACAGAGAGAGACTGAGGAAGTCAGAGAGAGAGACACAGAGAGACATAGAAGAGACAAAGAAAGTCACAAGAGAGACAGAAAGAGTCAGACATAGAGACAAAGAAAGACAGAGGGAGATACTGAGAGAGAGAGACAGAGAGAGACAGAGAGAGAAACAGAGAGAGACAGAGACACACAGAGAGAGACACAGAGAGAGACAGAGAGAGAGACACAGAGAGACAGAGACAGACAGAGAGAGACAGAGAGAGACAGAGATAGAGACAGAGAGAGACAGAGAGAGATAGAGAGAGACACAAAGAGACAGAGAGAGACAGAGAGAGACAAAGAAAGACAGAGAGAGACAGAGAGATACAGAGAGAGAGACAGAGAGAGACAGAAAGATACAGAAGGACAGAGAGAGACAGAGAGAGACAGAGAGACAGAGATAGAGACAGAGAAAGACAGAGAGAGACACAGAGAGAGACTGAGGGAGACAGAGAGAGAGACACAGAGAGACATAGAAGAGACAAAGAAAGTCACAAGAGAGACAGAAAGAGTCAGACATAGAGACAAAGAAAGACAGAGGGAGATACTGAGAGAGAGAGACAGAGAGAGACAGAGAGATACAGACAGAGAGACAAAGAGAGACAGAGAGAGACAGAGAGAAAGAGAGAGACAGAGAGATACAGAGAGAGAGACAAAGAGAGACAGAGAGAGAGACAGAGTGAGACAGAGAGAGAGAGAGAGACTGAGAGAGACAAAGAAAGACACAGAGAGAGACAGAGAGAGAGAGAGAGACTGAGAGAGACAAAGAAAGACACAGAGAGAGACATAGAGAGACAGAGAGATACATTGAGAGAGACAGAGAGAGACAGAGATAGACAGAGAGAGACAGAGAGAGACACAGAGAGAGACAGAGAGACACAGAGAGACACAGAGAGAGACAGAGAGAGACACAGAGAGACACAGAGAGAGACACAGAGAGACACAGAGAGACACAGAGAGAGACAGAGAGAGAGACAGAGAGAGACAGAGAGAGACAGAGACAGACAGAGATAGACAGTGAGAGACAGAGAGAGAGACAGAGAGAGACAGAGAGACAGAGAGAGAGACAGAGAGAGACAGAGAGAGACAGAGTGAGACAGAGAGAGACACAGAGTGAGACAGAGATACACAGAGTGAGAAAGAGAGAGAGACATAGAGAGAGACAGAGAGAGAGACAGAGAGAGAGACAGAGAGAGACAGAGAGAGACAGAGTGAGACAGAGAGAGAAACAGAGAGAGACAGAGAGAGACAGAGAGATACAGAGAGAGAGACAGAGAGAGACATAAAGAGTCAGAAGGACAGAGAGAGACAGAGAGAGACAGAGATAGAGACAGAGAAAGACAGAGAGAGACACAGAGAGAGACAGAGAAAGACAGAGAGAGACAGACAGTGAGACAGAGAGAGACAGAGAGAGACAAAGAAAGACACAGAGAGAGACAGAGCGAGACAGAGATAGAGACAGAGAAAGAGAGAGACACAGAGAGAGAGACAGAGAGAGACAGAGAGATACAGAGAGAGAGACAGAGAGAGACAGAGAGAGACAGAGAGAAAGAGAGAGACAGAGATAGAGAGAGAGACAGAGAAAGACACAGAGAGAGACAGAGAGAGACAGAGTGAGACAGAGAGAGAAACAGAGAGAGACAGAGAGAGACAGAGAGATACAGAGAGAGAGACAGAGAGAGACATAAAGAGTCAGAAGGACAGAGAGAGACAGAGAGAGACAGAGATAGAGACAGAGAAAGACAGAGAGAGACACAGAGAGAGACAGAGAAAGACAGAGAGAGACAGACAGTGAGACAGAGAGAGACAGAGAGAGACAAAGAAAGACACAGAGAGAGACAGAGCGAGACAGAGATAGAGACAGAGAAAGAGAGAGACACAGAGAGAGAGACAGAGAGAGACAGAGAGATACAGAGAGAGAGACAGAGAGAGACAGAGAGAGACAGAGAGAAAGAGAGAGACAGAGATAGAGAGAGAGACAGAGAAAGACACAGAGAGAGACAGAGAGAGACAGAGAGAGACAGAGAGAGACAGATATAGAGACAGAGAGAGACAGAGAGACAGAGAGAGAGACAGAGAGAGACAGAGAAAGACAGAGTGAGACAGAGAGACACAGAGAGAGACAGAGTTACACAGAGTGAGAAAGAGAGAGAGACAGAGAGAGACAGAGAGAGAGACAGAGAGAGAGACAAAGAGAGACAGAGAGAGACAGAGTGAGACAGAGAGAGACAGAGAGAGAGACAGAGAGAGACAAAGAAAAACACAGAGAGACAGAGAGAGACAGAGAGAGACAGAGAGAGACAGAGAGAGACCAAGAAAAACACAGAGAGAGACAGAGAGAGACAGAGAGATACAGAGAGAGTCAGAGAGACAGAGAGAGACAGAGTTAGAGACAGAGAGAGACAGAGAGAGAAACAGAGAGAGACAGAGACACACAGAGAGAGACAGAGAGAGAGACACAGAGAGACAGAGACAGACAGAGAGAGACAGAGAGAGACAGAGATAGAGACAGAGAGAGACAGAGAGAGAGACAGAGAGAGACAGAAAGATACAGAAGGACAGAGAGAGACAGAGAGAGACAGAGATAGAGACAGAGAAAGACAGAGAGAGACACAGAGAGAGACTGAGGAAGTCAGAGAGAGAGACACAGAGAGACATAGAAGAGACAAAGAAAGTCACAAGAGAGACAGAAAGAGTCAGACATAGAGACAAAGAAAGACAGAGGGAGATACTGAGAGAGAGAGACAGAGAGAGACACAGAGAGAGACAGAGAGAGAGACACAGAGAGACAGAGACAGACAGAGAGAGACAGAGAGAGACAGAGATAGAGACAGAGAGAGACAGAGAGAGATAGAGAGAGACACAAAGAGACAGAGAGAGACAGAGAGAGACAAAGAAAGACAGAGAGAGACAGAGAGAGACAGAGAGATACAGAGAGAGAGACAGAGAGAGACAGAAAGATACAGAAGGACAGAGAGAGACAGAGAGAGACAGAGAGACAGAGATAGAGACAGAGAAAGACAGAGAGAGACACAGAGAGAGACTGAGGGAGACAGAGAGAGAGACACAGAGAGACATAGAAGAGACAAAGAAAGTCACAAGAGAGACAGAAAGAGTCAGACATAGAGACAAAGAAAGACAGAGGGAGATACTGAGAGAGAGAGACAGAGAGAGACAGAGAGATACAGACAGAGGGACAAAGAGAGACAGAGAGAGACAGAGAGAAAGAGAGAGACAGAGAGAGTCAGAGAGAGACAGAGATAGAGACAGAGAGAGACAGAGAGAGGGACAGAGAGAGACAGAGACAGAGTGAGAAATACAGAGAGAGACAGAGTTAGAGAGAGAGACAGAGAGAGACAGAGAGAGAGACAGAGACAGAGACAGAGAGAGAGACAGAGAGAGACAGAGTGAGACACAGAAAGAGAGAGACAGAGAGAGACAAAGAAAGACACAGAGAGAGACATAGAGAGACAGAGAGATACATTGAGAGAGACAGAGAGAGACAGAGAGAGACAGAGATAGAGACAGAGAGAGACAGAGAGAGACACAGAGAGAGACAGAGAGACACAGAGAGACACAGAGAGAGACACAGAGAGACACAGAGAGAGACAGAGATAGACATAGACAGACAGAGACAGACAGAGAGAGACAGAGAGAGACAGAGATAGAGACAGAGAGAGACAGAGAGTGAGACAGAGAGAGACAGAGAGAGAGACACCGAAAGACAGAGAGAGACAGAGAGAGACAATGAAAGACACAGAGAGAGACTAAGAGAGACAGAGAGAGACAGAGAGAGACAGAGAGAGACAGAGAGAGACAAAAAAAGACACAGAGAGAGACAGAGAGAGATATAGATAGAGAAAAAGAAAGACAGAGAGAGAGACACAGAGAGAGAGACAGAGAGAGACAGAGAGAGACAGAGAGATACAGAGAGAGAGACAAAGAGAGACAGAGAGAGAGACAGAGTGAGACAGAGAGAGAGAGAGAGACTGAGAGAGACAAAGAAAGACACAGAGAGAGACAGAGAGAGAGAGAGAGACTGAGAGAGACAAAGAAAGACACAGAGAGAGACATAGAGAGACAGAGAGATACATTGAGAGAGACAGAGAGAGACAGAGATAGACAGAGAGAGACAGAGAGAGACACAGAGAGAGACAGAGAGACACAGAGAGACACAGAGAGAGACAGAGAGAGACACAGAGAGACACAGAGAGAGACACAGAGAGACACAGAGAGACACAGAGAGAGACAGAGAGAGAGACAGAGAGAGACAGAGAGAGACAGAGACAGACAGAGACAGACAGTGAGAGACAGAGAGAGAGACAGAGAGAGACAGAGAGACAGAGAGAGAGACAGAGAGAGACAGAGAGAGACAGAGTGAGACAGAGAGAGACACAGAGTGAGACAGAGATACACAGAGTGAGAAAGAGAGAGAGACATAGAGAGAGACAGAGAGAGAGACAGAGAGAGAGACAGAGAGAGACAGAGAGAGACAGAGTGAGACAGAGAGAGAAACAGAGAGAGAAAGAGAGAGACAGAGAGATACAGAGAGAGAGACAGAGAGAGACATAAAGAGTCAGAAGGACAGAGAGAGACAGAGAGAGACAGAGATAGAGACAGAGAAAGACAGAGAGAGACACAGAGAGAGACAGAGAAAGACAGAGAGAGACAGACAGTGAGACAGAGAGAGACAGAGAGAGACAAAGAAAGACACAGAGAGAGACAGAGCGAGACAGAGATAGAGACAGAGAAAGAGAGAGACACAGAGAGAGAGACAGAGAGAGACAGAGAGATACAGAGAGAGAGACAGAGAGAGACAGAGAGAGACAGAGAGAAAGAGAGAGACAGAGATAGAGAGAGAGACAGAGAAAGACACAGAGAGAGACAGAGAGAGACAGAGTGAGACAGAGAGAGAAACAGAGAGAGACAGAGAGAGACAGAGAGATACAGAGAGAGAGACAGAGAGAGACATAAAGAGTCAGAAGGACAGAGAGAGACAGAGAGAGACAGAGATAGAGACAGAGAAAGACAGAGAGAGACACAGAGAGAGACAGAGAAAGACAGAGAGAGACAGACAGTGAGACAGAGAGAGACAGAGAAAGACAAAGAAAGACACAGAGAGAGACAGAGCGAGACAGAGATAGAGACAGAGAAAGAGAGAGACACAGAGAGAGAGACAGAGAGAGACAGAGAGATACAGAGAGAGAGACTGAGAGAGACAAAGAAAGACACAGAGAGAGACATAGAGAGACAGAGAGATACATTGAGAGAGACAGAGAGAGACAGAGATAGACAGAGAGAGACAGAGAGAGACACAGAGAGAGACAGAGAGACACAGAGAGACACAGAGAGAGACAGAGAGAGACACAGAGAGACACAGAGAGAGACACAGAGAGACACAGAGAGACACAGAGAGAGACAGAGAGAGAGACAGAGAGAGACAGAGAGAGACAGAGACAGACAGAGACAGACAGTGAGAGACAGAGAGAGAGACAGAGAGAGACAGAGAGACAGAGAGAGAGACAGAGAGAGACAGAGAGAGACAGAGTGAGACAGAGAGAGACACAGAGTGAGACAGAGATACACAGAGTGAGAAAGAGAGAGAGACATAGAGAGAGACAGAGAGAGAGACAGAGAGAGAGACAGAGAGAGACAGAGAGAGACAGAGTGAGACAGAGAGAGAAACAGAGAGAGAAAGAGAGAGACAGAGAGATACAGAGAGAGAGACAGAGAGAGACATAAAGAGTCAGAAGGACAGAGAGAGACAGAGAGAGACAGAGATAGAGACAGAGAAAGACAGAGAGAGACACAGAGAGAGACAGAGAAAGACAGAGAGAGACAGACAGTGAGACAGAGAGAGACAGAGAGAGACAAAGAAAGACACAGAGAGAGACAGAGCGAGACAGAGATAGAGACAGAGAAAGAGAGAGACACAGAGAGAGAGACAGAGAGAGACAGAGAGATACAGAGAGAGAGACAGAGAGAGACAGAGAGAGACAGAGAGAAAGAGAGAGACAGAGATAGAGAGAGAGACAGAGAAAGACACAGAGAGAGACAGAGAGAGACAGAGTGAGACAGAGAGAGAAACAGAGAGAGACAGAGAGAGACAGAGAGATACAGAGAGAGAGACAGAGAGAGACATAAAGAGTCAGAAGGACAGAGAGAGACAGAGAGAGACAGAGATAGAGACAGAGAAAGACAGAGAGAGACACAGAGAGAGACAGAGAAAGACAGAGAGAGACAGACAGTGAGACAGAGAGAGACAGAGAAAGACAAAGAAAGACACAGAGAGAGACAGAGCGAGACAGAGATAGAGACAGAGAAAGAGAGAGACACAGAGAGAGAGACAGAGAGAGACAGAGAGATACAGAGAGAGAGACAGAGAGAGACAGAGAGAGACAGAGAGAAAGAGAGAGACAGAGATAGAGAGAGAGACAGAGAAAGACACAGAGAGAGACAGAGAGAGACAGAGAGAGACAAAGAAAGACAGAGAGAGACATAGAGAGACAGAGAGATACATTGAGAGAGACAGAGAGACACAGAGAGACACAGAGAGAGACACAGAGAGACACACAGAGAGACACACAGAGAGACAAAGACAGACAGAGAGAGACAGAGAGAGACAGAGAGAGACAGAGATAGAGAGAGAGAGACAGAGAGAGACAGAGAGACAGAGAGAGAGACAGAGAGAGACAGAGAGAGACAAAGAAAGACACAGAGAGAGACATAGAGAGACAGAGAGATACATTAAGAGAGACATAGAGAGACATAGAGAGACAGAGAGAGACAGAGATAGAGACAGAGAGAGACAGAGAGAGACAGAGAGATAGACAGAGAGAGACAGAGAGAGACAATGAAAGACATAGAGAGAGACAGAGAGACACAGAGAGACACAGAGAGAGAGACAGAGAGAGACAGAAAGAGTCAGAAGGACAGAGAGAGACACAGAGAGAGACAGAGAAAGACAGAGAGTGAGACAGAGACAGACAGAGAGAGACAAAGGAAGACCCAGAGAAAGACAGAGAGAGACAGAATTAGAGACAGAGAAAGACAGAGAGAGACACAGAGAGAGAGAGACAGAGAGAGACAGAGAGAGACAGAGAGATAAAGAGAGAGAGACAGAGAGAGACAGAGAGAAAGAGAGAGACAGAGAGAGTCAGAGAGAGAGAGATAGAGACAGAGAGAGACAGAGAGAGGGACAGAGAGAGACAGAGACAGAGTGAGAAAGACAGAGAGAGACAGAGATAGAGAGAGAGAGACAGAGAGAGACACAGAGAGAGACAGAAAGAGACAGAGAGAGACAAAGAAAGACACAGAGAGAGACATAGTGAGACAGAGAGATACATTGAGAGAGACAGAGAGAGACAGAGAGAGACAGAGACACAGAGAGAGACAGAGAGAGACAGAGAGAGACAGAGATATACAGAGATAGAGACAGAAGGGACAGAGAGAGACAGAGAGAGACAGACAGAGTGACAGATGGAGACAGAGAGAGACAGAGACAGATAGAGTTAGACAGAGAGAAACAGAGAGAGACAGAGAGAGAGAGAGATAGAGAGAGAGACAGAGAGAGACAGAGAGGGACAGAGTGACAGAGAGAGACAGAGAGAGACAGAGATAGAGACAGAGAGATACAGAGTGAGGGACAGAGAGAGACAGAGAGAGACAGATAGAGACAGAGAGAGAGACAGATAGAGACAGAGAGAAACAGAGAGAGACAGAGTGACAGAGAGAGACAGAGAGAGACAGAGACAGAGAAAGAGAGAGAGACAGAGAGAGACAGAGAGAGTCAGATAGACAGAGAGAGACAGAGAGAGACAGTGAGAGACAGAGAGAGACAGAGTGACAGAGAGAGACAGAGAGAGACAGAGATAGAGACAGAGAGAGACAGAGAGAGGGAAAGAGAGAGACAGAGAGAGACAGAGAGAGACAGAGAGAGAGAAAGATAGAGACAGAGAAACAGAGAGAGACAGAGATAGAGAAAGAGAGAGACAAAGAGAAACATAGAGAGAGAGACAGAGAGAGACAGAGAGAGACAGAGCGAGACAAAGAAAGACACAGAGAAAGACAGAGATAGAGAGATACAGAGAGAGAGACAGAGAGTGACAGATAGACAGAGAGAGACAGAGAGAGACAGAGTGACAGAGAGAGACAGAGAGAGACAGAGATAGAGACAGAGAGAGACAGAGAGAGGGAAAGAGAGAGACAGAGAGAGAGAAGGAGAGAGACAGAGAGAGACAGAGAGAGAGACAGAGAGAGACAGAAAGAGTCAGAAGGACAGAGAGAGACAGAGATAGAGACAGAGAGAGACAGAGAGAGGGAAAGAGAGAGACAGAGAGAAAGAGAGAGACAGAGAGAGACAGAGAGAAAGAGAGAGACAGAGAGAGTCAGAGAGAGACAGAGACAGAGTGAGAAAGACAGAGAGAGACAGAGATAGAGAGAGAGACAGAGAGAGACACACAGAGAGACAGAGAGAGACAGAGAGAGACAAAGAAAGACACAGAGAGAGACATAGAGAGACAGAGAGATACATTGAGAGAGACAGAGAGAGACAGAGAGAGAGAGATAGAGAGAGACACAGAGAGAATCAGAGAGAGACAGAGAGACAGAGAGAGACAAAGAAAGACACAGAGAGAGACAGAGAGAGAGACAGAGAGAGACAGAGAGAGACAGATAGACAGAGAGAGACAGAGAGAGACAGAGAGAGACAGAGAGAGACAGAGTGACAGAGAGAG
The DNA here is from genome assembly GCF_978045245.1 of Mus caroli. NCBI lineage: Eukaryota > Metazoa > Chordata > Mammalia > Rodentia > Muridae > Mus > Mus caroli. Next base: position 227,092 of record NW_028227380.1, on the reverse strand, counting down.
ACAGAGAGAGAAAGAGATAGAGACAGTGAGAGGGAAAGAAAGAGACACACAGAGAGATAGAGACAGAGAGAAACAGAGAGAGACAGAGATAGAGAAAGAGAGAGACAGAGATAGACATAGAGAGAGTGACAGAGAGAGACAAAGAGAGACAGAGAGAGACAAAGAAAGACACAGAGAGAGACAGAGAGATACAGAGAGAGAGAAAGAGAGAGAGAGAGAGACATAAAGAGAGAGACAGAGAGAGACAGGGAGAGACAGAGAGATACAAAGAAAGACACACAGAGAGACAGAGTGGGACAGAGAGAGACAGAGAGAGACAGAGTGACAGAGAGAGACAGAGAGAGACAGAGATAGAGACAGAGAGAGACAGAGAGAGGGAAAGAGAGAGACAGAGAGAGAGAGAGAGACAGAGAGAGACAGAGAGAGAGACAGATAGAGACAGAGAGAAATAGAGAGAGACAGAGATAGAGAAAGAGAGAGACAGAGAGAGACATAGAGAGAGAGACAGAGAGAGACTTTCCACTTTTTCAGGTTTTCTTGCCATATTCCGGTTCCTTCAGTGTGAGTTTTTAATTTTCTAATTCTTTCAGGGTTTTTTGCCATATTCTGGGTCCTACAGCGTGTATTTTTAATTTTCCAAGTTTTTCAGGGTTACTCAGCATATTTTGGGTCCTACAGTGTGATTTTTTTCATTTTCCACCTTTTTCAGGTTTTCTTGCCAATTTCGGGGTACTTCAGTGTGAGTTTTTAATATTCCACTTTTTACAGGGTTAATCGCCATATTCTGCGTCCTACAGTGTGATTTTTAAATTTTCCACGATTCTCAGGGTTTCTCACCATATTCAGGTCCTACAGTTTGAATTTTTAATTTTAAACGTTTTTAAGTTTTTTTCGTCATGTTCTGGGTCCTACAGTTTGATATTCTCATTATCCAACTTTTTCAGATTTTCTCAGCATATTCTGGGTCCTACATTGTGAATTTTTAATTTTCCACGTTTTTCAAGGTTTCTTGCCATATTCTGGTCCTATAGTGTGATTTTCTCATTTTCCTCCTTTTTCAGTGTTTCTCGCCATATTCTGGGTCCTACAGTGTGAATATTTAATTTTCCATGTTTTTCATGTTTTCTCGCCATATTCTGGGTCCTTCAGTTTGTGTTTTTAATTTTCCTCGTTTTTCAGGTTTTCTCACCATATTCCCGGACCTTCAGTGTGAATTTTTAATTTTCCATGTTTTTCAGGTTTTTTCGTCATATTCTGGGTCCTAGAGTGTGATTTTCTCATTTCCACGTTTTTTAGGATTTCTCCCCATATTCGGGGTCCTTCAGTGTGAGTTTTTGATTTCCTACTTTTTCAGGGTTTCTCAATATATTCTGGTTCCTACAGCGTGTATTTTATTTTTCCAAGTTTTTCAAGGGTTTCTAGGCATATTCTGGGTCCTACAGTGTGAACATTTAATTTTCCATGATTATCAGGGTTTCTAAGCATATTCTGGGTCCTGCAGTGTGATTTTCTCATTTTTCACCTTTTTCAAGTTTTTTCGCTATTCTGGGTTCTACATGTGATTTTCTCATTTTCCACCTTTTTCAGGTTTTCTCGCTATATTCCGGGTCCTTCAGTGTGAATTTTTAATTTTCCACGTTTTTCAGGGTTTCTCGGCATATTCTGTTTCCTGCAGTGTGATTTTCTCATTTTCCAAGTTTTTCAGGTTTTTTCGTAATTCTGGGTCTTACAGTGTGATTTTCTCGTTTTTCACCTTTTGCAGGGTTTCTTGCCATATTCTGGGTCCAACAGAGTGTATTTTTAATTTTCCACGTTTTTCCGGTTTCTCACCATATTCTGGGTCCAACAGCGCGTATTTTTAATTTTCCACGTTTTTCAGGGTTTCTCGGCATATTCTGGGTCCTAAAGTGTGATTTTCTCATTTTCGAAGTTTTTCAAGTTTTTTCGCAATTCTGGGTCCTACAGTCATTTATTCTCATTTTCCACCTTTTTCAGGTTTTCTCGCCATATTCGGGGTCTTTCAGTGTGAATTTTTAGTTTTTTACTTTTTTCAGGTTTTCTTGCCATATTCTGGGTCATTCAGTGTGAGTTTTTAATTTTCCACGTTTTTCAGGTTTTTTCGTCATATTCTGGGTACTACAGTGTGATTTTTCTCATTTTCTCGTTTTTCAGGTTTTCTTGCCATATTCCAGGTCCTTCAGGGTGAATTTTTAATTTTCCATGTTTTTCAGTATTTCTCGCCATATTCTGGGTAATACAGTGTGAATTTTTAATTTTCCACTTTTTTCATGGTTTCTCGCCATATTCTGTGTCCGACAGTGTGAATTTTTAATTTTCATGTTTTTCAGGGTTACTCAGCATATTCTAGGTCCTGCAGTGTGATTTTCTCATTTTCCACGTTTTCTAAATTTTTTCGTAATTCTGGGTCCTACAGTGTGATTTTCTCATTTTCGACGTTTTTCAATTTTTTTCGCAATTCTGGGTCCTATAGTGTGATTTTCTCATTTTCCACCTTTTTCAGGTTTTCTCGACATATTCAGGGTCCTTCAGTGTGAGATTTAAATTTTTTACTTTTTTCAGTGTTTCTCGCCATATTCTGCATCCTACAGTGTGAATTTTAAATTTTTCACGTTTTTCAGGTTTTCTTGCCATGTTCTGTATCCTACAGTATGAATTTTTAATTTTAAACCTTTTTAAGTTTTTTTCGTCATATTCTGGGTCCTTCAGTGTGATTTTCTCATTTTCCAACTTTTTCAGGTCTTCTCGGCATATTCTGAGTCCTACAGTGTGAATTTTCGATTTTCCACGTTTTTCAAGTTTTCTTGCCATATTCTGTTCCTAGAGTGTGAATTTTTAATTTTCCACTTTTTTCAGTGTTTCTCTCCCTATCCTGGGTTCTACTTTGTGAATATTTAATTTTCCATGTTTTTCAGGTTTTTTCGCCATATTCTGGGTCCTTCAGTGTGAGTTTTTAATTTTCCTCGTTTTTCAGGTTTTCTCGCCATATTCAAGGTCATACAGTGTGATTTTCTCATTTCCACGTTTTTCTTATTTTCTTGCCATATTCCAGGTTCTTCAGTGTGAATTTTTAATTTTCCACGTTTTTCAAGGTTTCTTGCCATATTTGGTCCTTTAGAGTGAATTTTTAATTTTCAAGATTTTACAGAGTTTCTCAAAATATTCTGTGTCCTCCAGTGTGAATATTTAATTTTCTAGGTTTTACAGGTTTTCTCGCCATATTCTGGGTCCTTCAGTGTGAGATTTTAATTTTCCTCGTTTTTCAGTTTTGCTCGCTATATCCGGGTCCTTGAGTGTGAATTTTTATTTTTCCACATTTTTCAGGTTTCTTCGTCATAATCTGGTTCTACAGTGTGATTTTTTCATTTCCATGTTTTTCAGGTTTTCTCGCCATATTTGGGGTCCTTCAGTGTGAGTTTTTTAATTTTTAGTTTTTAAGGTTTTCTTGCCATATTCTGGGTACTACAGTGTGAATTTTAAATTTTCCACGTTTTTAAGTTATTTCGTCATATTCTGATTATTACAGTGTGATTTTCTCGTTTTTTTCCTTTTTCAGTGTTTCTCGCCATATTCAGGGTCCTATAGTGTGAATATTTAATTTTCAATGTTTTTCAGGTTTTCTCAGCATATTCTGGCTCCTGCAGTGTTATTTTCTCGTTTTCAACCTTTTTCAGGTTTTCTCACAATTCTGGGTCCTACATGTGATTTTCTCATTTTCCACCTTTTTCAGGTTATCTCGCCATAATCTAGGTCCTACAGTGTGAGTTTTTAATTTTCCTCGTTTTTTCAGGTTTTCTCGCCATATTCTGATTCCTTCAGTGTGAATTTTTAATTTTCCACGTTTTTCAGGTTTTTTCATCATATTCTGGGTCCTACAGTGTGATATTCTCGTTTCCAAGTTTTTCAGGATTTCTTGCCATATTCCAGGTCCTGCAGTGTGAATTTTTAATTTTCCACGTTTTTCAGTATTTCTCCCCATATTTTGGGTAATACAGTGTGAATTTTTAATTTTCCTCGTTTTTCAGGTTTTCTCGCCAAATTCCGGGTCCTTCAGTGTGAATTTTTAATTTTCCACGATTTTCAGGGATTCTCAGCATATTCTGGGTACTGCAGTGTGATTTTCTCATTTTCCACCTTTTTCATGTTTTCTAGCCATATCCTCATCCATCAGTGTGAGTTTATAGTTATCTACTTTTTTCAGGGTTGCTGGCCGTATTCTGGGTAATACAGTGTGAATTTTTATTGTCCAATTTTTTTCAAGGTTTCTCGCCATAATGTGGGTCTGACAGTGTGAATTTTTAATTTTCACGTTTTTCACGGTTTCTTGGCATATTTTGGGTCCTGAAGAGTGATTTTCTCATTTTCCACGTTTTTAAAGTTTTTTCGTAATTCTGGGTCCTACAGTGTGATTTTCTCATTTTCCACCTTTTTCAGGTTTTCTCGCCATATTTGGGGTCCTTCGGTGTGAGTTTGTAATTTTCTACTTTTTTCAGGGTTTCTCGCCATATTCTGGGTCCTACAGCATGTATTTTTAATTTTCCACGTTTTTCAGGGTTACTCGGCATATTCTGGGTCCTACAGTGTGATTTTCTCATTTTTGATATTTTTCAAGTTTTTTGTTTTGCAATTCTGGTCCTACAGTGTGATTTTCTCATTTTCCACCTTTTTCAGGTTTTCTCGCCATATTCCGGGTCCTTCAGTGTGAGTTTTTAATTTTCTAATTCTTTCAGGGTTTCTTGCCATATTCTGGGTCCTACAGCGTGTATTTTTAATTTTCCACGTTTTTCAGGGTTACTCGGCCTATTCTGGGTCCTACAGTGTGATTTTCTCATTTTTGACATTTTTCAAGTTTTTTGTTTCACAATTCTGGATCCTACAGTGTGATTTTCTCATTTTCCACCTTTTTCAGGTTTTCTTGCCATTTTCGGGGTACTTCAGTGTGAGTTTTTAATATTCTACTTTTTACAGGGTTAATCGCCATATTCTGTGTCCTACAGTGTGATTTTTAAATTTTCCACGTTTCTCTGGGTTTCTCGCCATATTCTGGTCCTACAGTGTGAATTTTTAATTTTAAACGTTTTTAAGTTTTTTTTCGTCATGTTCTGTGTCCTACACTGTGAAATGCTCATTATCCAACTTTTTCAGGTTTTCTCAGCATATTCTGGGTCCTTCAGTGTGAATATTTAATTTTCCATGTTTTTCATGTTTTCTCTCCATATTCCGGGTCCTTCAGTTTGTGTTTTTAATTTTCCTCGTTTTTCAGGTTTTCTTGCCATATTCCCGGTCCTTCAGTGTGAATTTTTAATTTTCCTCGTTTTTCAGATTTTTTCGTCATATTCTTGGTCCTAGAGTGTGATTTTCTCATTTCCACGTTTTTCAGGATTTCTCCCCGTATTTGGGGTCCTTCAGTGTGAGTTTTTGATTTTCTACTTTTTCAGGGTTTCTCAATATATTCTGGTTCCTACAGCGTGTATTTTATTTTTCCACGTTTTTCAAGGGTTTCTCCGCATATTCTGGGTCCTACAGTGTGATTTTTTTTTTTTTTATTTTCGACGGTTTTCAAGTTTTTTCGATATTCTGGGTCCTACAGTGTGATTTTCTCATTTTCCACCTTTTTTCAGGTTTTCTCGCCATATTCGGGGTCCTTCAGTGTGAGTTTCTAATTTCCTAGTTTTTCAAGTTTTTTCGTAATTCTAGGTCCTACAGTGTGGTTTTCTCATTTTCCACCTTTTTCAGGTTTTTTTCGCCATATTTGGGGTCCTTCAGTGTGAGCTTTTAATTTTCTACTTTTTTCAGGGTTTTTCCGCCATATGTCTGGGTCCTTCAGTTTGAATTTTTAATGTTCCTTGTTTTTCTGGTTTTCTTGCCATATTCCAGGTCCTTCAGTGTGAATTTTTACTTTTCCTCGTTTTTTAGTATTTCTTGCCATATTCTGGGAAATACAGTGTGAATTTTTAATTTTCATGTATTCAGTGTTTCTAGGCATATTCTGGGTCCTCCACTGTGATTTTCTCATTTTCGATGTTTTTCAAGTTTTTTCGTTAATCACTGTGATTTCTCATTTTCCACCTTTCAGGGTTCCTCGCCATATTTTGGGTCCTTCAGTGTGAGTTTTTAATTTTCTAATTTTTTCAGGTTTTCTCGCCATATTCTGGGTCCTATTGTGTATATTTTTAATTTTCCACGTTTTTCAGGGTTTCGTGGCATATTCTTGGTTCTACACTGTGATTATCTCATTTTCCACCTTTTTCAGGTTTTCTCTCCATATTCGGGGTCCTTCAGTGTGAGTTTTTAATTTTCTACTTTTTTCAGGGTTTCTCGCCATATTCTGGGTCCTACAGTGTGATTTTCTCATTTAGGACTTTTTACAAATTTTTTCGCAATTCTGGGTCCTACAGTGTGATTATTATCATTTTTAAACTTTTTCAGGTTTTCTCGCCATATTCGGGATCCTTCAGTGTGAGGTTTTAATTTTCCTCGTTTTTCAGGTTTTCTCGACATATTCTGGGTCCTTCAGTGTGAATTTTTAATTTTCACGTTTTTCAGGGTTTCTCTACATATTCCGGGTCCTTCAGTGTGAATTTTTTATTTTCCACGTTTTTCAGGTTTTTTCGTTATATTCTGGGTCTTACAGTGTGATTTTCTCATTTCCATGTTTTTCAGGTTTTCTAGCCATATTCCACGTCCTTCAGTGTGAATTTTTAATTTTCCAGGTTTTTCAGTATTTCTTGCCATATTCTGGGTAATACAGTGTGATTTTCTCATTTTCCACTTTTTTCAGGTTTAATCGCAATATTTGGGGTCCTTCAGTGTGAGTTTTTAATTTTGTACTTTTTCAGGGTTTCTGGCCATATTCTGGGTCCTATAGTGTGTGTTTTTAATTTTCCACGTTGTTCATGGTTTCTTGGCACATTCTGGGTCCTACAGTGTGATTTTCTCATTTTCGATATTTTTCATGTTTTTTCGCAATTCTGGGTCCTACAGTGTGATTATTCTCATTTTCCACCTTTCAGGTTTTTTCGCCATATTCGGGGTCTTTCAGTGTGAATTTTTAATTTTCTACTTTTTTCAGGTTATCTCGCCATATTCTGGGTCCTTCAGTGTGAGTTTTTATTTTTTCTGGTTTTGTAGCCATATTCCGGGTCCTTCAGTGTGAATTTTTAATTTTCCATGTTTTTCAGGAGTTTTCATCATATTCTGGGTCCTACAGTGTGATTTTCTCATTTCCAAGTTTTTCAGGTTTTTGTGCCATATTCCAGGTCCTTCAGTGTAAATTTTTAATTTTCCACATTTTTCAGTGTTTCTCCCCATATTCTGGGTAGCACAGTGTGAATTTTTAATTTTCCACTTTTTTCATGGTTTCTCTTCATGTTCTAGGTCTGACCTTGTGAAGTTTTACTTTTCACGTTTTTCAGGGTTTTCTCGCATATTCTGGGTCTTACAGTATGTTTTTCTCATTTTCCCCCCTTTTCAAGTTATGTTCGCAATTTTGTGTCCTACAGTGGGAATTTCTGTTTTTCCACCTTTTTCAGGGTTTCTTGCCATATTCTATGTCCTTAAGTGGGAATTTTTAATTTTCCACTTTTTTCAGGGTTTTTCATCATATTCCAAGTCCTTCAGTGTGAGGTTTTAATTTTCCACGTTTTTCAGGGTTTCTCAACATAATTTGGGTCCTACAGTGTGAATTTTTAATTTTCTACCTTTTTCAAGATTTCTCGCCATATTCTATGTCCTTCCACGTTTTTCAGGTTTTCTGGCCATATTCCAGGTCTTTCTGAGTGAGTTGATAATTTTCCACATTTTTAAGGTTTTCTCCCTATATTCCAAATCCTTGAGTGTGAGTTATTAATTTTCCATGTTTTTCTGGTTTTGTCGCCATATTCCAGGTCTTTCAGTGTGAGTTTTTAATTATCTACTTTTTACAGGGTTTCTTGCCTTATTCTGGGTCCTACAGCGTTTATATTTAATTTTGCATGTTTTTCGGGGTTTCTCGCCATATTCTGGGACCTACAGTGTGATTTTCTCATTTTACAAGTTTTTCAAGTTTTTTTCCAATTCTGGGTCCTACAGTGTGATTTTCTCATTTCCACGTTTTTCAGGGTTTCTCAGCATTATCTGTGTTCTGCAGTGTGATTTTCTCATTTTCCACGTTTTTCACGTTTTTTTTTTTTTTTAATTCTGGGTGCTACAGTGTGATTTTCTCATTTTCCACCTTTATCAGGTTTTCTACCAAATTTGGAGTCCTTCAGTGTGAGTATGTAATTTTCTACTTTTCTCAGGTTTTCTCGCCATATTCTGGGTTCTACTGCGTGTGTTTTTAATTTTCCACGTTTTCAGGGTTTCTCCGCATATTCTCTGTCCTAGAGTGTGATTATTCTCATTTTCCACCTTTTTCAGGTTTTCTGGCCATATTCTGGGATCTACAGTGTGAGTTTTGAGTTTTCCTCCTTTTTCAGGTTTTCTTGCCATATTCTGGGTCCTACATAGTGAGTTTTGATTTTTCCTCGTTTTTCAGGTTTTATTGCGATGTTCTGGGTCCTTTAGTGTGAATTTTTAATTTTCTACATTTTTCATGTTCTCTCGCCATATTTGGGTTTCTTCAGTGTGAGTTTTTAATTTTCTAATTTTTCAGGGTTTCTCGACATATTCTGTGTCCTACAGCGTGAGTTTTGAGTTTTCCTCGTTTTTTAGGTTTTCTCGCTATAAGCCAGGCACTTTAGTGTTAATTTTTAATTTTCCTCGTTTTTCATGTTTTTCCGTCATATTATGGGTCCCACAGTGTGATTTTTCTCATTTCCACGTTTTTCAGCTTTTCTTGACATATTCCAGGACCTTCAGTGTGAATTTTAAATTTTCCACGTTTTTCAGTATTTCTCGCCATATTCTGGGTCCTACAGCGTGTATTTTTAATTTTCCATGTTTTCAGGGTTTCTCGGCATATTCTGGGTCCTACAGTGTGATTTTCTCATTTTCGACGTTTTTCAATTTTTTTTTCCAAATCTGGATTCTATAGTGTGATTATTCTCATTTTCCATCTTTTTTTTTTAGGATTTCTCGCCATATTCTGGGTCCTTTAGTGTTTAGAGTTTTGAATTTTCCTTGTTTTTCAGGTTTTCTTGCCATATAAAGGGTACTTCAGTGTGATTTTTTAATTTTCCACGTTTTCAATATTTCTCGCCATATACTGGGTAATACAGTGTGAATTTTTAATTTTCCACTTTTTTCATGATTCTTGCCATATTCTGTGTCCGACAATGTGAATTTTTAATTTTCACGTTTTTCAGGGTTTATCGGCATATTCTGGGTCCAGCAGTGTGATTTTCTCATTTTCCACGATTTTCAAGTTTTTTCGCAATTCTTGGGGTACTTCACTCTGAGATTTTAATTTTCTACTTTTTTCAGGGTTTCTTACCATATTCTGGGTCCTACACCGTGTATTTTTAATTTGCCACGTTTTCAGGGTTTCTCGGCACACTCGGTCCTACAGTGTGATTTTCTCATTTTCGACGCTTTTCAAGTTTTTTCGCAATTCTGGGTCCTACAGTGTGATTATTATCATTTTCCACCTTTTTCAGTTTTTCTGGCCATATTCGGGGTCCTTCAGTGTGAATTTTTAATTTTCTACTTTTTTCAGGTTTTCTCGCCATATTCTGGGTCCCTCAGTGTGAATTTTTAATTTTCCTCCATTTTCAGGTTATCTCTACATATTCTGGGACCTACAGTGTGATTTTCTCATTTCCACGTTTTTCAGGTTTTCTTGCCATATTCCAGGTCCTTCAGTGTGAATTTTTAATTTTCACGTTTTTCAGTATTTCTTTCCATATTTTGCATAATACAGTGTGAATTTTTAATTTTCCACTTTTTTCATGGTTTCTCGCCATATTCTTTGTCCGACAGTGTGAATCATTAATTTTCACGTTATTCAGGGTTTCTCGGCATATTCTGTGTCCTGCAGCGTGTATTTTTAATTTTCCATGTTTTTCAGGGTTTTTAGTCATATTCTGGGTCCTACAGTGTGATTTTTCTCAATTACGACATTTTTCAGGTTTTTACCCAATTCTGGGTTCTACAGAGTGATTTTCTCATTTTCCACCTTTTTCAGGATTTCTCGCCATATTAGGGGTCCTTCAGTGTGAGTTTGTAATTTTCTACTTTCTTCAGGGTTTCTACCATATTCTGGGTCCTACAGCGTGTATTTTTAATTTTCCACGTTTTTCAGTATTTCTCGCCATATTCTGTGTCCAACAGTGTGAATTTTTTAATTTTCACGTTTTTCAGGGTTTCTCTGCATATTCTGGGTCCTGCCGTGTGATTTTCTCATTTTCCACGTTTTTCAAGTTTTTTCATAATTCTGGGTCCTACAGTGTGATTTTCTCATTTTTCAACTTTTTCAGGTTTTCTCGCCATATTTGGAGTCCTTCCCTGTGATTTGTTACTTTTCTAATTTTTCAGTGTTTCTCGACATATTCTGGGTTCTACAGCGTATATTTTTAATTTTCCATGTTTTCAGGGTTTCTAGGCATATTCTGGGTCCTACAGTGTGATTTTCTCATTTTCGACGTTTTTCAATTTTTTTTTCCAAATCTCGGTCCTACACTGTGATTATTCTCATTTTCCACCTTTTTCAGGTTTTCTGGCCATATTCTGGGTTCTACAGTGTGAGTTTTGAGTTTTCCTCCTTTTTCAGGTTTTCTTGCCATATTCTGGGTCCTACATAGTGAGTTTTGTATTTTCCTCGTTTTTCAGGTTTTTTTGCCATGTTCTGGGTCCTTCAGTGTGAATTTTTAATTTTCTACATTTTTCAGGTTCTCTCGCCATATTTGGGGTTCTTCAGTGTGAGTTTTTAATTTTCTAATTTTTCAGGGTTTCTCGACATATTCTGTGTCCTACAGCGTGAGTTTTGAGTTTTCCTCGTTTTTCAGGTTTTCTCGCCATATGCCGGGCACTTTAGAGTTAATTTTTAATTTTCCACGTTTTTCAGGTTTTTCCGTCATATTCTGGGTCCTACAGTGTGATTTTTTTCATTTCCACGTTTTTCAGCTTTTCTTGACATATTCCAGGACCTTCAGTGTGAATTTTAAATTTTCCACGTTTTTTAGTATTTCTCGCCATATTCTGTGTCCAATCGTGTGCATTTTTAATTTTCACGTTTTCAGGGTTTCTCGGCACATTATGGGTCCTACAATGTGATTTACTCATTTCGACGCTTTTCAAGTTTTTTCGCAATTCTTGGTCCTACAGTGTGATTATTCTCATTTTCCACGTTTTTCAGTTTTTCTGGCCATATTCGGGGTCCTTCAGTGTGAATTTTTAATTTTCTACTTTTTTCAGGTTCTCTCTCCATATTTGGGATCCTTCAATGTAAGTTTATTATTTTCTAATTTTTCAGGATTTCTCAACATATTCTGTGTCCTAGAGCGTGTATTTTTAATTTTCCACGTTCTTCAAGTTTTTTTTCGTCATATTCTGTGTCCTGCAGTGAATTTTTCTCATTTTCCACGTTTTTCAAGTTTTTTCATAATTCTGGGTCCTACAGTGTGATTTTCTCATTTTTCAACTTTTTCAGGTTTTCTCGCCATATTTGGAGTCCTTCCCTGTGATTTGTTACTTTTCTAATTTTTCAGTGTTTCTCGACATATTCTGGGTTCTACAGCGTATATTTTTAATTTTCCATGTTTTCAGGGTTTCTAGGCATATTCTGGGTCCTACAGTGTGATTTTCTCATTTTCGACGTTTTTCAATTTTTTTTCCAAATCTGGTTTATATAGTGTGATTATTCTCATTTTCCATCTTTTTCAGGATTTCTCGCCATATTCTCGGTCCTATAGTGTGAGTTTTGAATTTTCCTTGTTTTTCAGGTTTTCTTGCCATATGAGGGGTCCTTCAGTGTGAATTTTTAATTTTCCACTTTTGTCATGATTCTTGCCATATTCTGTGTCCGACAGTGTGGATTTTTAATTTTCACGTTTTTCAGGGTTTATCGGAATATTCTGGGTCCAGCAGTGTGATTTTCTCATTTTCCACGATTTTCAAGTTTTTTCGCAATTCTTGGGGTACTTCACTGTGAGTTTTTAATTTTCTACTTTTTTCAGGGTTTCTCGCCATATTCTGGGTCCTACACCGTGTATTTTTAATTTACCACGTTTTCAGGGTTTCTCGGCACATTATGGGTCCTACAGTGTGATTTTCTCATTTTCGACGCTTTTCAAGTTTTTTCGCAATTCTGGGTCCTACAGTGTGATTATTGTCATTTTCCACCTTTTTCATTTTTTCTGGCCATATTCGGGGTCCTTCAGTGTGAATTTTTAATTTTCTACTTTTTTCAGGTTTTCTCGCCATATTCTGGGTCCCTCAGTGTGAGTTTTTAATTTTCCTTGTTTTTCAGGTTATCTCTACATATTCTGGGTCCTTCAGTGTGAATTTTTAGTTTTCTACGTTTTTCAGGTTTTTTCGTCATATTCTGGGACCTACAGTGGGATTTTCTCATTTCCACGTTTTTCAGGTTTTCTTGCCATATTCAAGGTCCTTCAGTGTGAATTTTTAATTTTCACGTTTTTCAGTATTTCTTTCCATATTTTGCATAATACAGTGTGAATTTTTAATTTTCCACTTTTTTCATGGTTTCTCGCCATATTCTTTGTCCAACAGTGTGAATCGTTAATTTTCACGTTATTCAGGGTTTCTCGGCATATTCTCTGTCCTACAGCGTGTATTTTTAATTTTCCACGTTTTTCAGGGTTTTTTTAGTCATATTCTGGGTCCTACAGTGTGATTATTCTCATTTACAACATTTTTCAGGTTTTTTCCCAATTCTGGGTCCTACAGAGTGATTTTCTCATTTTCCACCTTTTACAGGATTTCTCAACATATTAGGGGTCTTCAGTGTTAGTTTGTAATTTTCTACTTTTTTCAGGGTTTCTAGCCATATTCTGGGTCCTATAGCATGTATTTTTAATTTTCCATGTTTTTCAGGGTTTCTCTGCATATTCTGGGTCCTACAGTGTGATTTTCTCATTTTCGACGTTTTTCAATTTTTTTTCCAAATCTCGGTCCTACAGTGTGATTATTCTCATTTTACACCTTTTTCAGGTTTTCTCGCCATATTCTGGGTTCTACAGTGTGAGTTTTGAGTTTTCCTCCTTTTTCAGCTTTTCTTGCCATATTCTGGGTCCTACATAGTGAGTTTTGAATTTTCCTCGTTTTTCAGGTTTTTTTGCCATGTTCTGGGTCCTTCAGTGTGAATTTTTAATTTTCTACATTTTTCAGGTTCTCTCGCCATATTTGGGGTTCTTCAGTGTGAGTTTTTAATTTTCTAATTTTTCAGGGTTTCTCGACATATTCTGTGTCCTACAGCTTGAGTTTTGAGTTTTCCTTGTTTTTCAGGTTTTCTCGCCATATGCCGGGCACTTTAGAGTTAATTTTTAATTTTCCACATTTTTCAGGTTTTTCTGTCATATTCTGGGTCCTACAGTGTGATTTTTCTCTTATCAACGTATTTTAGCTTTTCTTGACATATTCCAGGACCTTCAGTGTGAATTTTAAATTTTCCACGTTTTTCAGTATTTCTCGCCATATTCTGTGTCCAACAGTGTGAATTTTTAATTTTCACGTTTTTCAGGGTTTATCCGCATATTCTGGGTCCTGCCGTGTGATTTTCTCATTTTCCACATTTTTAAGGTTCTCTTGCGATATTTGGGGTCCTTCAGTGTGAGTTTGTAATTTTCTACTTTTTTCAGGGTTTCACGACATATTCTGTGTCCTACAGCGTGAGTTTTGGGTTTTCCTCGTTTTTCAGGGTTTCTCGCCATATTCTGGGTCCTACAGCGTGTATTTTTAATTTTCCATGTTTTCAGGGTTTCTAGGCATATTCTGGGTCCTACAGTGTGATTTTCTCATTTTCGATGTTTTTCAAGTTCTTTCGCAATTCTGGGTCCTTCAGTGTGAATTTTTAATTTTCTACTTTTTTCAGGTTCTCTCTCCATATTTGGGGGTCCTTCAGTGTAAGTTTATAATTTTCTAAATTTTCAAGATTTCTGAACATATTCTGTGTCCTAGAGCTTGTATTTTTAATTTTCCACGTTTTTCAAGTTTTTTCGTCATATTCTGGGTCCTGCAGTGTGATTTTCTCATTTTCCACGTTTTTCAAGTTTTTTCGTAATTCTGGGTCCTTCAGTGTGATTTTCTCATTTTTCAACTTTTTCAGGTTTTCTCGCCATATTTGGGGTCCTTCCGTGTGATTTTTTACTTTTCTTATTTTTCAGTGTTTCTCGACATATTCTGGGTCCTACAGCGTATATTTTTAATTTTCCACGTTTTCAGGGTTTCTCGGCATATTCTGGGTCCTACAGTGTGATTTTCTCATTTTCGACGTTTTTCAATTTTTTTTTTTCCAAATCTGGGTTCTGTAGTGTGATTATTCTCATTTTCCATCTTTTTCAGGATTTCTCGCCATATTCTGGGTCCTATAGTGTGAGTTTTGAATTTTCCTTGTTTTTCAGGTTTTCTCGCCATATGAGGGGGTCCTTCAGTGTGATTTTTTAATTTTCCACGTTTTCAATATTTCTCGCCATATACTGGGTAATACAGTGTGAATTTTTAATTTTCCACTTTTTTCATGATTCTTGCCATATTCTGTGTCCTACAGTGTGAATTTTAATTTTCACGATTTTTAGGGTTTATCGGCATATTCTGGGTCCAGCAGTGTGATTTTCTCATTTTCCACGATTTTCAAGTTTTTTTGCAATTCTTGGGGTACTTCACTGTGAGTTTTTAATTTTCTACTTTTTCAGGGTTTCTCACCATATTATGTGTCCTACACCGTGTATTTTTAATTTACCACGTTTTCAGGGTTTCTGGGCACATTATGGGTCCTACAGTGTGATTTTCTCATTTTCGACGCTTTTCAAGTTTTTTCGCAATTCTGGGTCCTACAGTGTGATTATTGTCATTTTCCACCTTTTTCAGTTTTTCTGGCCATATTCGGGGTCCTTCAGTGTGAATTTTTAATTTTCTACTTTTTTCAGGTTTTCTCGCCATACTCTGGGTCCCTCAGTGTGAGTTTTTAATTTTCCTTGTTTTTCAGGTTATCCCTACATATTCTGGGTCCTTCAGTGTGAATTTTTAGTTTTCTACTTTTTTCAGGTTTTTTCGTCATATTCTGGGACCTACAGTGTGATTTTCTCATTGCCACGTTTTTCAGGTTTTCTTGCCATATTCCAGGTCCTTCAGTGTGAATTTTTAACTTTCACGTTTTTCAGTATTTCTTTCCATATTTTGCGTAATACAGTGTGAATTTTTAATTTTCCACTTTTTTCATGGTTTCTCGCCATATTCTTTGTCCAATAGTGTGAATCGTTAATTTTTACGTTATTCAGGGTTTCTCCGCATATTCTCTGTCCTACAGCGTGTATTTTTAATTTTCCACGTTTTTCAGGGTTTTTTTTGTCATATTCTGGGTCCTACAGTGTGATTTTTCTCTTTTACGACATTTTTCAGGTTTTTTCCCAATTCTGGGTCCTACAGAGTGATTTTCTCATTTTCCACCTTTTTCAGGATTTCTCGACATATTAGGGGTCTTCAGTGTGAGTTTTTAATTTTCTACTTTTTTCAGGGTTTCTAGCCATATTCTGGGTCCTACAGCTTGTATTTTTAATTTTCCACGTTTTTCAGGGTTTCTCAGCATATTCTGGGTCCTACAGTGTGATTTTCTCATTTTCGACGTTTTTCAATTTTTTTTCCAAATCTCGGTCCTACAGTGTGATTATTCTCGTTTTCCATCTTTTTCAGGTTTTCTCGCCATATTCTGGGTTCTACAGTGTGAGTTTTGAGTTTTCCTCCTTTTCAGCTTTTCTTGCCATATTCTGGGTCCTACATAGTGAGTTTTGAATTTTCCTCGTTTTTCAGGTTTTTTTGCCATGTTCTGGGTCCTTCAGTGTGAATTTTTAATTTTCTACATTTTTCAGGTTCTCTCGCCATATTTGGGGTTCTTCAGTGTGAGTTTTTAATTTTCTAATTTTTCAGGGTTTCTCGACATATTCTGTGTCCTACAGCGTGAGTTTTGAGTTTTCCTCGTTTTTCAGGTTTTCTCGCCATATGCCGGGCACTTTAGAGTTAATTTTTAATTTTCCACGTTTTTCAGGTTTTTCTGTCATATTCTGGGTCCTACAGTGTGATTTTTCTCTTATCAACGTTTTTTAGCTTTTCTTGACATGTTCCAGGACCTTCAGTGTGAATTTTAAATTTTCCACGTTTTTCAGTATTTCTCGCCATATTCTGTGTCCAACAGTGTGAATTTTTAATTTTCACGTTTTTCAGGGTTTCTCGGCATATTCTGGGTTCTGCAGTGTGATTTTCTCATTTTTCACATTTTCAGGTTTTCTAGCCATATTTGGGGTCCTTCAGTGTGAGTTTGTACTTTTCTATTTTTTTCAGGGTTTCTTGCCATATTGTGGGTCCTACAGCGTGTATTTTTAATTTTCCATGTTTTCAGGTTTTCTAGGCATATTCTGGGTCCTACAGTGTGATTTTCTCATTTTCGATGTTTTTCAAGTTCTTTCACAATTCTGGGTCCTTCAGTGTGAATTTTTAATTTTCTACTTTTTTCAGGTGCTCTCTCCATATTTGGGGTCCTTCAGTGTAAGTGTATAATTTTCTAATTTTTCAGGATTTCTCAAAATATTCTGTGTCCTAGAGCGTGTATTTTTAATTTTCCACGTTTTTCAAGTTTTTTTCGTCATATATTGGGTCCTGCAGTGTGATTTTCTCATTTTCCACGTTTTTCAAGTTTTTTCATAATTCTGGGGCCTACAGTGTGATTTTCTCATTTTTCAACTTTTCAGGTTTTCTCGCCATATTTGGGGTCCTTCCGTGTGATTTTTTACTTTTCTAATTTTTCAGTGTTTCTCGACCTATTCTGGGTCCAACAGCGTATATTTTTAATTTTCCACGTTTTCAGGGTTTCTCGGCATATTCTGAGTCCTACAGTGTGATATTCTCATTTTCGACGTTTTTCAATGTTTTTTTTTCCCAAATCTGGGTTCTGTAGTGTGATTATTCTCATTTCCATCTTTTTCAGGATTTCTCACCATATTCTCGGTCCTATAGTGTGAGTTTTGAATTTTCCTTGTTTTTCAGGTTTTCTTGCCATATGAGGGGTCCTTCAGTGTGAATTTTTAATTTTCCACTTTTTTCATGATTCTTCCCATATTCTGTGTCCGATAATGTGAATTTTTAATTTTCACGTTTTTCAGGGTTTATTGGCATATTCTGGGTCCAGCAGTGTGATTTTCTCATTTTCCACGATTTTCAAGTTTTTTCGCAATTCTTGGGGTACTTCACTGTGAGTTTTTAATTTTCGACTTTTTTCAGGGTTTCTCGCCATATTCTGGGTCCTACACAGTGTATTTTTAATTTACCACGTTTACAGGGTTTCTAGGCACATTATGGGTCCTACAGTGTGATTTTCTCATTTGACGCTTTTCAAGTTTTTTCGCAATTCTGGGTCCTACAGTTTGATTATTCTTATTTTCCAACTTTTTCAGTTTTTCTGGCCATATTCGGGTTCCTTCAGTGTGAATTTTTAATTTTCTACCTTTTTCAGGTTTTTTCGCCATATTCTGGGTCCCTCAGTGTGAGTTTTTAATTTTCCTCGTTTTTCAGGTTATCTATACATATTCTGGGTCCTTCAGTGTGAATTTTTAATTTTCCACTTTTTTTAGGTTTTTTTCGTCATATTCTGGGACCTACAGTGTGATTTTCTCATTTCCACGTTTTTCAGGTTTTCTTGCCATATTCCAGGTCCTTAAGTGTGAATTTTTAATTTTCACGTTTTTCAGTATTTCTTTCCATATTTTGCATAATACAGTGTGAATTTTTAATTTTCCACATTTTTCATGGTTTCTCGCCATATTCTTTGGCCGACAGTGTGAATCGTTAATTTTCACGTTATTCAGGGTTTCTCGGCATATTCTGTGTCCTACAGCGTGTATTTTTAATTTTCCACGTTTTTCAGGGTTTTTTGTCATATTCTGGGTCCTACAGTGTGATTTTTCTCATTTACGACATTTTTCAGGTTTTTTCCCAATTCTGGGTCCTACAGAGTGATTTTCTCATTTTCCACCTTTTTCAGGATTTCTCGCCATATTAGGGGTCTTCAGTGTTAGTTTGTCATTTTCTACTTTTTTTACGGTTTCTAGCCATATTCTGGGTCCTACAGCGTGTATTTTTAATTTTCCACGTTTTTCAGTATTTCTCGACATATTCTGTGTCCGACAGTGTGAATTTTTAATTTTCACGTTTTTCAGGGTTTCTCTGTATATTATGGGTCCTGCCGTGTGATTTTCTCATTTTCCACCTATTTCAGGTTTTCTCGCCATATTTGGGGTCCTTCAGTATGATTTTTTACTTTTCTAATTTTTCAGGGTTTCACTCCATATTCTGGGTCCTACAGCGTGTATTTTTAATTTTCCACATTTTTCAGGTTTTCTAGCCATATTTTGGGTCCTTCAGTGTGAGTTTGTAATTTTCTACATTTTTCAGGGTTTCTCGCCATATTCTGAGTCATAGAGCGTGTATTTTTAATTTTCCATGTTTTCAGGGTTTCTAGGCATATTCTGGGTCCTACAATGTGATTTTCTCATTTTCGATGTTTTTCAAGTTCTTTCGCAATTCTGGGTCCTTCAGTGTGAATTTTTAATTTTCTACTTTTTTCAGGTTCTCTCTCCATATTTGGGGTCCTTCAGTGTAAGTTTATAATTTTCTAAATTTTCAGGATTTCTCAACATATTCTGTGTCCTAGAGCTTGTATTTTAAATTTTCCACGTTTTTCAAGTTTTTTCATCATATTCTGGGTCCTGCAGTGTGATTGTCTCATTTTCCACGTTTTTCAAGTTTTTTTCGTAATTCTGGGTCCTTCAGTGTGATTTTCTCATTTTTCAACTTTTTCAGGTTTTCTCGCCATATTTGGGGTCCTTCCGTGTGATTTTTTACTTTTCTAATTTTTCAGTGTTTCTCGACATATTCTGGGTCCTACAGCGTATATTTTTAATTTTCCACGTTTTCAGGGTTTCTAGGCATATTCTGGGTCCTACAGTGTGATTTTCTCATTTTCGACGTTTTTCAATTTTTTTTTCCAAATCTGGGTTCTGTAGTGTGATTATTCTCATTTTCCATCTTTTTCAGGATTTCTCGCCATATTCTGGGTCCTATAGTGTGAGTTTTGAATTTTTCTTGTTTTTCAGGTTTTCTCGCCATATGAGGGGTCCTTCAGTGTGATTTTTTAATTTTCCACGTTTTCAATATTTCTCGCCATATACTGGGTAATACAGTGTGAATTTTTAATTTTCCACTTTTTTCATGATTCTTGCCATATTCTGTGTCCGACAGTGTGAATTTTTAATTTTCACGTTTTTCAGGGTTTATCGGCATATTCTGGGTCCAGCAGTGTGATTTTCTCATTTTCCACGATTTTCAAGTTTTTTCACAATTCTTGGGGTATTTCACTGTGAGTTTTTAATTTTCTACTTTTTTCAGGGTTTCTCGCCATATTCAGGGTCCTACACCGTGTATTTTTAATTTACCACGTTTTCAGGGTTTCTCGGCACATTATGGGTCCTACAGTGTGATTTTCTCATTTTCGACGCTTTTCAAGTTTTTTCGCAATTCTGGGTCCTACAGTGTGATTATTGTCATTTTCCACCTTTTTCAGTTTTTCTGGCCATATTCGGGGTCCTTCAGTGTGAATTTTTAATTTTCTACTTTTTTCAGGTTTTCTCGCCATATTCTGGGTCCCTCAGTGTGAGTTTTTAATTTTCCTCGTTTTTCAGGTTATCTCTACATATTCTGGGTCCTTCAGTGTGAATTTTTAATTTTCTACTTTTTTCAGGTTTTTTCGTCATATTCTGGGACCTACAGTGTGATTTTCTCATTTCCTCGTTTTTCAGGTTTTCTTGCCATATTCCAGGTCCTTCAGTGTGAATTTTTAATTTTCACGTTTTTCAGTATTTCTTTCCATATTTTGCGTAATACAGTGTGAATTTTTAATTTTCCACTTTTTTCATGGTTTCTCGCCATATTCTTTGTCCGACAGTGTGAATTGTTAATTTTCACGTTATTCAGGGTTTCTCGATATTCTTTTTACTACAGCGTGTATTTTTAATTTTCCAAGTTTTTCAGGGTTTTTCGTCATATTCTGGGTCCTACAGTGTGATTTTTCTCATTTATGACATTTTTCAGGTTTTTTCCCAATTCTGGGTTCTACAGAGTGATTTTCTCATTTTCCACCTTTTTCAGGATTTCTTGCCATATTAGGGGTCCTTCAGTGTGAGTTTGTAATTTTCTACTTTTTTCAGGGTTTCTAGCCATATTCTGGGTCCTACAGCGTGTATTTTTAATTTTCCACGTTTTTCAATATTTCTCGCCATATTCTGTGTCTGACAGTGTGAATTTTTAATTTTCACGTTTTTCAGGGTTTCTCTGCATATTCTGTGTCCTGCCGTGTGATTTTCTCATTTTCTACGTTTTTCAAGTTTTTGCGTAATTCTGGGTCCTACACAGTGTATTTTTAATTTTCCACGTTTTTCAGGGTTTCTCAGCATATTCTGGGTCCTACAGTGTGATTTTCTCATTTTCAACGTTTTTCAATTTTTTGTTTTCCAAATCTCGGTCCTACAGTGTGATTATTCTCATTTTCCACCTTTTTCAGGTTTTCTCGCCATATTCTGTGTTCTACAGTGTGAGTTTTGAGTTTTCCTCCTTTTTCAGGTTTTCTTGCCATATTCTGGGTCCTACATAGTGAGTTTTGAATTTTCCTCGTTTTTCAGGTTTTATTGCCATGTTCTGGGTCCTTCATTGTGAATTTTTAATTTTCTACATTTTTCAGGTTCTCTCGCCATATTTGGGGTTCTTCAGTGTGAGTTTTTAATTTTCTAATTTTTCAGGGTTTCTCAACATATTCTGTGTCCTACAGCATGAGTTTTGAGTTTTCCTCTTTTTTCATGTTTTCTCGCCATATGCCTGGCTCTTTAGTGTTAATTTTTAATTTTCCACGATTTTCGGGTTTTTTCCGTCATATTTTGGGTCCTACAGTTTGATTTTTCTCATTTCCACGTTTTTCAGCTTTTCTTGACATATTCCAGGACCTTCAGTGTGAATTTTATATTTTCCACGTTTTTCAGTATTTCTCGCCATATTCTGTGTCCAACAGTGTGATTTTATAATTTTCACGTTTTTCAGTATTTCTTTCCATATTTTGTGTAATACAGTGTGAATTTTTAATTTTCCACTTTTTTCATGATTTCTCGCCATATTCTTTGTCCAACAGTGTGAATTGTTAATTTTCACGTTATTCAGGGTTTCTCGATATTCTTTTTACTACAGCGTGTATTTTTAATTTTCCAAGTTTTTCAGGGTTTTGGGTCATATTCTAGGTCCTACAGTGTGATTTTTCTCATTTATGACATTTTTCAGGTTTTTTCCCAATTCTGGGTCCTACAGAGTGATTTTCTGATTTTCCAACTTTTTCAGGATTTCTCGCCATATTAGGGGTCCTTCAGTGTGAATTTTTAGTTTTCTACTTTTTTCAGGGTTTCACGACATATTCTGTGTCCTACAGCGTGAGTTTTGGGTTTTCCTCGTTTTTCAGGTTTTCTCGACGTATGCCTGGCTCTTTAGTGATAATTTTTAATTTTCCACGATTTTCAGGTTTTTCCGTCATATTCTGGGTCCTACAGTGTGATTTTTCTCATTTCCACGTTTTTCAGCTTTTCTTGACATATTCCAGGACCTTCAGTGTGAATTTTAAATTTTCCACGTTTTTCAGTATTTCTCGCCATATTCTGTGTCCAACAGTGTGAATTTTTAATTTTCACGTTTTTCAGGGTTTATTGGCATTTCTGGGTCCTGTAGTGTGATTTTCTCATTTTCCACGTTTTTCAAGTTTTTTCGTAATTCTGGGTCCTACAGTGTGATTTTCTCATTTTCAACCTTTTTCAGGTTTTCTCGCCATATTTGGGGTCCTTCAGTGTGATTTTTTACTTTTCTGATATTTCAGGGTTTCTCGCCATATTCTGGGTCCTACAGCGCGTATTTTTAATTTTCCACGTTTTTCAGGGTATCTCGGCATATTCTGGGTCCTAGAGTATTATATTCACATTTTCGACGTTTTTCAATTTTTTTTTTCAAATCTGGGTCCTACAGTGTGATTATTCTCATTTTCCACCATTTTCAGGTTTTTCCATCATATTCAGGTTCCTACAGTGTGATTTTCTCATTTCCACGTTTTTCAGGTTTTCTTGACATATTCCAGGTCATTCAGTGTGAATTTTTAATTTTCCACGTTTTTCATTATTTCTCGCCATATTCTTTGTCCGACAGTGTGAATTTTTAATTTTCACGTTTTTCAGAGTTTCTCTGCATATTCTGGGTTCTGCAGTGGGATTTTCTCATTTTCCAACTTTTTCAGGTTTTCTAGCCATATTTGGTGTCCTTCAGTGTGAATTTGTAATTTTCTAGTTTTTTCAGGGTTTCTCTCTGTATTCTGCGTCCTACAGCATGTATTTTTAATTTTCCACGTTTTCAGGGTTTCTTGGCATATTCTGGGTCCTACAGTGTGATTTTCTCATTTTCCACTTTTTCAAGTTTTTTCGCAATTCTGGGTCCTTCAGTGTGAATTTTTAATTTTCTACTTTTTTCAGGTTCTCTCGCCATTTTTTTGGTCCTTCAGTGTGAGGTTTTAATTTTCTTATTTTTCAGGGTTTCTCGACATATTCTGTGTCCTACATCGTGTATTTTTAATTTTCCACGCTTTTCAAGTTTTTACTTCATATTCTGGGTCCTACATTGTGATTTTCTATTTTTCCACCTATTTCAGGTTTTCTCGCCATATTCTGTTTCCTACAGTGTGAGTTTTGAATTTTTCTCATTTTTCAGGTTTCCTAGCCATATTCTGGGTCCTTCAGTGTGAATATTTTAATTTTCCACGTTTTTCAGTATTTCTCGCCATATTCTGGGTGAATTTTTAATTTTTACATTTTTCAGGGTTTCTGGCATATTCTGGGTCTTGCAGTGTGATTTTCTCATTTTCCACTTTTTTCGAGTTTTTTCGTAATTCTGCGTCCTACAGTGTGATTTTCTCATTTTACAACTTTTTAAGGTTTTCTCGCCATATTTAGGGTCCTTCAATGTGATTTTTTACTTTTCTAATTTTTCAGTGTTTCTCTACATATTCTGTGTCCTCCAACGTGTATTTTTAATTTTCCTCGTTTTTCAGGGTTTCTCGGCATACTCTGGGTCCTACAGTGTGATTTTCTCATTTTCGACGTTTTTCACTTTTTTTTTTCCAAGTCTGGGTCCTACATTGTGATAATTCTCACTTTCCACCTTTTTCAGGTTTTCTCGCCTATATTTTGGATCCTACAGTGTGTTTTTGAATTTTCCTCATTTTTCAGTTTTTCTCGCCATATGCCGGGTACTTCAGTGTAAATTATTAATTTTCCACGTTTTTCAGGTTTTTCCGTCATATTCTGGTTCCTACAGTGTGATTTTCTCATTTCCACGTTTTTCAGGTTTTCTTCACATATTCCAGGTCCTTCAGTGTGAATTTTTAATTTTCCTCTTTTTTCAGGTTTTATTGCCATATTCCGGGTCCTTTAGTGTGAATTTTTAATTTTCTACATTTTTTAGGTTCTCTCGCCATATTTAGGGTCCTTCAGTGTGAGGTTTTAATTTTCTAATTTTTCAGGGTTTCTCGACATATTCTGTGTCCTACAGCGTGTATTTTTAATTTTCCACGTCTTTCAGGTTTTTTTTTTCGTTATATTGTGGGTCCTACAGTGTGATTTTCTCATTTTCGACGTTTTTCAAGTTTTTTCGCAATTCTGGGTCCTACAGTGTGATTATTCTCATTTTCCACCTTTTTCAGGTTTTCTCGCCATATTCGTGATACCTCAGTGTGAATTTTTAATTTTCTTTTTCAAAGTTTCTCGCCATATTCTGGGTCCTAGAGCGTGTATTTTTAATTTTCCACGTTTTTCATGGTTTTTGGGCATATTCTGGGTCCTACAGTGTGATTTTCTCATTTTCGATGTTTTTCATGTTTTTGTAATTCTGGGTAATATAGTGTGAATATTCTCATTTTCTACCTTTTTCATGTTTTCTCGGCATATTCAGGGTCCTTCAGTGTGAGTTTTTAATTTTCTACTTTTTTGAGCGTTTCTTGCCATATTCTGGGTGCTACAGAGTGTATTTTTAATTTTCCACGTTTCTCAGGGTTTCTCGCCATATTCTGGGTCCTACAGTGTGATTTTCTCATTTTCAATGATTTTCATGTTTTTTTCGCTATTCTGGGTCCTACAGTGTGATTATTCTCATTTTCCACCTCTTTCAGGTTTTCTCGCCATATTCGGGGTCCTTCATTGTGAGTTTTTAATTTTCTACTTTGTTGAGGGTTTCTTGCCATATTCTCGGTGCTACAGAGTGTATTTTTAATTTTCTACGTTTCTCAGGGTTTCTCGCCATATTCTGGGTCCTAAAATGTGATTTTCTCATTTACGACATTTCAAGTATTTTCGCAATTCTGGGTCCTAATCTGTGATTATTCTCATTTTCCACATTTTTCAGGTTTTCTTGCCATATTTGGGGTTCTTCAGTGTGAGTTTTTAATTTTCTACTTTTTTGAGGGTTTCTTGCCATATTCTGGGTACTACAGAGTGTATTATTAATTTTCCACGTTTCTCAGGGTTTCTTGCCATATTCTGGGTCCTACAGTGTGATTTTCTCATTACGATGTTTTTCAAGTTTTTTTTGTGCAATTCTGGGTCCTACACTGTGATTATTCTCATTTTCCACCTTTTCAGGTTTTCTCGCCATATTCCGGGTACTTCAGTGTGAATTTTTAGTTTTCTACTTTTTTCAGGGTTTCTCGCCATATTCCGGGTCCTTCAGTTGAATTTTTAATTTTCCCGTTTTTCAGGGTTTCTAACCATATTCTGGGTCCGATAATGTGAATTTTTAATTTTCACGTTTTTCAGGATTTCTCGGCATATTCTAGGTCCTGGAGTGTGAATTTTTAATTTTCACGTTTTTCAGGATTTCTCTAAATATTCTTGGTCCTGCAGTGTGATTTTCTCATTTTCCACTTTTTTCAAGTTTTTTTTGTAATTCTGGGTCCTACTGTGTGATTTTCTCATTTTGCACCTTTTTCGAATTTTCTTGCCATATTTGGGGTCCTTCAGTGTGAGTTTTTATTTTTCTACTTTTTAAAGGATTTCTCGCCATATTCTGGATCCTACAGTGTGATTTTCTCATTTTCCACCTTTTTCAGGTTTTTCTGGTCATGTTTGGGCTCCTTCACTGTGAGTTTTTAATTTCCTACTTTTTTATTAAGTGTTTCTCGCCATATTCTGGGTCGTGAGTGTGAATTATTAATTTTCACGTTTTTCACATTTTCTCAGCATATTCTGGATCCTGCAGTGTGATTTTCTCATTTTCCACCTTTTGCAGGGTTTCTCGCCATATTTGGGGTCCTACATTGTGAGTTTGTTATTTTCAACTTTTTTCAGGGTTACAGGCCATATTCTGGGTCCTACAGCATGTATTTTTAATTTTCCACGTTTTCAGGGTTTCTAGGCATAAGCTGGGTCCTACAGATTGATTATTCTCATTTTCCACCCTTTTCAGGTTTTCTTGCAATATTCGGGGTCCTTCAGTGTGAATTTTTAATTTTCTACATTTTTCAGGTTTTCTCGCCATATGCTGGGTCCTACTGTGTGATTTTCTCATTTCCATGTTTTTCAGGGTCACTTTCCGTATTCCAGGTCCTTCAGTGTGAATTTTTTTCCACGGTTTTCAGTATTTCTCGCCATATCTGGGTAATAAAGTGTGAATTTTTAATTGTCCACTTTTTTCATGGTTTCTCACCATATTCTGTGTCCGACTGTGTGAATTTTTAATTTTCAGGTTTTTCATGGTTGTTCGGCATATTCTGGTTTCTGCAGTGTGATTTTCTCATTTTCCACATTTTTCAAGTTTTTTCATATTTCTGGGTCCTACAGTGTGATTTTCTCTTTTTTCATCTTTTTCATGTTTTCTTGCCATATTTGGGGTCCCTCAGTGTGAGTTTTTACATTTCTAATTTTTCAGGGTTTCTCGACATATTATGGGTCCTACAGCGTGTATTTTTAATTTTCCACGTTTTTCAGTGTTTCTCAGCATATTCTGGGTCCTACAGTGTGATTTTCTCAATTTTGAAATTTTTCAAGTTTTTTCGCATATCTTGGTCCTACAGTGTGATTATTCTCATTTTCCAACTTTTTCAGGGTTTCTAGCCATATTCTGGGTCCTACAGTGTGAAGTTTGAATTTTCCTCGTTTTTCAGGTTTTCTCGCCATATTCTGGGTCCTTCACTGTGAATTTTTAATTTTCCACTTCTTTCAAGTTTTTTGTAATATTATTGGTCCTACGGTGTGCTTTTCTCATTTTCCACCTTTTTCAGGTTTTCTCGCCATATTCGGGGTCCTTCAATGTGAGTTTTTAATTTTCTACATTCTTCAGGGTTTCTCGCCATATTCTGGGTCCTACAGAGTGTATTTTTAATTTTCCACGTTTTTCAAGGTTTCTCTGCATATTCTGGCTCGTACAGTGTGATTTTCCCATTTCCTAGTTTTTCAGGTTTTCTTGCCATTTTCCAGGTTCTTCAGTCTGAATTTTTAATTTTCCACGTTTTTCAGTATTTCTCGCCATATTCTGGGCAATACAGTGTGATTTTCTCATTTTCCACTTCTTTCATGGTTTCTTGCCATATTCTGTGTCTGACAGTGTGAATTTTTTATTTTCACATTTTTCAGTGTTTCTCGGCATATTCTGGGTCTTGCAGTGTGATTTTCTCCTTTTCCACGTTTTTCAAGTTTTTTTGTAATTCTGGGTCCTACAGTGTGATTTTCTCATTTTCCACCTTTTTCAGGTTAACTCTCCATATTCGGGGTCCTTCAATGTGAGTTTTTAATTTTCTAGTTTTTCAGGGTTTCTCGGCATATTCTGGGTTCTGCAGTGTGATTTTCTCCTTTTCCACGTTTTTCAAGTTTTTTCGCTATTCTGTGTCCTACAGTGTGATTATACTCATTTTCCACCTTTTTCAGGTTTTTTGCCATATTCGGTGTCTTTCAGTGTGAGTTTTTAATTTTCTACTTTTTACTGTGTTTCTTGCAATATTCTGGCTCCAAAAAGCATATTTTTATTTTTTCTCGTTTTTCAGGGTTTCTTGGCATATTCTGGGTCCTACAATGTGATTTTCTCATTTTCCATTTTTTTTAAGTTTTTTCGCATTTCTATGTCCTACAGATTGTTTTTCTCATTTTCCACATTTTTCAGGTTTTCTCGCCATATTCCGGGTCCTTCAGTGTGAGTTTTTAATTTTCTACTTCTTTCAGGGTTTCTTGCCATATTCTGAATCCTACAGCGTGTATTTTTAATTTTCCACGTTTTCAGGGTTTCTGGCATATTCTTGCTCCTACTGTGCGATTTTCCAATTTTTGACTTTTTTCAAGTTTTTTTCCCCAATTCTCCATCCTACAGTGTGATTTTCTCATTTTCCACCTTTTTCAGGTTTTCTCAGCATATTCTGGGTCCTGCAGTGTGAATTTTTAATTTTCCACGTTTTTCAAGTTTTTTTTCCATATTCTGGTCCTATAGTGTGAATTTTTATTTTTCAACATTTTTCAGTGTTTCTCATCATATTCTGGGTCCTACAGTGTGAATTTCTCATTTTCCACCTTTTTCAGGGCTTCTTGCCATATTCTAGGTTCTTCAGTGGGAGTTTTTAATTTTCCATGTTTTTAAGGTTTTTTTTTCGTCATATTCTAAGTCCCATAGTGTGATTTTTTCATTTTCAAACTTTTTCAGGTTTTCTCGGCATATTCTTGTTCCTACAGTGTGAATTTAATTTTCCACATTTTTCAGTGTTTCTCGCCATATTCTGGGTCCCACAGTGTAAATTTTTAATTTTCGTCGTTTTTAAGGTTTTTTTTTTTGGTAATATTCTTGGTCCGACAGTGTGAATATTTAATGTTTCACTTTTTTCAGCGTTTCTCGGCATATTCTGGGTCCTACAGTGTGATTTTCTCATTTTCCACATTTTTCAATTTTTTTCGTAATTCTGGGTCCTACAGTGTGATATTCTCATTTTCCACCTTTTTCAGCCTTTCTAGCCATTTTTCGGGTCCTTCAGTGTGAGTTTTTAATTTTCTAATTTTTTCAGGGTTTCTCGCCGTATTCTGGGTCCTAAACGTTGTATTTTTAATTTTTCACGTTTTCAGGGTTTCTTGGCATATTCTGGGTCCTACAGTGTGATTTTCTCATTTTCGATATTTTCAAGTTTTTTCGTAATTCTGGGTCCTACAGTGTGATTTTCTCATTTTCCACCTTTTTCAGGTTTTCTCGCCATAATTGGGGTTCTTCAGTGTCAGTTTGTAATTTTCTACTTTTTTCAGGGTTTCTTGCCATATTTGGGGTCCTTCAGTGTGAGTTTTTAATTTTCTACTCTTTCAGGGTTTCTCACCATAAACTGTGTCCTATAGTATGTATTTTTCATTTTCCACGTTTTTCAGGTTTTTTCTTCATATTCTGGGTCCTACACTGTGATTTTCACATTTCCACATTTTCAGGTTTTCTTGCCATATTCCAGGTCCTTCAGTGTGGATTTTTAATTTTCCACGTTTTTCAGTATTTCTCCCCATATTATGGGTAATACAGTGTGAATTTTAATTATCCACTTTTTTTCATGGTTTCTCGCCATATTCTGTGTCCGACAGTGTGAATTTTTAATTTTCACGTTTTTCAGTGTTTCTTGAAATATTCTGGGTCCTGCAGTGTGATTTTCTCATTTTCCACCTTTTTCAGGTTTTCTCCCCATATTTGGGGTCCTTCAGTGTCAGTTTGTATTTTTCTACTTTCTTCAGGGTTTCTCACCATATTCTAGATCCTACAGTGTGATTTTCTCATTTTCCACCTTTTTCAGGTTTTCTCGCCATGTTTGGGCTCCTTCACTGTGAGATTTTAATTTTCTACTTTTTTATTAACTTTTTCTCGCCATATTCTGGGTCCGTTAGTGTGAATTTTTAATTTTCATGTTTTTCACATTTTCTCGGCCTATTCTGGGTCCTGTAATGTGATTTTCTCATTTTCCACCTTTTTCAGGGTTTCTCGCTATATTTGGGGTCCTACAGTGTGAGTTTGTAATTTTGAACTTTTTTCAGGGTTTCTCGCCATATTCTGGGTCCTACAGCAAGTATTTTTAATTTTCCACGTTTTCAGGGTTTCTGGGCAAAATCTGGGTCCTACAGTGTGATTATTCTCATTTTCCACCTTTTTCAGGTTTTCTCACCATATTCGGGGTCCTTCAGTGTGAATTTTTAATTTTCTACTTTTTTCAGGTTTTCTCGCCATATTCTGGGTCCTACAGCATGTTTTTTTAATTTTACACGTTTTCAGGGTTTCTGGGCATAATCTGGGTCCTACAGTGTGATTATTCTCATTTTCCACCTTTTTCAGGTTTTCAAACCATATTCGGGGTCTTTCAGTGTGAATTTTTAATTTTCTACTTTTTTCAGGTTTTCTCGCCATATTCTGTGTCCTTCAGTGTGAGTTTTTTATCTTCCTCCTTTTTCAGGTTTTTCGCAATATTCTGGGTCCTTCCGTGTGATATTTTAATATTTTATCTTTTTCAGGTTTTTTCGTCATATTCTGGGTTATACTGTGTGATTTTCTCATTTCCATGTTTTTTCAGGGTCTCTTGCCGTATTCCAGGTCCTTCATTGTGAATTTTTTCCCACGGTTTTCAGTATTTCTCTCCATATCTGGGTAATGAAGTGTGAATTTTTAATTGTCCAGTCTTTTCATGGTTTCTCACCATATTCTGTGTCCAATAGTGTGAATTTTTAATTTTCAGGTTTTTCATGGTTGTTCGGCATATTCTCGTTTCTGCAGTGTGATTTTCTCATTTTCCACGTTTTTCAAGTTTTTTCGTCTTTTTGGGTCCTACAAGTGTGATTTTCTCATTTTCGATGTTTTTCATGTTTTTGTAATTCTGGGTAATACAGTGTGATTATTCTCATTTTCTACCTTTTTAATGTTTTCGCGCCATATTCGGGATCCTTCAGTGTGAGTTTTTAATTTTCTACTTTGTTGAGGGTTTCTTGCCATATTCTCAGTGCTACAGAGTGTATTTTTAATTTTCCACGTTTCTCAGGGTTTCTCCCCAATTTCTGGATCCTAAAATGTGATTTTCTCATTTACGACGTTTTTCAAGTATTTTCGGAATTCTGGTTCCTACACTGTGATTATTCTCATTTTCCACATTTTTCAGGTTTTCTTGCCATATTTGGGTTCCTTCAGTGTGAGTTTTTAATTTTCTACTTTTATGAGGGTTTCTTGCCATATTCTGGGTACTACAGAGTGTATTATTAATTTTCCACCTTTCTCAGGGTTTCTTGCCATATTCTGGGTCCTACAGTGTCTGTCTGTCTCTCTGTGTGTCTGATCCCCTGGAACTGTAGATGGGCCAGCATATAGTTGCTGGTAGTTGATCCCAGGTTCTCTGGAAGAGGAGACAATGCTGTTAATTGTTGAGCCCTTTCAGTGGCTCCACCTATCTTTAAATTTTTAGAAGTATATGTTAGGCTGTGTTTATGTACATATTATGAAGACCATAAGAGGGATTTAGATTCTCCAGAATCTGACACCCTCTTCTGGAGTGTCTGAAGACAACTACAGTGTACTTATATCTAATAAATACATAAATACATAAATAAATAAATAAATAAATAAATAAATAAATAAATAAATAAACATTATTTTAAAAGGATAAGAAAGAAAGAAAAACCAGGCAGGCCTGCAATCCTTGTCTGTCTGTCTGTATGTATGTCTGTCTGATCCCCTGGAACTGGAGATGGGCCACAATATAGTTGCTGGTAGTTGATCCCAGGTCCTCTGGAAGAGGAGACAATGCTGTTAGTTGTTGAGCCCTCTCAGTGGCCCCACCCATCTTTAAATTTTTAGAAGTATATGTGAGGCTGTGTTTATGTACATCATATGCAGACCATAAGAGGGATTTAGATTCTCCAGAATCTGACACCCTCTTCTGGAGTGTCTGAAGACAGCTACAGTGTACTTATATCTAATAAATACATAAATAAATAAATAAACATTTTTTAAAAAGTATAAGAAAGAAACAAAAATCAGGCAGGCCTGCCATCCTTATCTCTGTCTGTCTGTCTGTCTGTCTTATCCCCTGGAACTTGAGATGGGCCACCATATAGTTGCTGGTAGTTGATCCCACGTTCTCTGGAAGAAGAGACAATGCTGTTAATTGTTGAGCCCTTTCAGTGGGCCCACCCATCTTTTAATTTTTAGAAGTATATGTGAGGCTCTGTTTATGTACATCATATGCAGACCATAAGAGGGATTTAGATTCTCCAGAATCTGACACCCTCTTCTGGAGTGTCTGAAGACAGCTACAGTGTACTTATATCTAAGAAATGCATAAATAAATAAATAAATAAATAAATAAATAAATAAATAAATAAATATTTTTTAAAAAGGATAAGAAAGAAAGAAAGACAGGGCAGGCCTGCCATCCTTAACACTGTCTGTATGTCTTTCTGTCTGATCCCCTGGAACTAGAGATGGGCCACCATATAGTTGCTGGTAGTTGATCCCAGGTACTCTGGAAGAGGAGACAATGCTGTTAATTGTTGAGCTTTTAGAGTGGGCCCACCCTTCTTTAAATTTTTAGAAGTATATGTGAGGCTGTGTTTATGTCCATCATATGCAGACCATAAGAGGGATTTAGATTCTCCAGAATCTGACATCCTCTTCTGGAGTATCTGAACAGCTACAGTGTATTTATATCTAATAAATAAATAGATAAATAAATGAATAAATAAATAAATAAACATTTTTTTAAAAAGGATAAGAAAGAAAGAAAGACCAGGCAGGCCTGCCATCCATATCTCTGTCTGTCTGTGTGTCTGTCTATCTGATCCCCGGGAACTGGAGATGGGCCACCATATAGTTGCTGGTAGTTGATCCAAGGTTCTCTGGAAGAGGAGAAAATGCTCTTAATTGTTGAGCCCTTTCAGTGGCCCCACACTTCTTTAAATATTTAGAAGTATATGTGAGGCCTGTTTATGAACATCATATTCAGATTATAAGAGGATTTAGATTCTCCAGAAACTGACACCCTCTACTGGAGTGTCTGAAGACAGCTACAGTGTACTTATATATAATAAATAAATAAATAAATAAATAAATAAATAAATAAATAAACATTTTTAAAAAGGATAAGAAAGAAAGTAAGACCAGGCAGGCCTGCCATCCTTATTTCTGTCTGTCTGTCTGTCTGTCTGTCTGATCCCCTGGAACTGGAGATGGGCCACCATATAGTTGCTGGTAGTTGATCCAAGGTTCTCTGGAAGAGGAGACAATGCTGTTAATTGTTGAGCCCTTTCAGTGGGCCCACACTTCTTTAAATATTTAGAAGTGTCTTGAAGCTGTGTTTATGTACATCATATGCAGACCAGAAGAGGGATTTAGATTCATCTGAACCTGACACCCTCTTCTGGAGTGTCTGAAGACAGCTACAGTGTACTTATATCTAATAAATAAATAAATAAATAAATAAATAAATAAATAAATAAACATTTTTTTAAAAAGGATAAGAAAGAAAGTAAGACCAGGCAGGCCTCCCATCCTTATCTCTGTCTGGATTTCTGTCTGTGTGTCTGTCTGATCCCCTGGAACTGGAGATGGGCTACCATATAGTTCCTGGTAGTTGATCCCGGGTTCTCTGGAAGAGGAGACAATGATGTTAATTGTTGAGCCCTATCAGTGGCCCTACCCATCTTTACATTTTTAGAAGTGTCTTGAAGCTGTGTTTATGTACATAATATGCAGACCAGAAGAGGGATTTAGATTCATCTGAACCTGACACCCTCTTCTGGAGTGTCTGAAGACAGCTACAGTGTACTTATATCTAATAAATAAATAAATAAATAAATAAATAAATAAATAAACATTATTTAAACCGGATAAGAAAGAAAGAAAGACCAGGAGGCCTGCCATCCTTATCTCTGTCTGTCTGTCTGTCTGTCTGTCGTTCTGATCCCCTGGAACTGGAGATGGGCCACCATATAGGTGCTGGTAGTTGATCCCAGGTTCTCTGGAAGAGGAGAGAATGCTGTTAATTGTTGAGCACTTTCAGCGGCCCCACTCATCGTTAAATTTTTACTAGTATATGTTAGTCTGTGTTTATGTACATCATATGCAGACTATAAGAGGGATTTAGATTCTCCAGAATCTGACACCCTCTTCTGGAGTGTCTGAAGACAGCTACAGTGTATTTATATCTAATAAAAACATAAATAAATAATCATTTTTTAAAAAGGATAAGAAAGAAAGAAAGACCAGGCAGGCCTGCCATCCTTACCCTTGTCTGTCTGTCCGTCTGTCTGATCCCCTGGGAGTGGATATGGGACACCATATAGTTGCAGGTAGTTGATCCCAGGTTCTCTGGAAGAGGAGACAATGCTGTTAATTGCTGAGCCCTTTTAGTGCCACCCCCACCTTTAAATTTTAAGAAGTAAATGTGAGGCTGTGTTTATGTACATCATATGCAGACCATAAGAGGGATTTAGATACTCCAGAATCTGACACCCTCTTCTGGAGTGTTGAAGACAACTACAGTGTACTTATATATAATAAATACATAAATAAATAAATAAATAAATAAATAAATAAATAAATAAATAAACATTTTTTTAAAAAGGATAAGAAAGAAAGTAAGACCAGGCAGGCCTGCCATCCTTATCTCTGTCTGTCTGTCTGTGTGTCTGTCTGAACCCCTGGAACTGGAGATGGGCTACCATATAGTCGCTGGTAGTTGATACCAGGTTCTCTGGAAGAGGAGACAATGCTGTTAATTGTTGACCCCTATTTGTGGCCCTACCCATCTTTAAATTTTTAGAAGTGTATCTGAGGCTGTGTTTATGTACATCATATGCAGACCAGAAGAGGGATTTAGATTCGTCAGTATCTGACACCCTCTTCTGGAGTGTCTGAAGACAGCTACAGTGTACTTATATCTAATAAATACATAAATACATAAATAAATAAATAAATAAATAAATAAATAAATAAATAATCATTATTTAAACCAGATAAGAAAGAAAGAAAGACCAGGCAGGCCTGCCATCCTTATCTCTGTCTGTCTGTCTGTCTGTCTGTCTGTCGTTCTGATCCCCTGGAACTGGAGATGGGCTACCATATAGGTGCTGGTAGTTGATCCCAGGTTCTCTGGAAGAGGAGACAATTCTGTTAATTGATGAGCCCTTTCAATGCCCCCCCACCTTTAAATTTTAAGAAGTAAATGTGAGGCTGTGTTTATGTACATCATATACAGACCATAAGAGTGATTTAGATTTTCCAGAATCTGACAACTTCTTCTGGAGTGTCTGAAGATGGCTACAGTGTACTTACATCTAATAAACATATAAATAAATAAATAAACATTTTTTAAAAAGGATAAGAAAGAAAGAAAGACCAGGCAGGCCTTCCATCCTTATCTCTGTCAGTCTGTCTGTCTGTCAGTCTGTCTTATCGCTTGGAACTGGAGATGGGCCACCATATAGTTGCTGTTAGTTGATCCCAGGTTCTCTGGAAGAGGAGACAATGCTGTTAATTGTTGAGCCCTTTCAGTGACTCCACCTATCTTTAAATTTTTAGAAGTATATGTTAGGCTGTGTTTATGTACATCATATGCAGACCATAAGAGGGATTTAGATTCTCCAGGATCTGACACCCTCATCTGGAGTGTCTGAACACAACTACAGTGTACTTATATCTAATAAATAAATAAATAAATAAATAAATAAATAAATAAATATATAAATATATAAATAAATAAATAAACATTTTTTAAAAAGGATGAGAAAGAAAGTAAAACCACGCAGGCCTGCAATCCTTGTTTGTCTGTCTGTCTGTCTGTCTGATCTCCTGGAACTGGAGGTGGGCCACCATATAGTTGCTGCTAGTTGATCCCAGCTTCTCTGGTAGAGGAGACAATGCTGTTAATTGTTTAGCCGTTTCAGTGGCCCCACACATCTTTAAATTTTTAGAAGTATATGTGAGGCTGTGTTTATGTACATCATATGCAGACCATAAGAGGGATTTAGATTCTCTAGAATATGACGCCCTCTTCTGAAGTATCTGAAGACAGCTACAGTGTACTTATATCTAATAAATACATATATAAATAAATAAACATTTTTAAAATGTATAAGAATGAAAGAAAAACCAGGCAGTAGTGCAATCATTGTCTGTCTGTCTGTATGTATGACTGTCAGATCCCCTGGAACTGGAGATGGGCCACAATATAGTTGCTGGTAGTTGATCCCAGGTCCTCTGGAAGAGGAGACAATGCTGTTAATTGTTGAGCCCTTTCAGTGGCCCCACCCATCTTTAAATTTTTAGAAGTATATGTGAGGCTGTGTTTATGTACATCATATGCAGACCATAAGAGGGATATAGATTCTCCAGAATCTGACACCCTCTTCTGGAGAGTCTGAAGACAGCTACAGTGTACTTATATATAATAAATAAATAAATAAATAAATAAATAAATAAATAAATGAATAAATAAATAAATAAATAAACATTTTTAAAAAGGATAAGAAACAAAGAAAAATCAGGCAGAACTGACATCCTTATCTTTGTCTGTCTGTCTGTCTGTCTGATCCCCTGCAACTTGAGATGGGCCACCATATAGTTGCTGGTAGTTGATCCCATATTCTCTGGAAGAGGAGACAATGGTGTTAATTTTTGAGCCTTTTCAGTGGGCCCACCCAGCTTTAAATTTTTAGAAGTATATGTAAGCCTGTGTTTATGTACATCATATACAGACCATAAGAGGGATTTAGATTCTCCAGAAGATGACACCCTCTTCTAGAGTGTCTGAAGACAGCTATAGTGTACTTATATCTAATAAATAAATAAATAAATAAATAAATAAATAAATAAATAAATAAACATTTTTTTAAAAGTATAAGAAAGAAAGAAAGTCCAGGCAGGCCTCCATCCTTATCTCTGTCTCTCTGTCTGACTGTCTGATACCCTGGAACTGGAGATGAGCCACCATATAGTTGCTGGTAGTTTATCCAAGGTTCTCTGGAAGAGGAAGCAATGCTGTTAATTGTTGAGCCATTTTTGGGGCCCCACCCATCTTTAAATTTTTAGAAGAAAATGTGAGTCTGTGTTTTTGTACATCATATGCAGACCATAAGAGGGATATAGATTCTCCAGAATCTGACACCCTCTTCTGGAGTGTCTGAAGACAGCTACAGTGTACTTATATCTAATAAATAAATAGATAAATAAATAAATAATTAATTAATTAAACATTTTTTAAAAAGGATAAGAAAGAAAGAAAGAACAGGCAGGCCTGCCATCCATATCTCTGTCTGTCTGTCTGTCTGTCTATCTGATCCCCGGGAACTAGAGATGGGCCACCATATAGTTGCTGGTAGTTGATCCAAGGTTCTCTGGAAGAGGAGACAATGCTGTTAATTGTTGAGCCCTTTCAGTGGCTCCACACTTCTTTAAATATTTAGAAGTATATGTGAGGCCTTTTTATGTACATCATATTCAGATTATAAGAGGATTTAGATTCTCCAGAATCTGACACCCTCTACTGGAGTGTCTGAAGACAGCTACAGTGTATTTATATATAATAAATACATAAATAAATAAATAAATAAATAAATAAACATTTTTTAAAAAGGATAAGAAAGAAAGTAAGACCAGGCAGGCCTGCCATCCTTATCTCTGTCTGTCTGTCTGTCTGTCTGTCTGTCTGATCCCCTGGAAGTGGAGATGGGCTACCATATAGTTGCTGGTAGTTGATCCCAGGTTCTCTGGAAGAGGAGACAATGCTGTTAATTGTTGAACCCTATCAGTGGCCCTACCCATCTTTAAATTTTTAGAAGTGTATGTGAGGCTGTGTTTATGTACATCATATGGAGACCAGAAGAGGGATTTAGATTCTCCAGAATCTGACACACTCTAATGGAGTGTCTGAAGACAGCTACAGTGTACCCATATCTAATAAATACATAAATAAATAAATAAACATTTCTTAAAAGAATAAGAAAGAAAGAAATACCAGGCAGGCCTCCATCCTTATCTCTATCTGTGTGTATGTCTGTCTCTCTGTCTGATCCCCTGGAACTGGAGATGGGCCACCATATAGTTGCTGGTAGTTCATCCCAGGTTCTCTGGAAGAGGAGACAATGCTGTTAATTATTGAGCCCTTTCAGTGGCCCCATACATCTTTAAATTTTTAGAAATGTATGTGAGGCTGTGTTTATGTACATCATATGGAGACCATAAGAGGGATTTAGATTCTCCAGAATCTGACACCCTCTTCTGGAGTGTCTGAAGACAGCTACAGTGTACTTATATATAATAAATACATAAATAAATAAATAAACATTTTTTTAAAAAGGATAAGAAAGAAAGAAAAACCAGGCAGGCCTGCCATCCTTGACTGTTTGTCTGTCTGTCTGTCTGATCCCCTGGAACTGGAAATGGGCCACCATATAGTGGCTGGTAGTTGATCCCAGGTTCTCTGGAAGAGGAGACAATGCTGTCAATTGTTGAGCCCGTTCAGTGGCCCCACACATCTTTAAATTTTTAGAAGTATATGTGAGGCTGTGTTTATGTACATCATATGAGGCCCATAAGAGGGATTTAGATTCTCCAGAATCTGACACTCTCTTCTTGAGTGTCTGAAGACAGCTACAGTGTACTTATATCTAATAAATAAATAAATAAATAAATAAATAAATAAATAAACATTTTTAAAAGGGATAAGAAAGAAAGAAAAACCACCAGGCCTGCCATACTTGTCTTTCTGTCTTGCCTAGCCCCTTGCCTAGCCTAGCCTAGCCTAGCCCCTTGCCTAGCCTAGCCTAGCCTCTTGCCTAGCCTAGCCTAGCCCCTTGCCTAGCCTAGTCCTGCCTTGCCTAGCCCTGCCTATCCCTGTCTTTAACCAGGCTGGCCTCGAACTCAGAAAATGACTGCCTCTGCCTCCAGAGTGCTCTCATTAAGAGCTCGAGCCACCACTGACTGTTGGGTTTTCTAAGTCTTACATAGGTATGGTCTGTTTCTCAGCTGTGAAACCCTAATTAACACATGTAGTCTGTCCTAGGTCAGCCATAGCTACAGACTGAGGCCTTTTCTAAAACAAAACAAAAGAAAACAAAAAATAGAAATAATAAAATAAATAAATTAAGCAACCACATGATATCTTTTCTTTCTTTCAATGATACTCAGAGCTTGAAGCAGTTCACCCATGAGACCTCAGCTCCGGACATTGAGGCTCTTTCCCTAACAAGTATTATGGCTGAACCTGAGGGGTTCTACTGCTGATTTGTGTCCCCCACTTTAAAAAAATAGTTGTTTTCAAAGGCTGCAGGTTCTTAGCCCTGTTCCTTGTTACAGTTGAGTCACAGCCCTGAAAGTTCAGTGGTAGTTAAAGGCACTGAGAAGGGCTTCCTATAGACATCGAAGACCAAGTCTTTGATATTAAAAAAGTTAATCTGGATTCCCCCACCCCCTGGCATCCTTAGAATGCCTAGAAAGGAAGGCAGGGACCTGGGCAGAAGGGTGCAAGGCTACTGGTGTTTGTAAGTGGTAACAGAAAGCTTTCTCTTGTTGGTACCCTACCCCAAGTTACATTGTCACTTCTTTTTCCTAGTTGTTGTTTTGTCGGTTTGTATTCTCAACATAGACCCTTTTCCTTCCTAACCTTGGCTGTCCTGAACCTTACTGTCCTTGAAGTCAGTGATTTGCCTGTCTTGCTGGGATGAAACTGTGAGCTACCATCCAGAAGGAAGCACCCTGCTGAGGTTAGATTGTGGTCTCTTCCATTTTCCTCTCTGAACATGCATATGGCAGGCCTGTTCTTTCTTTTTTACTTTTCCTTTTCTTTTTAAAGATTTATTTATTTATTATATTTAATTATGCTGTAGCTATGTTCAGACACTCCAGAAGAGTGTGTCAGATGCTGAAGAATCTAAATCATTCTTATTGTCTGCATATGATGTATATAAACACAGCCTCACATATACTCAAAAAAAAAAAAAGAATGAAAGATGTGGCTACAGAGAGGACTCAACAATTAAGAGCATTGTCTCCTCTTCCAGAGAACCTGGGCTCAATTACCAGTATATATATATGGTGGCCCATCTCCAGTTCCAGGGGATCTAATACTCTGTTCTGGAGTCTGTGGGCACAGCATACACATGCAAAACATTCTTACACTAAAAATAAAATTGATCATTGAGAGAGAGGAGAAAGAGGGGGTGAGAGAGAGGGGAGGTAATCATAACTCCTGACGAGTTTGAAGACCTGAGCTTCATCACTCACACAAATAAATAAATGCAAAATATTTTTTTATAAATAAACTCTGCCATTGCCCTTTAAAAATTCCTAGAAAACAAGTTTTATGAGCAACAGTTATATTTACTATATCTAAAGGACAGTCATGAGCATATTCTCTAAATAGAAAAAGGCCTGTTAGTCTTAGAAATGGAAAAGACAAACCAAGGAAGGTTTACAATTACATAATGAGGCAGCTCAGCCCAGCACTCAGGGTGGAAGTAAGACTCGAGAATAGGATACACCTGAAGACAGACAGCCATTGCTTTTTGTTTCGGAGGCTGAAAGGATACACCTGAAGACAGCCAATGCTGTGTGTGCTTGATGGTGATCTGGTAATTTTTTTTTTTAATTTTTAAAAACTTTAACACTTTTTATAAAACTTTTATAAAAACATTTATTCTCCTTGGTTTCTTTCTTTCTTTCTTTCTTTCTTTCTTTCTTTCTTTCTTTCTTTCTTTCTTTCTTTCTTTTTTCAGGTTTTCTCACCATATTGCAGGTACTACAAGTTTGATTTTCTTATTTTTTGACTGTTTCAGGGTTTCTCACCATATTGCAGGTCCTACTGTGTGATTTTATCATTTTTCGACTTTTTCAGGGTTTCTCATCATATTCCAATTCCTAGAGTGTGATTTTCTCATTTTTCGACTTTTTCAGGGATTCTCACCATATTGCAGGTCCTAAAAGTGTGAATTTCTTATTTTTCGACTTTTGCAGGGTTTCTCACCATGTTCCAGCTACTACAGTGTATTTTTCTCATTTTTAAAAATTTTCACGGTCTCTCATCTTATTCAAAGTCGAACAGTGTGATTTTCTCATTTTTCGACTTTTTCAGGGTTTCTCACCATATTCCAGGTCCTACTGCATGATTTTCTCATTTTTCGACTTTTTCAGGGTTTCTCACCATATTCCAAGTCGTACAGTGTGATTTTCTCATTTTTTGACTTTTTCAGGGTTTCTCATCATATTCCAAGTCCTACAGTGTGATTTTCTCATTTTTCAACTTTTTCAGGGTTTCTCACCATATTGCAGGTCCTACTGTGTGATTTTCTCATTTTTTGACTTTTTCAGGGTTTCTCACCATATTCCAGGTCCTACTGCATGATTTTCTCATTTTTCGACTTTTTCAGGGTTTCTCACCATATTCCAAGTCGTACAGTGTGATTTTCTCATTTTTTGACTTTTTCAGGGTTTCTCATCATATTCCAAGTCCTACAGTGTGATTTTCTCATTTTTCAACTTTTTCAGGGTTTCTCACCATATTGCAGGTCCTACTGTGTGATTTTCTCATTTTTTGACTTTTTCAGGGTTTCTCACCATATTCCAGGTCCTACTGCATGATTTTCTCATTTTTCGACTTTTTCAGGGTTTCTCACCATATTCCAAGTCCTACAGTGTGATTTTCTCATTTTTCGACTTTTTTAGGGTTTCTCATCATATTCCAAGTCCTACAGTGTGATTTTCTCATTTTTTGACTTTTTCAGGGTTTCTCATCTTATTCCATATCCTAGAGTGTTATTTTTCTAATTTGTTGACTCTTTCAGAGTTTCTCCACTTACTCCATGTATTACAGTGTGATTTTTCTCATTTTTTACTTTTTCAGGGTTTCTCATCATATTCCATGTCCTAAAGTGTGATTTTCTCATTTTTTGACTTTTTCAGTGTTTCTCACCATATTCCAGGTCCTACAGTTTGATATTCTCATTTTTCAACTTTTTCAGGGTTTCTCACCATATTCTGGGTCCTAGTGTGTGATTTTCTCATTTTTCGACTTTTTCAGGGTTTCTCACCATATTGGTGGTCCTACAAGTGTAATTTTCTTATTTTTCGACTTTTTCGGGGTTTCTCACCATATTCCAGCTCCTACAGTGTATTTCTCTCATTTTTTGACTTTTTCATGATTTCTCATCTTATTCCAAGTCCTACAGTGTGATTTTCTCATTTTTCGAATTTTTCAGGGTTTCTCACCGTATTGCAGGTACTACAAGTTTGAATTTCTTATTTTTCGACTGTTTCAGGGTTTCTCACCATAATCCAGGTCCTACTGTTTGATTTTCTCATTTTTCGACTTTTTCAGGGTTTCTCATCATATTCCAAGTCCTAGAGTGTGATTTTCTCATTTTTCGAGTTTTTCAGGGATTCTCACCATATTACAGGTCCTACAAGTGTGAATTTCTTATTTTTCGACTTTTGCAGGGTTTCTCACCATGTTCCATCTACTACAGTGTATTTTTCTCATTTTTTAAAATTTTCACGGTTTCTCATCTTATTCCAAGTCGAACAGTGTGATTTTCTCATTTTTCGACTTTTTAGGGTTTCTCACCATATTGCAGGTACTACAAGTTTGATTTTCTTATTTTTCAAATATTTCAGGGTTTCTCACCATACTCCAGGTCCTACTGTGTGATTTTCTCACGTTAAGACTTTTTCAGTGTTTCTCACCATATTCTAGGTACTACAGTGTGATTTTCTCATTTTTTGACTTTTTCAGGTTTTCTCATCCTATTCCAAGTCCTAGAGTGTGATTTTCTCTTTTTTTGACTTTTTCAGGGTTTCTCAAAAAATATTCCAGGTCCTACAGTGTAATTTTCTCATTTTTTTGACTTTTTCAGAGTTTATCACCATATTCCAGGTCCTAATGTGTGATTTTCTCATTTTTAGACATTTTCAGTGTTTCTGACCATATTCCAGGTCCTACAGTATGATTGTTCTCATGTTAAGACTTTTTCAGTGTTTCTCACCATATTCCAGGTCCTACTGCATATTTTGCTCATTTTTTACTTTTTCAGGGTTTCTCACCATATTTCAAGTCCTATATGTTGATTTTCTCATTTTTTGACTTTTTCAGGGTTTCTCATCTTACTCCAAGTCCTACAGTGTGATTTTCTCATTTTTTGACTTTTATGGGTTTCTCACCATATTGCAGGTCCTACAAGTGTGAATTTCTTATTGTTGGACTTTTTCAGGGTTTCTCACCATATTCCAGCTCCTACAGTGTATTTTTGTCATTTTTTGTCTTTTTCACGGTTTCTCATCTTATTCCAAGTCCTACAGTGTGATTTTCTCATTTTTCAACTTTTTCAGGGTTTCTCACCATATTGCAGGTCCTACTGTGTGATTTTCTCATTTTTTGACTTTTTCAGGGTTTCTCACCATATTCCAGGTCCTACTGCATGATTTTCTCATTTTTCGACTTTTTCAGGGTTTCTCACCATATTCCAAGTCGTACAGTGTGATTTTCTCATTTTTTGACTTTTTCAGGGTTTCTCATATTATTCCATGTCCTAGAGTGTTATTTTTCTAATTTGTCGACTCTTTCAGAGTTTCTCCACTTATTCCATGTATTACAGTGTGATTTTTCTCAGTTTTGGAC
The DNA here is from genome assembly GCF_978045245.1 of Mus caroli. Taxonomy (NCBI): domain Eukaryota; kingdom Metazoa; phylum Chordata; class Mammalia; order Rodentia; family Muridae; genus Mus; species Mus caroli. Next base: position 184,218 of record NW_028227380.1, on the reverse strand, counting down.
TTTTTCAGGGTTTCTCACCTTATTCCAGGACCTACAGTTTGATTTTCTCATTTTTTGACTTTTTCAGGGTTTCTCACCATATTCCAGGTCCTACAGTGTGATTTTCTCATTTTTTTACTTTTTCAGGGTTTCTCATCATATTCCAAGTCCTAGAGTGTGTTTTTCTCTTTTTTTGACTTTTTCAGGGTTTCTCACCATATTCCAGGTCCTACAGTGTGATTTTCTCATTTTTTTACTTTTTCAGGGTTTCTCATCATATTCCAAGTCCTAGAGTGTGTTTTTCTCTTTTTTTGACTTTTTCAGGGTTTCTCACCATATTCCAGGTCCTACAGTGTGATTTTCTCATTTTAAGACTTTTTCAGGGTTTCTCACCATATTCCAGGTCCTACTGCATGATTTTCTCATTTTTTGACTTTTTCAGGGTTTCTCACCATATTCCAGGTCCTACAGTGTGATTTTCTCATTTTTCGACTTTTTAGGGTTTCTCATCATATTCCAAGTCCTACAGTGTGATTTTCTCATTTTTTGACTTTTTCAGGGTTTCTCATATTATTCCATGTCCTAGAGTGTTATTTTTCTAATTTGTTGACTCTTTCAGAGTTTCTCCACTTACTCCATGTATTACAGTGTGATTTTTCTCATTTTTTTACTTTTTCAGGGTTTCTCACCATATTCCAGGTCCTACAGTGTGATTTTCTCATTTTAAGCCTTTTTCAGTGTTTCTCACCAAATTGCCGTTCCTAATGCGTGATTTTTTTCTTTTTTCTACTTTTTCAGTTTTTCTCACCATATTCCAACCCTACAGCGTGATTTTCTCATTTTTTGACTTTTATGGGTTTCTCATCATATTCCAAGTCCTAAAGTGTGATTTTCTCATTTTTTGACTTTTTCAGTGTTTCTCACCATATTCCAGGTCCTACAGTGTGATTTTCTCATTTTAAGACTTTTTCAGGATTTCTAACCATATTGGAGGTCAAACAAGTGTGAGTTTCTTATTTTTCGACTTTATCAGGTTTTCTCACCATATTCCAGCTCCTACAGTGTATTTTTCTCATTTTTAGACTTTTTCACGTTTTCTCACAATATTCCTGGTCCTACAGCGTGATTTTCTCATTTTTCGACTTTTTCAGGGTTTCTCACCATATTCCAAGTCGTACAGTGTGATTTTCTCATTTTTTGACTTTTTCAGGGTTTCTCATCATTTTCCAAGTCCTACAGTGTGATTTTCTCATTTTTTGACTTTTCGGGGTTTCTCATCTTATTCCAAGTCCTAGAGTGTGATTTTTCTAATTTTTTGACTTCTTCAGATTATATCACCATTATCCATATACTTCAGTGTGATTTTTCTCATTTTTCGACTTTTTCAGTGTTTCTCACCATATTGGTGGTCCTACAAGTGTAATTTTCTGATTTTTCGACTTTTTCGGGGTTTCTCACCATATTCCAGCTCCTACAGTGTATTTCTCTCATTTTTTGACTTTTTCATGATTTCTCATCTTATTCCAAGTCCTACAGTGTGATTTTCTCATTTTTCGAATTTTTCAGGGTTTCTCACCATATTGCAGGTACTACAAGTTTGAATTTCTTATTTTTCGACTGTTTCAGGGTTTCTCACCATATTGCAGGTCCTACTGTGTGATTTTCTCATTTTTCGACTTTTTCAGGGTTTCTCATCATATTCCAAGTCCTAGAGTGTGATTTTCTCATTTTTCGAGTTTTTCAGGGATTCTCACCATATTGCAGGTCCTACAAGTGTGAATTTCTTATTTTTCGACTTTTGCAGGGTTTCTCATCATGTTCCATCTACTACAGTGTATTTTTCTCATTTTTTAAAATTTTCACGGTTTCTCATCTTATTCCAAGTCGAACAGTGTGATTTTCTCATTTTTCGACTTTTTCAGGGTTTCTCACCATATTGCAGGTACTACAAGTTTGATTTTCTTATTTTTCAAATATTTCAGGGTTTCTCACCATATTCCAGGTCCTACTGTGTGATTTTCTCACGTTAAGACTTTTTCAGTGTTTCTCACCATATTCTAGGTACTACAGTATGATTTTCTCATTTTTTGACTTTTTCAGGTTTTTTCATCTTATTCCAAGTCCTAGAGTGTGATTTTCTCCTTTTCGGACTTTTTCAGGGTTTCTCAAAAATATTCCAGGTCCTACAGTGTAATTTTCTCATTTTTTGATTTTTTCAGTGTTTCTCATCATATTGTAGGTCCTACAAGTATGAATTTCTTATTTTTCGACTTTTTCAGATATTCTCACCATTTTCCAGGTCCTAATGTGTGATTTTTTAATTTTTAGACTTTTTCAGTGTTTCTGACCATATTCCAGGTCCTACTGCATGATTTGCTCATTTTTTGACTTTTTCAGGGTTTCTCACCATATTCCAAGTCCTATAGTGTGATTTTCTCATTTTTTTGACTTTTTCAGGGTTTCTCATCTTACTCAAAGTCCTACAGTGTGATTTTCTCATTTTAAGACTTTTTCAGGTTTTCTCACCATATTCCAGGTCCTACTGCATGATTTTCTCATTTTTCGACTTTTTCAGGGTTCCTCACCATATTCCAAGTCCTACAGTGTGATTTTCTCATTTTTCGACTTTTTTAGGGTTTCTCATCATATTCCAAGTCCTACAGTGTGATTTTCTCATTTTTTGACTTTTTCAGGGTTTCTCATGTTATTCCATGTCCTAGAGTGTTTTTTTTTCTAATTTGTTGACTCTTTCAGAGTTTCTCCACTTATTCCATGTATTACAGTGTGATTTTTCTCATTTTTGACTTTTTCAGGGTTTCTCACCATATTCCAGGACCTACAGTTTGATTTTCTCATTTTTTGACTTTTTCAGGGTTTCTCACCATATTCCAGGTCCTACAGTGTGATTTTCTCATTTTTCGACTTTTTCAGGTTTTCTCACCGTATTCCAGCTCCTACAGTGTATTTTTCTCATTTTTAGACTTTTTCACGTTTTCTCACAATATTCCTGGTCCTACTGCGTGATTTTCTCATTTTTCGACTTTTCTCACCCTATTGCAGGTCCTACAAGTGTGAATATCTTATTTTTTGACTTTTTCAGGGTTTCTCACCATATTCCAGCTCCTTCAGTGTATTTTTCTCATTTTTTGACTTTTTCAGGGTTTCTCACCATATTGCAGATACGACAAATTTGATTTTCTTATTTTTCGACTGCTTCAGGGTTTCTCACCATATTCCAGGTCCTACTGTGTGATTTTCTCATTTTTCGATTTTTTCAGTGTTTTCTCACCATATTCAAGGTACTACAGTGTTATTTTCTCATTTTTTGACTTTTTCAGGTTTTCTCATCATATTCCAAGTCCTACAGGGTGACTTTCTCTTTTTTCGACTTTTAAAGTGTTTCTCAACATATTCCAGGTCCACCAGTGTAATTTTCTCATTTTTCGACTTTTTCAGGGTTTCTCATCATATTCCAAGTCCTAGAGTGTGATTTTCTCATTTTTCGAGTTTTTCAGTAATTCTCACCATATTGCAGGTCCTACAAGTGTGTATTTCTTATTTTTCGACTTTTGCAGGGTTTCTCACCATGTTCCAACTACTACAGTGTATTTTATTCATTTTTTAAAATTTTCACAGTCTCTCATCTTATTCCATGTCCTATAGTGTGATTTTCTCATTTTTCGACTTTTTCAGGGTTTCTCACCATATTGCAGGTACTACAAGTTTGATTTTCTTATTTTTCAAATGTTTCAGGGTTTCTCACCATATTCCAGGTCCTACTGTGTGATTTTCTCACGTTAAGACTTTTTCAGTATTTCTCACCATATTCTAGGTACTATAGTGTGATTTATTCATTTTTTTACTTTTTCAGGTTTTCTCATCATATTCCAAGTCCTAGAGTGTGATTTTCTCTTTTTTGGACTTTTTCAGGGTTTCTCACCATATTGTAGGTCCTACAAGTGTGAATTTCTTATTTTTCGACTTTTTCAGAGTTTCTCACCATATTCCAGGTCCTACTGCGTGATTTTCTCATTTTTCGACTTTTTCAGGGTTTCTCACCATATTCCAGGTACTACTGCGTGATTTTCTCATGTTTTTGACTATTTCAGAGTTTATCACCATATTCCAGGTCCTACTGTGTGATTTTCTCATTTTAATACTTTTTTAGTGTTTCTCACCATATTCCAGGTACTACAGTGTGATATTCTCATTTTTTGACTTTTTCAGTGTTTCTCACCATTTTCCAAGTCCTACAGTGTGATTTTCTCTTTTTTTAAACTTTTTCAGTGTTTCTTACCGTACTCCAGGTTCTACATAGTCATTTTCTCATTTTTCGAATATTTCAGGTGTTCTCAACATATTCCAGGTCCTACACTGTCATTTTCTAATTTGCGACTTTTTCAGAGTTTCTCACCATATTCCATGTACTACAGTGTGATTTTTCTCATTTTTTGACTTTTTCAGGGTTTTTCACTATATTCCAAGTCCTACAGGGTGATTTTCTCATTTTTTGACTTTTTCAGGGTTTCTCACCATATTCCAAGTCCTACAGTGTGATTTTCTCATTTTTTGACTTTTTCAGGTTTTCTCATCATATTCCAAGTCCTAGGGTGTTATTTTCTCCTTTTTCGACTTTTTCATGTTTTCTCACCATATTCCAGGTCCTACAGTGTGATTTTTCTCATTTTTTGACTTTTCAGGGTTTTCTCACCATATTCCAGCTCCTACAGTGTGATTTTCTCATTTTTTCGATTTTTTTCATGTTTTCTCATCATATTCCAAGTCCTACAGTGTGATTTTCTCATTTTTTGACTTTTTCAGAATTTCTCACCCTATTGCAGATCCTACAGTGTGATTTTCTCATTTTTCGACTTTTTCAGGGTTTCTCACCATATTGCATGTACTACAAGTTTGATTTTCTTATTTTTCGACTGATCAGGGTTTCTCACCATATTCCAGGTCCTAATGTGTGATTTTCTCATTTTTAGACTTTTTCAGTGTTTTCTCACCATATTCCAGCTCCCACAGTGTGATTTTCTCATTTTTTGACTCTTTCAGGTTTTCTCATCATATTCCATGTCCTAAAGTGTGATTTTCTCATTTTTTGACTTTTTCAGTGTTTCTCACCATATTCCAGGTCCTACAGTTTGATATTCTCATTTTTCAACTTTTTCAGGGTTTCTCACCATATTCTGGGTCCTAGTGTGTGATTTTCTCATTTTTCGACTTTTTCAGGGTTTCTCACCATATTGGAGGTCCTACAAGTGTGATTTTCTTATTTTTCGACTTTTTCAGGGTTTCTCACCATATTCCAGGTCCTACAGTGTGAATCTCTCATTTTTCAACTTTTTCAGGGTTTCTCAATATATTCCAGCTCCCACAGTGTCATTTTCTCATTTTTCGAAATTTTCAGGGTTTATCACTATATTCTGGTCCTACAGTGTGATTTTCTCATTTTAAGACTTTTTCTGTGTTTCTCACCATATTCTGAGTCTTACTGCGTGATTTTCTCATTTTTTGACATTTTCAGGGTTTCTCACCATATTCCAAGTCCTACAGTATGATTTTCTAATTTTCTGACTTTTTCAGGGTTTCTCATCATATTCCAAGTCCTAGATCCTGCAGATTGATTTTCTCATTTCCACGTTTTTCAGGTTTTCTCGCCATATTCTGGGTCCTTCAGTGTGAATTTTTAATTTTCCACGTTTTTCAGGGTTTCTTAGCATATTCTGCGTCCTGCAGTGTGATTTTCTCATTTTCCTACTTTTTCAAGTTTTTTTTCGCAATTCTGGGTCCTACATGTGATTTTCTATTTTTCCACTTTTTTCAGGTTTTCTTGCCATATTCTGGGAACTTCAGTGTGAATTTTTAATTTTCCACGTTTTTCAGTATTTCTCGCCATATTCTCGGTAATACAGTGTGAATTTTTAATTTTCCACTTTTTTCATGGTTTCTCGCCATATTCTGGACCCGACAGTGTGAATTTTTAATTTTCACGTTTTTCAGGGTTTCTCGGAATATTCTGGGTCCTACAGTGTGATTTTCTCATTTTCCACTTTTTACAAGTTTTTTAGCAATTCTGGGTCCTACAGTGTGATTTTCTTATTTTCACCTTTTTCAGGTTTTCTCGCCATATTCTGGGTCCTACAGTGCAAGTTTTTTAATTTTCCTCATTTTTCAGGTTTTCTCGCCATATTCCTGGTCCTTCACTGTGAATTTTTAATTTTCCACGTTTTTAAGATTTATTCGTCATATTATGGGTCCTACAGTGTGATTTTTGTGATTTTACTTCACTGTGAGTTTTTAATTTTCTACTTTTTTTCAGGGCTTCTCGACATATTCTGTGTCCGACAGTGTGAATTTTTAATTTTCACGTTTTTCTGGGTTTCTGAGAATATTCTGGGTCCTGCAGTGTGATTTTCTCATTTTCCTCGTTTTTCAAGTTTTTTCGTAATTCTGGGTCCTTCAGTGTGATTTTCTCATTTTCCACCCTTTTCAGGGTTTCTCGCCATATTCTGGGTCCTACAGCTTGTATTTTAAAATTTCCAAGTTTTTTCAAGGTTTATCAGCATATTCTCTGTCCTTCAGTGTGATTATTCTCATTTTCCTCCTTTTTCTGGTTTTCTGGCAATATTAGGTATCCTTCAGTGTGAGTTTTTAATTTTCCTCGTTTTTCAGGGTCTGGCCATATCCCGGGTCCTTCAGTGTGAATTTTTAATTTTCCACGTTTTTCAGGGTTTCTCGCCATATTCTGGGTCCTGCAGTGTGATTTTCTCATACTGTACCTTTCCCAATTTTTCTTGCCATATTTGGGGTCCTTCAGTGTGAGTTTGTAATTTTCTACTTTTTTTAGGGTTTCTCACCATATTCTCGGTCCTACCACGTGTATTTTTAATTCTCCATGTTTTTCAGGTTTTCTTGCCATATTCTGGGTCCTTCAGTGTGATTTTCTCATTTTCCACCTTTTACAGTTTTTCTCGCCATATTAGGGTTACTTCTGTTTGAGATTATAATTTTCTGCTTTTATCAGGTTTTCTCGCCATATTCTGGGTCCTTCAGTGTGAGGTTTTTTTTTTTTTTTTTGTCAAGGAAAGGCTTTAATTGGCAATATAAGAAAGACTCGAGGTTTGAGGGTACAGTCATCATTGTGGGGAAACAGTGACACTGAGAGCCACTGTAGCTCCGGAGGCTGAAGCATCAGATGGCTGGTCACATCTGTAGTCAGGAAGTAGAGAGAGATGCATACTGGTGCTCAGTACTCCCTGTGGACCATACTAGCCCAGGATTGTGGAGGAAGGGTCCGGGAGAGCTTCAACCCCAGATATCTCAGATGAGGATGGCAGAAGTTGGCTCCCTCCCCTCTTCCAACCTGGTATCATAAAGCCAGCTCTCCCACCATCACCCCTGGTAAAATTCCATTACCCTGGCTACTATGAAGTTTCACTCCTTGTCTGACTTTCTAAGGATTTCCTCTCAGATCCTGCAGCCCCTGAGTATGCAGATGAAGCCTCTTCCAACAATCTGACCTGGTCAATACCACCTGGCCACACAAACCGTGCCCTGGAGACTCAGACCACCTCCCCAGGGGCATAAATACCCCGAATTCCCCAATAAATGAAGCCAGTTCTCTGAAGCTGTTCCTAGGTGTGTTTATTGCCTGGATAGGTGAGTGCCCCTGGCCTTCTGGCATTAGCCCCAAAGTCTCTGCCTCCCCACACTGAGGACTGGTGATGTATTCCTCTTTTGTTTCTGGTTTGTGCTGTCTTGTTGAGTTCAGTGATTGTTGACAGGGCAACTGGCGCCTTCTGGCCAGGCAACTCCTTAGTCTTGGTAGACTTTATACCTTTATACCTCTGCCTGAACCCAACAACTCACTTGGGTGTCAGCAAAAACCTATTTTTTTCTCCTTAAAAAACCAAACCAAACTAAGTTACACAATGACCAGTTAAAAGCTGTTTAGGCCTACACTCGTATGGATCTTTCCAGTTCTGTCAAATCTCTCTGAAACCCCCCTCATAGAGACAGCCAGAGGTATGTCTCCTAGGTGATCCTAAATGCTGTCAGGATGACAAGATTAACAGTATATTCCTCATGTTAACATCGTTCGTAATTACTGTGTTGTTGTCAAACAGAAATAAACATTGGTTTGTGACTTGAGAGTTTTGGGTTTCTAAAATTTGTTCACAAATGTTCTTTTTTGGGTCTAGTATCCCATTTAGGATACTCCCTCTCCCTTAAACCCCCCCCTCTGCCATTTCATTGCTTTCTTTTTTTTTTTTTTTTGTGTTAGATATGTCCCTTGCATTCCCAATCTCTCCAGGACTTTTTTTTTTTTTTTGAACTTTATCAAGGTACATTTATTTATTTATTTTTTTAAAAATATTTTTATTACATATTTTCCTCAATTACATTTCCAATACTATCCCAAAAGTCCCCCATAGCGCCCCCCACTTCCCTACCCACCCATTCCCATTCTTTTGGCCCTGGCATTCCCCTATATTGGGGCATATAAAGTTTGCAAGTCCAATGGGCCTCTCTTTCCATTGATGGCCGACTAGGCCATCTTTCGATACATATGCATCTAGAGACAAGAGCTCCAGGGTTCTGGTTAGTACATCATGTTGTTCCAACAATAGGGTTGCAGATCCCTTTAGCTCCTTGGGTACTTTCTCTAGCTTCTCCATTGGGAGCCCTGTGATACATCCAATAGCTGACTGTGAACATCCACTCCTGTGTTTGCTAGGCCCCGGCATCATCTCACAAGAGACAGCTATATTTGGGTCCTTTCAGCAAGATCTTACTAGTGTATGCAATGTTGTCAGCGTTTAGAAGCTGATTATGGGACGGATCCCTGGATACAGCAGTCTCTAAATGGTCCATCCTTTCATCACAGCTACGAACTTTGTCTCTGTAACTCCTTCCCTGGGTGTTTTGTTCCCAATTCTAAGAAGGTGCACAGTGTCCACACTTTGGTCTTCATTCTTCTTGAGTTTCATGCGTTTATCAAATTGTATCTTATATCTTGGGTATCCTAAGTTTTGGGCTAATATCCACTTATCAATGAATACATATTGTGTGAGTTCTTTTGTGATTGTGTTACTTCACTCAAGATGATGCCCTCCAGGTCCATCCATTTGGCTAGGAATTTCATAAATTCATTCTTTTTAATAGCTGAGTAGTACTCCATTGTGTAAATGTACCATAATTTCTGTATCCATTCCTCTGTTGAGGGACATCTGGGTTCTTTCCAGCTTCTGGCTATTATAAATAGGGCTGCTATGAACATAGTGGAGCATGTGTCCTTTTTACCGGTTGGGACATCTTCTGGATATATGCCCAGGAGAGGTATTGCTGGATCCTCCGGTAGTACTATGTCCAATTTTCTGAGGAACCGCCAGACTGATTTCCAGAGTGGTTGTACAAGCTTGCAATCCCACCAACAATGGAGGAGTGTTCTACTTTCTCCACATCCTCGCCAGCATCTGCTGTCACCTGAATTTTTGATCTTAGCCATTCTGACTGGTGTGAGGTGGAATCTCAGGGTTGTTTTGATTTGCATTTCCCTGATGATTAAGGATGTTGAACATTTTTTCAGGTGCTTCTATGCCATTCGGTATTCCTCAGGTGAGAATTCTTTGTTCAGTTCTGAGCCCCATTTTTTAATGGGGTTATTTGACTTTCTGGAGTCCACCTTCTTGAGTTCTTTATATATATTGGATATTAGTCCCTTATCTGATTTAGGATAGGTGAAGATCCTTTCCCAGTCTGTTGGTGGTTTTTTTGTCTTATTGATGGTGTCTTTAGCCTTGCAGAAGCTTTGTAGTTTCATGAGGTCCCACTTGTCAATTCTCGATCTTACAGCACAAGCCATTACTGTTCTATTCAGGAATTTTTCCCCTGTGCCCATATCTTCAAGGCTTTTCCCCACTTTCTCCTCTATAAGTTTCAGTGTCTCTGGTTTTATGTGAAGTTCCTTGATCCACTTAGACTTGACCTTAGTACAAGGAGATAGGAATGGATCGATTCGCATTCTTCTACATGTTAACAACCAGTTGTGCCAGCACCATTTGTTGAAAATGCTGTCTTTCTTCCACTGGATGTTTTTAGCTCCCTTGTCGAAGATCAAGTGACCATAGGTGTGTGGGTTCATTTCTGGGTCTTCAATTCTATTCCATTGGTCTATTTGTCTGTCACTATACCAGTACCATGCAGTTTTTATCACAATTGCTCTGTAGTAGAGCTTTAGGTCCGGCATGGTGATTCCACCAGAGGTTCTTTTATCCTTGAGAAGAGTTTTTGCTATCCTAGGTTTTTTGTTCTTCCAGATGAATTTGCAGATTGCACTTTCTAATTCGTTGAAGAATTGATTTGGAATTTTGATGGGGATTGCATTGAATCTGTAGATTGCTTTTGGCAAGATAGTCATTTTTACAATGTTGATCCTGCCAATCCATGAGCATGGGAGATCTTTCCATCTTCTGAGATCTTCTATAATTTCTTTCTTCAGAGACTTGAAGTTTTTATTATACAGATCTTTCACTTCCTTAGTTAGAGTCACGCCAAGATATTTTATATTATTTGTGACTATTGAGAAGGGTGTTGTTTCCCTAATTTCTTTCTCAGCCTGTTTATTCTTTGTGTAGAGAAAGGCCATTGATTTGTTTGAGTTAATTTTATATCCAGCTACTTCACCGAAGCTGTTTATCAGGCTTAGGAGTTCTCTGGTGGAATTTTTAGGGTCACTTATATATACTATCATATCATCTGCAAAAAGTGATATTTTGACTTCATCTTTTCGAATTTGTATCCCTTTGATCTCCTTTTGTTGTCGAATTGCTCTGGCTAGGACTTCAAGTACAATGTTGAATAGGTATGGAGAAAGTGGACAGCCTTGTCTAGTCCCTGATTTTAGAGGGATTGCTTCAAGCTTCTCACCATTTAATTTGATGTTGGCTACTGGTTTGCTGTAGATTGCTTTTATCATGTTAAGGTATGGGCCTTGAATTCCTGATCTTTCCAAGACTTTTATCATGAATGGGTGTTGGATCTTGTCAAATGCTTTTTCCGCATCTAAGGAGATGACCATGTGGTTTTTGTCTTTGAGTTTGTTTATATACTGGATTACCTTGATGGATTTCCGTATATTGAACCATCCCTGCATCCCTGGGATGAAACCTACTTGGTCAGGATGGATGATTGTTTTGATGTGTTCTTGGATTCGGTTAGCAAGAACTTTATTGAGGATTTTTGCATCAATATTCATAAGGGATATTGGTCTGAAGTTTTCTATCTTTGTTGGGTCTTTTTGTGGTTTAGGTATCAGAGTAATTGTGGCTTCATAGAATGAGTTGGGTAGAGTACCTTCTGTTTCTATTTTGTGGAATAGTTTGTGAAGAACTGGGATTAGATCTTCTTTGAAGGTCTGATAGAACTCTGCACTAAACCCATCTGGTCCTGGGCTTTTTTTAGTTGGGAGACTATTAATGACTGCTTCTATTTCTTTGGGGGATATAGGGCTGTTTAGATCATTAACCTGATCTTGATTCAACTTTGGTACCTGGTATCTGTCTAGGAACTTCTCCATTTCATCCAGGTTCTCCAGTTTTGTTGAGTATAGCCTTTGGTAGAAGGATCTGATGGTGTTTTGGATGTCTTCGGGATCTGTTGTTATGTCTCCTTTTTCATTTCTGATTTTGTTAATTAGGATGCTTTCCCTGTGCCCTCTAGTGAGTCTGGCTAAGGGTTTATCTATCTTGTTGATTTTCTCAAAGAACCAGCTCCTTGATTGGTTGATTCTTTGAATAGTTTTTCTTGTTTCCACTTGGTTGATTTCACCCCTGAGTTTGATTATTTCCTGCCGTCTACTCCTCTTGGGTGAATTTGCTTCCTTTTGTTCTAGTGCTTTTAGGTGTGTTGTCAAGCTGCTAATGTGTGCTCTCTCTAGTTTCCTTTTGGAGGCACTCAGAGCTATGAGTTTTCCTCTTAAAAATGCTTTCATTGCATCCCATAAGTTTGGGTATGTTGTGGCTTCATTTTCATTGAACTCTAAAAAGTCCTTAATTTCTTTCTTTATTCCTTCCTTGACCAAGGTATCATTGAGAAGAGTGTTGTTCAGTTTCCACGTGAAGGTTGGCTTTCTATTATTTATTTTGTTATTGAAGATCAGCCTTAGTCCATGGTGATCTGATAGGATGCATGGGACAATTTCAATATTTTTATATCTGTTGAGGCCTGTTTTGTGACCAATTATGTGGTCAATTTTGGAGAAGGTACCATGAGGTGCTGAGAAGAAGGTATATCCTTTTGTTTTAGGATAGAATGTTCTGTAGATATCTGCCAGATCCATTTGATTCATAATTTCTGTTAGTTTCACTGTGTCCCTGTTTAGTTTCTGTTTCCATGATCTGTCCATTGGTGAAAGTGGTGTGTTGAAGTCTCCCACTATTATTGTATGAGGTGCAATGTGTGCTTTGAGCTTTACTAAAGTTTCTTTAATGAATGTGGCTGCCTTTGTATTTGGAGCATAGATATTCAGGATTGATAGTTCCTCTTGGAGGATTTTACCTTTGATGAGTATGAAGTGTCCCTCCCTGTCTTTTTTAATGACTTTGGGTTGGAAGTCAATCTTATCAGATATTAGAATGGCTACTCCATCTTGTTTCTTCATGCCATTTGCTTGGAAAATTGTTTTCCAGCCTTTCATTCTGAGGTAGTGTCTATCCTTTTCTCTGAGATGAGTTTCCTGTAAGCAGCAAAATGTTGGGTCTTGTTTGTGTAGCCAGTTTGTTAGTCTATGTCTTTTTATCGGGGAGTTGAGTCCATTGATATTAAGAGATATTAAGGAAAAGTAATTGTTGTTTCCTGTTATTTTTGTTGTTAAAGTTGGCATTCTGTTCTTGTGGCTGTCTTCTTTTAGGTTTGTTTAGGGATTACCTTCTTGTTGTTTCTAGGGCGTGGTTCCTGTCCTTGTATTGGTTTTTTTCTGTTATTATCCTTTGAAGGGCTGGATTCATGGAGAGATAATGTGTGAATTTGGTTTTGTCGTGGAATACTTTGGTTTCTCCATCTATGTTAATTGAGAGTTTGGCTGGGTATAGTAGCCTGGGCTGGAATTTGTGTTCTTTTAGTGTCTGTATAACATCCGTCCAGGATCTTCTGGCTTTCATAGTCTCTGGTGAAAAGTCTGGTGTAATTCTGATAGGCTTGCCTTTATATGTTACTTGGTCTTTTTCTCTTACTGCTTTTAGTATTCTATCTTTATTTAGAGCATTTGTTGCTCTGATTATTATGTGTCGGGAGGTATTTCTTTTCTGGTCCAGTCTATTTGGAGTTCTGTAGGCTTCTTGTATGTTCATGGGCATCTCTTTCTTTAGATTTGGGAAGTTTTCTTCTATAATTTTGTTGAAGATGTTTGCTGGTCCTTTGAGTTGAAAATCTTCATTCTCATCCACTCCTATTATCCGTAGGTTTGGTCTTCTCATTATGTCCTGTATTTCTTGGATGTTTTGAGTTAGGATCTTTTTGCATTTTACATTTTCCTTGATTGTTGTGCCGATGTTCTCTATGGAATCTTCTGCACCTGAGATTCTCTCTTCCATCTCTTGTATTCTGTTGCTGATGCTCGTATCTATGGTTCCAGATTTCTTTCCTAGGGTTTCTATCTCCAGTGTTGCCTCACTTTGGGTTTTCTTTATTGTGTCTACTTCCCTTTTTAGGTCTAGTATGGTTTTGTTCATTTCCATCATCTGTTTGGATGTGTTTTCCTGTTTTTCTGTAAGGACTTCTACCTGTTTGATTATGTTATCATTTTTTTCTTTAAGGATTTGTAACTCTTTAGCAGTGTTCTCCTGCAATTCTTTAAGGGATTTTTGTGCTTCCTCTTTATTGTCTTCTGCCTTTTTAGCAGTGTTCTCCTGCATTTCTTTAAGTGTGTTATTAAAGTCCTTCTTGAAGTCCTCTATCATCATCAGGAGATATGCTTTTAAATCCGTGTCTAGCTTTTCCGGTGTGTTGGGGTGCCCTGGACTGGGCGAAGTGGGGGTGCTGGGTTCTGATGATGGTGAGTGGTCTTGGTTTCTGTTAGTAAGATTATTACGTTTACCTTTCGCCATCTGGTAATCTCTGGGGTTAGTTGTTATCGTTGTCACTATTTAAAGATTGGAGCAGAAGCTGTGTTCCACTCACCAGCAGTCTCTAAATCCTGCGGCGGGGGTCGTGGGTAGCTGACAGTACCCCGGTGCTGGTCCAGCCGGAAGAGGCCTGTGGTCCTACTCAGGCCGATTTTCTGCTTCCCTAACTAATGCAGTCTCAGGTCCCGCGCAATTGGATTGGAGCAGAAGCTGTGCTCCACTCACCAGAAGTCTTAAGATCCTGTGGCGGGTGTGGTGGGTAGCTGGCGAGTGTCAGCAGACCCTGCGCCCCAGCTGCCCCGGTGCTTTTCTGACCGGAAGAGGGTTGTGGCCCTATGTAGGCCTGATTTCTCTCTCCCCAACCAGAGCAGTCTCAGGTCCCGCGTGATTGGACTGGAGCAGAAGCTGTGTTCCACTCACCAGCAGTCCCAAAATCCTGTGGCGGGGGTCGTGGGTAGCTGGCGGGTGTCAGGCAACCCTGTGCTCCCACTACCCCGGCGCTGATCCAGCCGGATGAGGCCTGTGGTCCTACTCAGGCCGGTTTCTGCTTCCCTAACTAATGCAGTCTCAGGTCCCGCGCAATTGGATTGGAGCAGAAGCTGTGCTCCACTCACCAGAAGTCTTAAGATCCTGTGGCGGGTGTTGTGGGTAGCTGGCGAGTGTCAGCAGACCCTGCGTCCCAGCTGCCCCGGTGGGTGCTTTTCTGACCGGAAGAGGGTTGTGGCCCTATGTAGGCCTGATTTCTCTCTCCCCAACCAGAGCAGTCTCAGGTCCCGCGTGATTGGACTGGAGCAGAAGCTGTGTTCCACTCACCAGCAGTCCCAAAATCCTGTGGCGGGGGTCGTGGGTAGCTGGCGGGTGTCAGGCAACCCTGCGCTCCCGCTACCCCGGCGCTGATCCAGCCGGATGAGGCCTGTGGTCCTACTCAGGCCGGTTTCTGCTTCCCTAACTAATGCAGTCTCAGGTCCCGCTCCCAGTGTGAGTTTTTAATTTTCCTTGTTTTTCAGGTTTTCTCGCCATATTCTGGGTCCTTCAATGTGAATTTATAATTTTCTATGTTTTTCAGGTTTTCTTGCCATATTCTGGGTCCGATAGTGTGAATATTTTATTTTCACGTTTTTCAGGGTTTCTCAGCATATTCTAGGTCCTACAGTGTGATTTTCTCATTTCAACGTTTTTCAGGTTTTCTTACCATATTCTGTGTCCGACAGTGTGAATTTTTAATTTTCACGTTATTCAGGGTTTCAGAGCATATTCTGGGTCCTGAAGTGTGATTTCCTCATTTTCCACATCTTTCAAGTTTTTTCGTAATTCTGGGTCCTACAGTGTGATTTTCTCATTTTTCACCTTTTTCAGGTTTTCTTGCCATATTTGGGGTCCTTCACTGTGAGTTTTTAATTTTCTACTTTTTCCAGGGTTTCTCGCCATATTCTGGGTCCAATAGTGTGAATTTTTAATTTTCAAGTTTTTACGGGTTTCTCAGCATATTCTGGGTCCTGCAGTGTGATTTTCTCATTTTCGATGTTTTTCAAGTTTTTTCGCTATTCTGGGTCCTACAGTGTGATTATACTCATTTTCCAACTTTTTCAGGTTTTCTTGCCATATTTGGGTCCTTCAATGTGAATTTTTAATTTTCCACGTTTTCAGTTTTTTTCCTCATATTCTAGGTCCTACAGTGGGATTTTCTCATTTCAACGTTTTTCAGGTTTTCTTACCATATTCTGTGTCCGACAGTGTGAATTTTTAATTTTCACGTTATTCAGGGTTTCAGAGCATATTCTGGGTCCTGAAGTGTGATTTCCTCATTTTCCACATCTTTCAAGTTTTTTCGTAATTCTGGGTCCTACAGTGTGATTTTCTCATTTTTCACCTTTTTCAGGTTTTCTTGCCATATTTGGGGTCCTTCACTGTGAGTTTTTAATTTTCTACTTTTTCCAGGGTTTCTCGCCATATTCTGGGTCCAATAGTGTGAATTTTTAATTTTCAAGTTTTTACGGGTTTCTCAGCATATTCTGGGTCCTGCAGTGTGATTTTCTCATTTTCGATGTTTTTCAAGTTTTTTCGCTATTCTGGGTCCTACAGTGTGATTATACTCATTTTCCAACTTTTTCAGGTTTTCTTGCCATATTTGGGTCCTTCAATGTGAATTTTTAATTTTCCACGTTTTCAGTTTTTTTCCTCATATTCTAGGTCCTACAGTGGGATTTTCTCATTTTCACTTTTTTCTGGTTTTCATGAAATATTCCAGGTCCTTCAGTGTGATTATTCTCATTTTCCTCCTTTTTCTGGTTTTCTGGCAATATTAGGTATCCTTCAGTGTGAGTTTTTAATTTTCCTCGTTTTTCAGGGTCTGGCCATATCCCGGGTCCTTCAGTGTGAATTTTTAATTTTCCACGTTTTTCAGGGTTTCTCGCCATATTCTGGGTCCTGCAGTGTGATTTTCTCATACTGTACCTTTCCCAATTTTTCTTGCCATATTTGGGGTCCTTCAGTGTGAGTTTGTAATTTTCTACTTTTTTTAGGGTTTCTCACCATATTCTCGGTCCTACCACGTGTATTTTTAATTCTCCATGTTTTTCAGGTTTTCTTGCCATATTCTGGGTCCTTCAGTGTGATTTTCTCATTTTCCACCTTTTACAGTTTTTCTCGCCATATTAGGGTTACTTCTGTTTGAGATTATAATTTTCTGCTTTTATCAGGTTTTCTCGCCATATTCTGGGTCCTTCAGTGTGAGGTTTTTTTTTTTTTTTTTGTCAAGGAAAGGCTTTAATTGGCAATATAAGAAAGACTCGAGGTTTGAGGGTACAGTCATCATTGTGGGGAAACAGTGACACTGAGAGCCACTGTAGCTCCGGAGGCTGAAGCATCAGATGGCTGGTCACATCTGTAGTCAGGAAGTAGAGAGAGATGCATACTGGTGCTCAGTACTCCCTGTGGACCATACTAGCCCAGGATTGTGGAGGAAGGGTCCGGGAGAGCTTCAACCCCAGATATCTCAGATGAGGATGGCAGAAGTTGGCTCCCTCCCCTCTTCCAACCTGGTATCATAAAGCCAGCTCTCCCACCATCACCCCTGGTAAAATTCCATTACCCTGGCTACTATGAAGTTTCACTCCTTGTCTGACTTTCTAAGGATTTCCTCTCAGATCCTGCAGCCCCTGAGTATGCAGATGAAGCCTCTTCCAACAATCTGACCTGGTCAATACCACCTGGCCACACAAACCGTGCCCTGGAGACTCAGACCACCTCCCCAGGGGCATAAATACCCCGAATTCCCCAATAAATGAAGCCAGTTCTCTGAAGCTGTTCCTAGGTGTGTTTATTGCCTGGATAGGTGAGTGCCCCTGGCCTTCTGGCATTAGCCCCAAAGTCTCTGCCTCCCCACACTGAGGACTGGTGATGTATTCCTCTTTTGTTTCTGGTTTGTGCTGTCTTGTTGAGTTCAGTGATTGTTGACAGGGCAACTGGCGCCTTCTGGCCAGGCAACTCCTTAGTCTTGGTAGACTTTATACCTTTATACCTCTGCCTGAACCCAACAACTCACTTGGGTGTCAGCAAAAACCTATTTTTTTCTCCTTAAAAAACCAAACCAAACTAAGTTACACAATGACCAGTTAAAAGCTGTTTAGGCCTACACTCGTATGGATCTTTCCAGTTCTGTCAAATCTCTCTGAAACCCCCCTCATAGAGACAGCCAGAGGTATGTCTCCTAGGTGATCCTAAATGCTGTCAGGATGACAAGATTAACAGTATATTCCTCATGTTAACATCGTTCGTAATTACTGTGTTGTTGTCAAACAGAAATAAACATTGGTTTGTGACTTGAGAGTTTTGGGTTTCTAAAATTTGTTCACAAATGTTCTTTTTTGGGTCTAGTATCCCATTTAGGATACTCCCTCTCCCTTAAACCCCCCCCTCTGCCATTTCATTGCTTTCTTTTTTTTTTTTTTGTGTTAGATATGTCCCTTGCATTCCCAATCTCTCCAGGACTTTTTTTTTTTTTTTTTGAACTTTATCAAGGTACATTTATTTATTTATTTTTTTAAAAATATTTTTATTACATATTTTCCTCAATTACATTTCCAATACTATCCCAAAAGTCCCCCATAGCGCCCCCCACTTCCCTACCCACCCATTCCCATTCTTTTGGCCCTGGCATTCCCCTATATTGGGGCATATAAAGTTTGCAAGTCCAATGGGCCTCTCTTTCCATTGATGGCCGACTAGGCCATCTTTCGATACATATGCATCTAGAGACAAGAGCTCCAGGGTTCTGGTTAGTACATCATGTTGTTCCAACAATAGGGTTGCAGATCCCTTTAGCTCCTTGGGTACTTTCTCTAGCTTCTCCATTGGGAGCCCTGTGATACATCCAATAGCTGACTGTGAACATCCACTCCTGTGTTTGCTAGGCCCCGGCATCATCTCACAAGAGACAGCTATATTTGGGTCCTTTCAGCAAGATCTTACTAGTGTATGCAATGTTGTCAGCGTTTAGAAGCTGATTATGGGACGGATCCCTGGATACAGCAGTCTCTAAATGGTCCATCCTTTCATCACAGCTACGAACTTTGTCTCTGTAACTCCTTCCCTGGGTGTTTTGTTCCCAATTCTAAGAAGGTGCACAGTGTCCACACTTTGGTCTTCATTCTTCTTGAGTTTCATGCGTTTATCAAATTGTATCTTATATCTTGGGTATCCTAAGTTTTGGGCTAATATCCACTTATCAATGAATACATATTGTGTGAGTTCTTTTGTGATTGTGTTACTTCACTCAAGATGATGCCCTCCAGGTCCATCCATTTGGCTAGGAGTTTCATAAATTCATTCTTTTTAATAGCTGAGTAGTACTCCATTGTGTAAATGTACCATAATTTCTGTATCCATTCCTCTGTTGAGGGACATCTGGGTTCTTTCCAGCTTCTGGCTATTATAAATAGGGCTGCTATGAACATAGTGGAGCATGTGTCCTTTTTACCGGTTGGGACATCTTCTGGATATATGCCCAGGAGAGGTATTGCTGGATCCTCCGGTAGTACTATGTCCAATTTTCTGAGGAACCGCCAGACTGATTTCCAGAGTGGTTGTACAAGCTTGCAATCCCACCAACAATGGAGGAGTGTTCTACTTTCTCCACATCCTCGCCAGCATCTGCTGTCACCTGAATTTTTGATCTTAGCCATTCTGACTGGTGTGAGGTGGAATCTCAGGGTTGTTTTGATTTGCATTTCCCTGATGATTAAGGATGTTGAACATTTTTTCAGGTGCTTCTATGCCATTCGGTATTCCTCAGGTGAGAATTCTTTGTTCAGTTCTGAGCCCCATTTTTTAATGGGGTTATTTGACTTTCTGGAGTCCACCTTCTTGAGTTCTTTATATATATTGGATATTAGTCCCTTATCTGATTTAGGATAGGTGAAGATCCTTTCCCAGTCTGTTGGTGGTTTTTTTGTCTTATTGATGGTGTCTTTAGCCTTGCAGAAGCTTTGTAGTTTCATGAGGTCCCACTTGTCAATTCTCGATCTTACAGCACAAGCCATTACTGTTCTATTCAGGAATTTTTCCCCTGTGCCCATATCTTCAAGGCTTTTCCCCACTTTCTCCTCTATAAGTTTCAGTGTCTCTGGTTTTATGTGAAGTTCCTTGATCCACTTAGACTTGACCTTAGTACAAGGAGATAGGAATGGATCGATTCACATTCTTCTACATGTTAACAACCAGTTGTGCCAGCACCATTTGTTGAAAATGCTGTCTTTCTTCCACTGGATGTTTTTAGCTCCCTTGTCGAAGATCAAGTGACCATAGGTGTGTGGGTTCATTTCTGGGTCTTCAATTCTATTCCATTGGTCTATTTGTCTGTCACTATACCAGTACCATGCAGTTTTTATCACAATTGCTCTGTAGTAGAGCTTTAGGTCCGGCATGGTGATTCCACCAGAGGTTCTTTTATCCTTGAGAAGAGTTTTTGCTATCCTAGGTTTTTTGTTCTTCCAGATGAATTTGCAGATTGCACTTTCTAATTCGTTGAAGAATTGATTTGGAATTTTGATGGGGATTGCATTGAATCTGTAGATTGCTTTTGGCAAGATAGTCATTTTTACAATGTTGATCCTGCCAATCCATGAGCATGGGAGATCTTTCCATCTTCTGAGATCTTCTATAATTTCTTTCTTCAGAGACTTGAAGTTTTTATTATACAGATCTTTCACTTCCTTAGTTAGAGTCACGCCAAGATATTTTATATTATTTGTGACTATTGAGAAGGGTGTTGTTTCCCTAATTTCTTTCTCAGCCTGTTTATTCTTTGTGTAGAGAAAGGCCATTGATTTGTTTGAGTTAATTTTATATCCAGCTACTTCACCGAAGCTGTTTATCAGGCTTAGGAGTTCTCTGGTGGAATTTTTAGGGTCACTTATATATACTATCATATCATCTGCAAAAAGTGATATTTTGACTTCATCTTTTCCAATTTGTATCCCTTTGATCTCCTTTTGTTGTCGAATTGCTCTGGCTAGGACTTCAAGTACAATGTTGAATAGGTATGGAGAAAGTGGACAGCCTTGTCTAGTCCCTGATTTTAGAGGGATTGCTTCAAGCTTCTCACCATTTAATTTGATGTTGGCTACTGGTTTGCTGTAGATTGCTTTTATCATGTTAAGGTATGGGCCTTGAATTCCTGATCTTTCCAAGACTTTTATCATGAATGGGTGTTGGATCTTGTCAAATGCTTTTTCCGCATCTAAGGAGATGACCATGTGGTTTTTGTCTTTGAGTTTGTTTATATACTGGATTACCTTGATGGATTTCCGTATATTGAACCATCCCTGCATCCCTGGGATGAAACCTACTTGGTCAGGATGGATGATTGTTTTGATGTGTTCTTGGATTCGGTTAGCAAGAACTTTATTGAGGATTTTTGCATCAATATTCATAAGGGATATTGGTCTGAAGTTTTCTATCTTTGTTGGGTCTTTTTGTGGTTTAGGTATCAGAGTAATTGTGGCTTCATAGAATGAGTTGGGTAGAGTACCTTCTGTTTCTATTTTGTGGAATAGTTTGTGAAGAACTGGGATTAGATCTTCTTTGAAGGTCTGATAGAACTCTGCACTAAACCCATCTGGTCCTGGGCTTTTTTTAGTTGGGAGACTATTAATGACTGCTTCTATTTCTTTGGGGGATATAGGGCTGTTTAGATCATTAACCTGATCTTGATTCAACTTTGGTACCTGGTATCTGTCTAGGAACTTCTCCATTTCATCCAGGTTCTCCAGTTTTGTTGAGTATAGCCTTTGGTAGAAGGATCTGATGGTGTTTTGGATGTCTTCGGGATCTGTTGTTATGTCTCCTTTTTCATTTCTGATTTTGTTAATTAGGATGCTTTCCCTGTGCCCTCTAGTGAGTCTGGCTAAGGGTTTATCTATCTTGTTGATTTTCTCAAAGAACCAGCTCCTTGATTGGTTGATTCTTTGAATAGTTTTTCTTGTTTCCACTTGGTTGATTTCACCCCTGAGTTTGATTATTTCCTGCCGTCTACTCCTCTTGGGTGAATTTGCTTCCTTTTGTTCTAGTGCTTTTAGGTGTGTTGTCAAGCTGCTAATGTGTGCTCTCTCTAGTTTCCTTTTGGAGGCACTCAGAGCTATGAGTTTTCCTCTTAAAAATGCTTTCATTGCATCCCATAAGTTTGGGTATGTTGTGGCTTCATTTTCATTGAACTCTAAAAAGTCCTTAATTTCTTTCTTTATTCCTTCCTTGACCAAGGTATCATTGAGAAGAGTGTTGTTCAGTTTCCACGTGAAGGTTGGCTTTCTATTATTTATTTTGTTATTGAAGATCAGCCTTAGTCCATGGTGATCTGATAGGATGCATGGGACAATTTCAATATTTTTATATCTGTTGAGGCCTGTTTTGTGACCAATTATGTGGTCAATTTTGGAGAAGGTACCATGAGGTGCTGAGAAGAAGGTATATCCTTTTGTTTTAGGATAGAATGTTCTGTAGATATCTGCCAGATCCATTTGATTCATAATTTCTGTTAGTTTCACTGTGTCCCTGTTTAGTTTCTGTTTCCATGATCTGTCCATTGGTGAAAGTGGTGTGTTGAAGTCTCCCACTATTATTGTATGAGGTGCAATGTGTGCTTTGAGCTTTACTAAAGTTTCTTTAATGAATGTGGCTGCCTTTGTATTTGGAGCATAGATATTCAGGATTGATAGTTCCTCTTGGAGGATTTTACCTTTGATGAGTATGAAGTGTCCCTCCCTGTCTTTTTTAATGACTTTGGGTTGGAAGTCAATCTTATCAGATATTAGAATGGCTACTCCATCTTGTTTCTTCATGCCATTTGCTTGGAAAATTGTTTTCCAGCCTTTCATTCTGAGGTAGTGTCTATCCTTTTCTCTGAGATGAGTTTCCTGTAAGCAGCAAAATGTTGGGTCTTGTTTGTGTAGCCAGTTTGTTAGTCTATGTCTTTTTATCGGGGAGTTGAGTCCATTGATATTAAGAGATATTAAGGAAAAGTAATTGTTGTTTCCTGTTATTTTTGTTGTTAAAGTTGGCATTCTGTTCTTGTGGCTGTCTTCTTTTAGGTTTGTTTAGGGATTACCTTCTTGTTGTTTCTAGGGCGTGGTTCCTGTCCTTGTATTGGTTTTTTTCTGTTATTATCCTTTGAAGGGCTGGATTCATGGAGAGATAATGTGTGAATTTGGTTTTGTCGTGGAATACTTTGGTTTCTCCATCTATGTTAATTGAGAGTTTGGCTGGGTATAGTAGCCTGGGCTGGAATTTGTGTTCTTTTAGTGTCTGTATAACATCCGTCCAGGATCTTCTGGCTTTCATAGTCTCTGGTGAAAAGTCTGGTGTAATTCTGATAGGCTTGCCTTTATATGTTACTTGGTCTTTTTCTCTTACTGCTTTTAGTATTCTATCTTTATTTAGAGCATTTGTTGCTCTGATTATTATGTGTCGGGAGGTATTTCTTTTCTGGTCCAGTCTATTTGGAGTTCTGTAGGCTTCTTGTATGTTCATGGGCATCTCTTTCTTTAGATTTGGGAAGTTTTCTTCTATAATTTTGTTGAAGATGTTTGCTGGTCCTTTGAGTTGAAAATCTTCATTCTCATCCACTCCTATTATCCGTAGGTTTGGTCTTCTCATTATGTCCTGTATTTCTTGGATGTTTTGAGTTAGGATCTTTTTGCATTTTACATTTTCCTTGATTGTTGTGCCGATGTTCTCTATGGAATCTTCTGCACCTGAGATTCTCTCTTCCATCTCTTGTATTCTGTTGCTGATGCTCGTATCTATGGTTCCAGATTTCTTTCCTAGGGTTTCTATCTCCAGTGTTGCCTCACTTTGGGTTTTCTTTATTGTGTCTACTTCCCTTTTTAGGTCTAGTATGGTTTTGTTCATTTCCATCATCTGTTTGGATGTGTTTTCCTGTTTTTCTGTAAGGACTTCTACCTGTTTGATTATGTTATCATTTTTTTCTTTAAGGATTTGTAACTCTTTAGCAGTGTTCTCCTGCAATTCTTTAAGGGATTTTTGTGCTTCCTCTTTATTGTCTTCTGCCTTTTTAGCAGTGTTCTCCTGCATTTCTTTAAGTGTGTTATTAAAGTCCTTCTTGAAGTCCTCTATCATCATCAGGAGATATGCTTTTAAATCCGTGTCTAGCTTTTCCGGTGTGTTGGGGTGCCCTGGACTGGGCGAAGTGGGGGTGCTGGGTTCTGATGATGGTGAGTGGTCTTGGTTTCTGTTAGTAAGATTATTACGTTTACCTTTCGCCATCTGGTAATCTCTGGGGTTAGTTGTTATCGTTGTCACTATTTAAAGATTGGAGCAGAAGCTGTGTTCCACTCACCAGCAGTCTCTAAATCCTGCGGCGGGGGTCGTGGGTAGCTGACAGTACCCCGGTGCTGGTCCAGCCGGAAGAGGCCTGTGGTCCTACTCAGGCCGTTTTTCTGCTTCCCTAACTAATGCAGTCTCAGGTCCCGCGCAATTGGATTGGAGCAGAAGCTGTGCTCCACTCACCAGAAGTCTTAAGATCCTGTGGCGGGTGTGGTGGGTAGCTGGCGAGTGTCAGCAGACCCTGCGCCCCAGCTGCCCCGGTGCTTTTCTGACCGGAAGAGGGTTGTGGCCCTATGTAGGCCTGATTTCTCTCTCCCCAACCAGAGCAGTCTCAGGTCCCGCGTGATTGGACTGGAGCAGAAGCTGTGTTCCACTCACCAGCAGTCCCAAAATCCTGTGGCGGGGGTCGTGGGTAGCTGGCGGGTGTCAGGCAACCCTGTGCTCCCACTACCCCGGCGCTGATCCAGCCGGATGAGGCCTGTGGTCCTACTCAGGCCGGTTTCTGCTTCCCTAACTAATGCAGTCTCAGGTCCCGCGCAATTGGATTGGAGCAGAAGCTGTGTTCCACTCACCAGCAGTCCCAAAATCCTGCGGCGGGGGTCGTGGGTAGCTGGCGGGTGTCAGGCAACCCTGCGCTCCCGCTACCCCGGTGCTGATCCGGCCGGATGAGGCCTGTGGCCCTACTCAGGCCAGTTTCTGCTTCCCTAACTAATGCAGTCTCAGGTCCTGCGCAATTGGATTGGAGCAGAAGCTGTGTTCCACTCACCAGCAGTCCCAAGATCCTGCGGCGGGGGTCGTGGGTAGCTGGCGGGTGTCAGGCAACCCTGCGCTCCTGCTACCCCGGCGCTGATCCAGCCGGATGAGGCCTGTGGTCCTACTCAGGCCGGTTTCTGCTTCCCTAACTAATGCAGTCTCAGGTCCCGCGCAATTGGATTGGAGCAGAAGCTGTGCTCCACTCACCAGAAGTCTTAAGATCCTGTGGCGGGTGTTGTGGGTAGCTGGCGAGTGTCAGCAGACCCTGCGTCCCAGCTGCCCCGGTGGGTGCTTTTCTGACCGGAAGAGGGTTGTGGCCCTATGTAGGCCTGATTTCTCTCTCCCCAACCAGAGCAGTCTCAGGTCCCGCGTGATTGGACTGGAGCAGAAGCTGTGTTCCACTCACCAGCAGTCCCAAAATCCTGTGGCGGGGGTCGTGGGTAGCTGGCGGGTGTCAGGCAACCCTGCGCTCCCGCTACCCCGGCGCTGATCCAGCCGGATGAGGCCTGTGGTCCTACTCAGGCCAGTTTCTGCTTCCCTAACTAATGCAGTCTCAGGTCCCGCGCAATTGGATTGGAGCAGAAGCTGTGTTCCACTCACCAGCAGTCCCAAAATCCTGCGGGGGGGGGGGTGGTCGTGGGTAGCTGGCGGGTGTCAGGCAACCCTGCGCTCCCGCTACCCCGGTGCTGATCTGGCCGGATGAGGCCTGTGGCCCTACTCAGGCCGGTTTCTGCTTCCCTAACTAATGCAGTCTCAGGTCCCGCGCAATTGGATTGGAGCAGAAGCTGTGTTCCACTCACCAGCAGTCCCAAGATCCTGCGGCGGGGGTCGTGTGTAGCTGGCGGGTGTCAGGCAACTCTGCGCTCCTGCTACCCTGGCGCTGATCCAGCCGGATGAGGCCTGTGGTCCTACTCAGGCCGGTTTCTGCTTCCCTAACTAATGCAGTCTCAGGTCCCGGGCAATTGGATTGGAGCAGAAGCTGTGCTCCACTCACCAGAAGTCTTAAGATCCTGTGGCGGGTGTTGTGGGTAGCTGGCGAGTGTCAGCAGACCCTGCGTCCCAGCTGCCCCGGTGGGTGCTTTTCTGACCGGAAGATGGTTGTGGCCCTATGTAGGCCTGATTTCTCTCTCCCCAACCAGAGCAGTCTCAGGTCCCGCGTGATTGGACTGGAGCAGAAGCTGTGTTCCACTCACCAGCAGTCCCAAAATCCTGTGGCGGGGGTCGTGGGTAGCTGGCGGGTGTCAGGCAACCCTGCGCTCCCGCTACCCTGGTGCTGATCCGGCCGGATGAGGCCTGTGGCCCTACTCAGGCCGGTTTCTGCTTCCCTAACTAATGCAGTCTCAGGTCCCGCTCCCAGTGTGAGTTTTTAATTTTCCTTGTTTTTCAGGTTTTCTCGCCATATTCTGGGTCCTTCAATGTGAATTTATAATTTTCTATGTTTTTCAGGTTTTCTTGCCATATTCTGGGTCCGATAGTGTGAATATTTTATTTTCACGTTTTTCAGGGTTTCTCAGCATATTCTAGGTCCTACAGTGTGATTTTCTCATTTCAACGTTTTTCAGGTTTTCTTACCATATTCTGTGTCCGACAGTGTGAATTTTTAATTTTCACGTTATTCAGGGTTTCAGAGCATATTCTGGGTCCTGAAGTGTGATTTCCTCATTTTCCACATCTTTCAAGTTTTTTCGTAATTCTGGGTCCTACAGTGTGATTTTCTCATTTTTCACCTTTTTCAGGTTTTCTTGCCATATTTGGGGTCCTTCACTGTGAGTTTTTAATTTTCTACTTTTTCCAGGGTTTCTCGCCATATTCTGGGTCCAATAGTGTGAATTTTTAATTTTCAAGTTTTTACGGGTTTCTCAGCATATTCTGGGTCCTGCAGTGTGATTTTCTCATTTTCGATGTTTTTCAAGTTTTTTCGCTATTCTGGGTCCTACAGTGTGATTATACTCATTTTCCAACTTTTTCAGGTTTTCTTGCCATATTTGGGTCCTTCAATGTGAATTTTTAATTTTCCACGTTTTCAGTTTTTTTCCTCATATTCTAGGTCCTACAGTGGGATTTTCTCATTTCAACGTTTTTCAGGTTTTCTTACCATATTCTGTGTCCGACAGTGTGAATTTTTAATTTTCACGTTATTCAGGGTTTCAGAGCATATTCTGGGTCCTGAAGTGTGATTTCCTCATTTTCCACATCTTTCAAGTTTTTTCGTAATTCTGGGTCCTACAGTGTGATTTTCTCATTTTTCACCTTTTTCAGGTTTTCTTGCCATATTTGGGGTCCTTCACTGTGAGTTTTTAATTTTCTACTTTTTCCAGGGTTTCTCGCCATATTCTGGGTCCAATAGTGTGAATTTTTAATTTTCAAGTTTTTACGGGTTTCTCAGCATATTCTGGGTCCTGCAGTGTGATTTTCTCATTTTCGATGTTTTTCAAGTTTTTTCGCTATTCTGGGTCCTACAGTGTGATTATACTCATTTTCCAACTTTTTCAGGTTTTCTTGCCATATTTGGGTCCTTCAATGTGAATTTTTAATTTTCCACGTTTTCAGTTTTTTTCCTCATATTCTAGGTCCTACAGTGGGATTTTCTCATTTTCACTTTTTTCTGGTTTTCATGAAATATTCCAGGTCCTTCAGTGTGAATTTTAAATTTTCCACGTTTTTCAGTATTTCTCGCCATATTCTGGGTAATACAGTGTGAATTTTTAATTTTCCAATTTTTTCATGGTTTCTCGCCATATTCTGGTCTGACAGTGTGAATTTTTATTTTTCACGTTTTTTCAGGTTTCTCTGCATATTCTGGGTCCTATACTGTGATTTTCTCATTTTCCACATTTATCAGGTTTTCTCGCAATATTTTCGTTCCTTCAGAGTGAGTTTGTAATTTTCTACTTTTTTCAGGGTTTCTGCCTATATTACGGGTCCTACAGCGTTTTTTTTTTAAATATTCCAAGTTATTCAGGGTTTCTCAGCATATTCTGGGTCCTACAGTGTGATTTTCTCATTTTCCACCTTTTTCAGGGTTAATCGCCATATTTGGGGTCCTTCAGTGTGAGTTTTTAATTTTCTAAATTTTTCAGGTTTTCTGGCCATATTCTGGGTCCTACAGCATGTATTTTTAATTGTCCACGTTTTTCAGGGTTTCTCAGCATATTGTGGGTCCCACCCTGTGATTTTCTCATTTTCCACCTTTTTCAGGTTTTCTCGCTATATTTGGGGTCGTTCAGTGTGAGTTTTTAATTTTCTACTTTTTTCAAAGCTTCTCACCATATTATGGGTCCTACAGCGTCTATTTTTAATTTTCCACCTTTTTCATTGTTTCTCGGCATATTCTGTTTCCTACAGTGTGATTTTCTCATTTTCGATACTTTTCATGTTTTTTCGTAATTCTGGGTCTTACAGAGTGATTTTCTAATTTTCCACCTTTTTCAGGTTTTCTTGCCATATTTGGTGTCCTTCACTGTAGGTTTTTATATTTCTACTCTTTTGGGGGTTTCTCGCCATATTCTGGGTCCTACAGACTGCATTTTTAATTTTCCACGTTTTTCAGGTTTTCTTGCCATATTCTGGATCCTACAGTGTGATTTTTCTCATTTTCCACCTTTTTCAGGTTTTCTCACCATATTTGGGGTCCTTCAGTGAGAGTTTTTAATTTTCTACTTTTTTCAAAATTTCTCGCCATATTCTGGGTCCTACAGCGTGTATTTTTAATTTTCCCCTTTTTTATTGTTTCTCGGCATATTCTGGGTCCTACAGTGTGATTTTCTCATTTTCGATTTTTTTCATGTTTTTTTCGTAATTCGGTGTCTTACTGTGTGATTTTCTCATTTTCCACCTTTTTCAGGTTTTCTCGCCATATTTGGGGTGCTTCAGTGTGAGTTTTAAATATTCTACTTTTTTTCAGGGTTTCTCATCCATATTCTGGGTCTGACAGTGTGAATTTTAAATTTTCGCCTTTTTCAGGGTTTCTCGGCATATTCTGGGTCTTGCAGTGTGATTTTCTCATTTTCCACCTTTTCAGGTTTTTTCGCCATATTTGGGGTCCTTTAGCGTGACTTTTTAATTTTCTACTTTTTTCAGGGTTTCTTTCCATATTCTGGGTCCTACAGCATGTATTTTTAATTTTGCACGTTTTCAGGATTTCTTGGCATATTTTGGGTCCTTCAGTGTGAATTTTTAATTTTCTACTTTTTTCAGGTTTTCTCGCCATATTCTGGGTCCTTCACTGTGAGTTTTTAATTTTCCTCGTGTTTCAGGTTTTCTCGCCATATTTCGGGTCCTTAAGTGTGAATTTTTAATTTTCACTTTTTTCAGTATTTCTCACCATATTCTGGGTCCGATAGTGTGAATTTTTAATTTTCACGTTTTCAGGATTTCTCGGCATATTCTGTGTTGTGCAGTGTGATTATCTCATTTTCCACGTTTTTCAAGTTTTTTCATAATTCTTGGTCCTACAGTGTGATTTTCTCATTTTCCACATTTTTCAGGATTTTTCGGCATATTTGGGGTCCTTCAGTGTTAGTTTTTAATTTTCTACTTTTTTCAGTGTTTCTCGCCATATTCTGGGTACTTCAGTGTGAATTTTTAATTTTCCACGTTTTTCAGGTTTTTTTTTGTGTCATATTCTGGGTCCAACAGTGTGATTTTCTCATTTTCTGCCTTTTTCAGGTTTTCTCAGGATATTCTGCGACCTACAGTGTGATTTTTTATTTTTCCACGTTTTCAAGGTTTCTTGCCATATTCTGGTCCTACAGTGTGAAGTTTTAATTTTCCACGTTTTTCAGTGTTTCTCGCCATATTCGGGGTCCTTCAGTGTGAATTTTGAATTTTCAACTTTTTTCAGGTTTTCTCGCCATATTCTAGGTCCTTCAGTGTGAATTTTTAATTTTCATGTTTTTCAGGGTTTCTTGTCCAATAGTGTGAATTCTTAAATTTCACATTTTTCAGGATTTCTAGGCATTTTCTGGGTCCTGTAGTGTGATTTTCTCATTTTCCACGTTTTTCAAGTTTTTTCTTTATTCTGTGTCCTTCAGTGTGATTTTCTCATTTTCCACCTTTTTCAGGTTTTCTCGCCATATTTGGTGTCCTTTTGAGTGAGTTTTTAATTTTCTACTTTTTTCAAAGTTTCTGGCCATATTCTGGGTCCTACAGCGTGTATTTTTAATTTTCCAAGTTTTTCATGGTTTCTTGGCATATTCTGGGTCCTACAGTGTGATTTTCTCATTTTCGACCTTTTTCAGGTTTTCTCGCCATATTTGGGCTCCTTCACTGTGAGTTTTTAATTTTCTATTTTTTTCAGGGTTTCTCGCCATATTCTGGGTCCAATAGTGTGAATTTTTAATTTTCACTTTTTTCAGAGTTTCTCAGCATATTCTAGGTCCTGCAGTGTGATTTTCTCATTTTCCACCTTTTTCAGGTTTTCTTGCCATATTCCGGGTTCTTTTGTGTGAATTTTTTATTTTCTACGTTTTTCAGGTTTTTTCGTCATATTCAGGGTCCTACAGTGTGATTTTCTCATTTCCACGTTTTTCAGGTTTTCTTGCCATATTCCAGGTCCTTCAGTGTGAATTTTTAATTTTCTACTTTGTTCAGGTTTTCTTGCCATATTCTGGGTCCTTCAGTGTGAAATTTTAATTTTCCTTGTTTTTCAAGTTTTCTCAGCATATTCTGGGTCCTGCAGTGTTATTTTCTCATTTTCCACGTTTTTCAAGTTTTTTCGTAATTCTGGCTCCTACAGTGTGATTTTCTCATTTCCACGTTTTTCAGATTTTCTTGCCATATTCCAGGTCCTTCAGTGTGAATTTTTAATTTTCTACTTTGTTCAGGTTTTCTTGCCATATTCTGGGTCCTTCAGTGTGAATTTTTAATTTTCCTTGTTTTTCAAGTTTTCTCAGCATATTCTGGGTCCTGCAGTGTTATTTTCTCATTTTCAAGTTTTTCAAGTTTTTTCGTAATTCTGGCTCCTACAGTGTGATTTTCTCATTTCCATGTTTTTCAGGTTTTCTTGCCATATTCAAGGTCCTTCAGTGTGAATTTTTAATTTTCCACGTTTTTCAGTATTTCTCGCCATATTCTGGGTTTAAAGTGTGATTTTCTCATTTTCCACTTTTTTCATGGTTTCTTGCCATATTCTGGGTCCGACAGTGTGAATTTTTAATTTTCACGTTTTTCAGGGTTTCTTGGCATATTCTGGGTCCTGCAGTGTGATTTTCTCATTTTCCACGTTTTTCAAATTTTTTCATAATTGTGTCCTACAGTGTGATTTTCTCGTTTTCTGCCTTTTTCAGTTTTTCTTGGAATATTCTGCGACCTACAGTGTGATTTTTTAATTTTCCACGTTTTCAAGGTTTCTTGCCATATTCTGGTCCTACAATGTGAAGTTTTAATCCCACGTTTTTCAGTGTTTCTGGCCATATTCGGGGTCCTTCAGTGTGAATTTTGAATTTTCAACTTTTTTCAGGTTTTCTCGTCATATTCCAGGTCCTTCAGTGTGAATTTTTAATTTTCATGTTTTTCAGGGTTTCTTGCCATATATTGGGTCCAATAGTGTGATTTCTTAAATTTCACGTTTTTCAGGATTTCTAGGCATATTCTGGGTCCTGCAGTGTGATTTTCTCATTTTCCACCTTTTTCAGGTTTTCTCAATATATTTGGGCTCCTTCACTGTTAGTTTTTAATTTTCAACTTTTTTCAGGGTTTCTCGCTATATTCTGGGTCCTCCGAGTGTTTTTTAATTTTCCACGTTTTTCAGATTTTCTTGCCATATTCTGGGTCCTACAGTGTGATTTTCTCACTGAAGACGTTTCTCAAGGTTTTTTGCAATTCTGGGTCCTACAGTGTGATTATTCCCATTTTCCACCTTTTTCAGGTTTTTCTCGCCATATTTGGTGTCCCTCACTGTGAGTTTTTAATTTTCTACATTTTCCAGGATTTATCGCCATATTGTGGGTTCTTCAGTGTGAGTTTTTATTTCCTCATTTTTCAGGTTTTATCGCCATATTCTTTATCTTTCAGTTTGAATTTTTAATTTTCCACGTTTTTCAGGGTTTCTCGCCATATTCTGGGTCCGATAGTGTGAATTTTTAATTTTCACGTTTTTCAGGGTTTCTCTGAATATTCTGGGTCCTGTAGTGTGATTTTCTAATTTTCCACGTTTTTCAAGTTTTTTCGTTATTCTGTGTCCTACAGTGTGACTTTCTCATTTTCCACCTTTTTCAGGTTTTCTCGCCATATTTGGTGTCCTTCAGAGTGAGTTTTTAATTTTCTATTTTTTTTTAAGGTTTCTTGCCATATTCTGGGTCCGATAGAGTGAATTTTTAATTTTCACTTTTTTCAGAGTTTCTCAGCATATTCTGGGTCCTTCAGTGTGAATTTTTAATTTTCCACGTTTTTCAGGTTTTTTCGTCATATTCAGGGTCCTACAGTGTGATTTTCTCATTTCCACGTTTTTCGGTTTCTTGCCATATTCCAGGTCCTTCAGTGTGAATTTTTAATTTTCTACTTTGTTCAGGTTTTCTTGCCATATTTTGGGTCCTTCAGTGTGAATTTTTAATTGTCCGTGTTTTTCAAGTTTTCTTAGCATATTCTGGGTCCTGCAGTGTTATTTTCTCATTTTCCACGTTTTTCAAATTTTTTCGTAATTCTGGCTCCTACAGTGTGATTTTCTCATTTCCACGTTTTTCAGGTTTTCTTGCCATATCCCAGGTCCTTCAGTGTGAATTTTTAATTTTCCACGTTTTTCAGTATTTCTCGCCATATTCTGGGTTTAAAGTGTGATTTTCTCATTTACCACTTTTTTCATGGTTTCTTGCCATACTCTGGGTCTGACAGTGTGAATTTTTAATTTTCACATTTCTCAGGGTTTCTCTTCATATTCTGGGTCCTGCAGTGTGATTTTCTCATTTTCCACGTTTTTCAAATTTCTTCATAATTCTGTGTCCTACAGTGTGATTTTCTCATTTTCTGCCTCTTTCAGGTTTTCTTGGAATATTCTGCGACCTACAGTGTGATTTTTAAATTATCCACGTTTTCAAGGTTTCTTGCCATATTCGGGGTCCTTCAGTGTGAATTTTGAATTTTCAACTTTTTTTCAGGTTTTGTTGCCATATTCCAGGTCCTTAAGTGTGAATTTTTAATTTTCATGTTTTTCAGAGTTTCTCTCCATATATTGGGTCCAATAGTGTGAATTTTTAAATTTCACATTTTTTCAGGATTTCTAGGCATATTCTGGGTCCTGCAGTGTGATTTTCTCATTTTCCACCTTTTTCAGGTTTTCTTGCTATATTTGGGCTCCTTCACTGTGAGTTTTCAATTTTCAAATTTTCAGGGTTTCTCGCTATATTCTGTGTCCTACCAAGTGTATTTTTTAATTTTCCACGTTTTTCAGATTTTCTTGCCATATTCTGGGTCCTACAGTGTGATTTTCTCATTGAAGACGTTTCTCAAGGTTTTTCGCAATTCTGGGTCCTACAGTGTGATTATTCTCATTTTCCACCTTTTTCAGGTTTTCTTGCCATATTTGGTGTCCCTCACTGTGAGTTTTTAATTTTCTACTTTTTCCAGGGTTTATCGCCAGATTGTGGGTTCTTCAGTGTGAGTTTTTATTTCCTCAATTTTCAGGTTTTATCGCCATATTCTTTGTCCGTCAGTTTGAATTTTTAATTTTCCAGGTTTTTCAGGGTTTCTTGCCATATTCTGGGTCCTATAGTGTGAATTTTTAATTTTCACGTTTTTCAGGGTTTCTCGGGATATTCTGGGTCCTACAGTGTGATTTTCTCATTTTCCACCTTTTTCAAGTTTTCTCACCATATTTGGTGTCCTTCAGAGTGAGTTTTTAGTTTTCTACTTTTTTCAAAGTTTCTCGACATATTCTGGGTCCTACAGCGTGTATTTTTAATTTTCCACGATATTCAGGATTTCTCGGCATATTCTGGGTCCTACAGTGTGATTTTCTCATTTTCGATGTTTTTCATGTTTTTTGTAATTCTGCGTCCTACAGTGTGATTTTCTCATTTTCGACCGATTTCAGGTTTTCTCGGCATACTTGGGCTCCTTCACTGTGAGTTTTTAATTTTCTATTTTTTTTTCAGGGTTTCTCGCCATATTCTGGATCCGATAGTTTGAATTTTTAATTTTCACTTTTTTCAGAGTTTCTCAGCATATTCTGAGTCCTGCAGTGTGAATTTCTCATTTTCCACCTTTTTCAGGTTTTTCACCATATTCCGGGTTCTTCATTGTGAATTTTTAATTTTCCACGTTTTTCAGGTTTTTTCGTCATATTCAGGGTCCTACAGTGTGATTTTCTCATTTCCACGTTTTTCAGGTTTTCTTGCCATATTCCAGGTACTTCAGTGTGAATTTTTAATTTTCCACGTATTTCAGTATTTTCGCCATATTCTGGGTTTAAAGTGTGATTTTTTCATTTTCAACTTTTTTCATGGTTTCTTGCCATATTCTGGTTCCAAAAGTGTGAATTTTTAATTTTCACGTTTTTCAGGGTTTCTCGGCATATTCGGGGTCCTGTAGTGTGATTTTCTCATTTTCCACGTTTTGCAAGTTTTTTTCATAATTCTGTGTCCTACAGTGTGATTTTCTCATTTTCCATGTTTTTCATGTTTTCTCGCCATACTCGGGGTCCTGCACTGTGAGTGTTTAATTTTCTACTTTTTTCAGGGTTTCTTGCCATATTCTGCGTCCTACAGCATGTATTTTTAATTTTCCACGATTTTCAGGATTTCTCGGCATATTCTGGGTCCTACAGTGTGATTTTTCTCATTTTCGACGTTTTTCATTTTTTTCCCAATTCTGGGTCCTACAGTGTGATTATTCTCATTTTCCACCTTTTTCAGGTTTTCTAACCATATTCAGGGTCCTTCAGTGAGAGTTTTTAATTTTCTACTTTTTTGTGGGTTTCTTGCCATATTCTGGGTACTACAGAGTGTATTTTTAATTTTCCATGTTTCTCAGGGTTTCTCGCCATATTCTGGGTCCTACAGTGTGATTTTCTCATTTATTTCGGTTTTTAATTATTTTCGCAAATCTGGGTCCTACAGTGTGATTATTCTCATTTTCAACCATTTTCAGGTTTTCTCGCCATATTCCGGGTCCTTCAGCGTGAATTTTTAATTTTCACGTTTTTCAGTATTTCTCAACATATTCTGGGTCAGATAGTGTGAATTTTTAATTTTCACGTTTTTCAGGATTTCTCGGCATATTCTGGGTCCTGAAGTGTGATTTTTTTTTCATTTTCCACGTTTTTCATTTTTTTTCGTAATTCTTGTTCCTACAGTGTGATTTTCCAAGTTTCCACCTTTTTCAGGATTTCTCGGCATATTTGGGGTCCTTCATTGTGAGTTTTTAAATTTTCTACTTTTTTCAGTGTTTCTCGCCATATTCTGAATACTTCAGTGTGAATTTTTAATTTTCCATGTTTTTCAGGTTGTTTTGTCATATTCTGGGTCCAACAGTGTGATTTTCTCATTTTCCGCCTTTTTCAGGTTTTCTCGGAATATTCTGTGACCTACAGTGTGATTTTTTAATTTTCCACGTTTTCAAGGTTTCTTGCCATATTCTGGTCCTACAGTGTGAAGTTTTAATTTTCCATGTTTTTCAGGGTTTCTCGCCATATTCGGGGTCCTTCAGTGTGAATTTTGAATTTTCAACTTTTTTCAGGTTTTCTTGCCATTTTCCAGGTCTTTAAATGTGAATTTTTAATTTTCATGTTTTTCAGAGTTTCTCGCCATATATTGGGTCCAATAGTGTGAATTCTTAAATTTCACGTTTTTTCAGGATTTCTAGGCATATTCTGGGTCCTGCAGTATGATTTTCTTATTTTCCACCTTTTTCAGGTTTTCTCGCTATATTTGGGCTCCTTCACTGTGAGTTTTTAATTTTCAACTTTTTTCAGGGTTTCTCGCTATATTCTGGGTCCTACCTAGTGTATTTTTAATTTTCCACGTTTTTCAGATTTTCTTGCCAAATTCTGGGTCCTATAGTGTGATTTTCTCATTGAAGACGTTTCTCAAGGTTTTTCGCAATTCTGGTTCCTACAGTGTGATTATTCCAATTTTCCACCTTTTTCAGGTTTTCTAGCCATATTTGGTGTCCCTCACTGTGAGTTTTTAATTTTCTACTTTTTCCAGGGTTGATTGCCATATTGTGGGTTCTTCAGTGTGAGTTTTTATTTCCTCATTTTTCAGGTTTTATCTCCATATTCTTTGTCCTTCAGTTTGAATTTTTAATTTTCCATGTTTTTCAGGGTTTCTTGCCATATTCCGGGTCCTATAGTGTGAATTTTTAATTTTCACGTTTTTCAGGGTTTCTCAGGATATTCTGGGTCCTGCAGTGTGATTTTCTCATTTTCCACGTTTTTCAAGTTTTTTCGTTATTCTGTGTCCTACAATGTGATTTTCTCATTTTCCACCTTTTTCAGGTTTTCTCGCCATATTTGGTGTCCTTCAGAGTGAGTTTTTAATTTTCTACTTTTTTCAAAGTTTCTCGCCATATTCTGGGTCCGCTAGTGTGAATTTTTAATTTTCACTTTTTTCAGAGTTTCTCTGGGTCCTGCAGTGTGATTATCTCATTTTCCACCTTTTTCAGGTTTTCTAGCCATATTCCGGGTTCTTCAGTGTGAATTTTTAATTTTCCACGTTTTTCAGGTTTTTTCATAATATTCAGGGTCCTACAGTGTGATTTTCTCATTTCTACGTTTTTCAGGTTTTCTTGCCATATTCCAGGTCCTTCAGTGTGAATTTTTAATTTTCTACTTTTTTCAGGTTTTCTTGCCATATTCTGGGTCCTTCAGTGTGAATTTTTAATTTTCCTTGTTTTTCAAGTTTTCTCAGCATATTCTGGGTCCTGCAGTGTTATTTTCTCCTTTTCTACGTTTTTCAAGTTTTTTCGTAATTCTGGCTCCTACACTGTGATTTATTCATTTTCCACCTTTTTCAGGTTTTCTAGCCATATTTGGGCTCCTTCACTGTGAGTTTTTTAATTTTCTACTTTTTTTTTCATGGTTTCTCACCACATTCTGGGTCCGATAGTGTGAATTTTTAAATTTCACGTTTTTTAGGATTTCTCTAAATATTCTTGGTCCTGCAGTGTGATTTTCTCATTTTCCACTTTTTTCAAGTTTTTTTCCTAATTCTGGTTCATACTGTGTGATTTTCTTATTTTCCATCTTTTTCGGTTTTTTTTTTTCGCCATATTTGGGGTCCTGCAGTGTGAGTTTTTACTTTTCTACTTTTTTCAGGGTTTTCTCGCCATATTCTGGGACCTACAGCGTGTACTATAATTTTCCACGTTTTTCAGGAGTTTCTCGGCATATTCTGGATCCTACAGTGTGATTATTGTCATTTTCCCACCTTTTTCATGTTTTCTCGCCATATTTGGGGTCCTTCAGTGTGAGTTTTTAATTTTCTACTTTTTTGAGGGGTTTCTTGCCATATTCTGGGTCCTACAGTGTGATTTTCTCATTTTCGATATTTTTCATGGTTTTTCGCTATTCTGGGTCCTACAGTGTGATTATTCTCATTTTCCACCTCTTTCAGGTATTCTCGCCATATTCGGGGGTCCTTCATTGTGAGTTTTTAATTTTCTACTTTGTTGAGGGTTTCTTGCCATGTTCTCAGGGCTACAGAGTGTATTTTTAATTTTCTACGTTTCTCAGGGTTTCTGGCCATATTCTGGGTCCTAAAATGTGATTTTCTCATTTAAGACGTTTTCAAGTATTTTCGCAATTCTGGGTCCTACACTGTGATTATTCTCATTTTCCACATTTTTCAGGTTTTCTTGCCATATTTGGGGTCCTTCAGTGTGAGTTTTTAATTTTCTACTTTTTTGAGGGTTTCTTGCCATATTCTGGGTACTACAGAGTGTATTATTAATTTTCCACGTTACTCAGGGTTTCTTGCCATATTCTAGGTCCTATAGTGTGATTTTCTCATTTACGACGTTTCTCAAGGTTTTTTTTTTGCAATTCTGGGTCCTACACTGTGATTATTCTCATTTTCCACCTTTTCAGGTTTTCTCGCCATATTCCGGGTACTTCAGTGTGAATTTTTAGTTTTCTACTTTTTTCAGGGTTTCTCGCCATATTCCGGGTCCTTCAGTTGAATTTTAATTTTCACGTTTTTCAGGGTTTCTCACCATTTCTGGGTCCCGATAATGTGAATTTTTAATTTTCACGTTTTTCAGGATTTCTCGGCATATTCTGGGTCCTGCTGTGTGAATTTTTAATTTTCACGTTTTTCAGAATTTCTCTAAATATTCTTGGTCCTGCAGTGTGATTTTATCATTTTCCACTTTTTTCAAGTTTTTTTTTTGTAATTCTGGGTCGTACTGTGTGATTTTCTCATTTTCCACCTTTTTCGGGTTTTCTTGCCATATTTGGGGTCCTTCAGTGTGAGTTTTTATTTTTCTAATTTTTTCAGGGTTTCTTGCAATATTCTGGCTCCAAAAAGCGTAGTTTTATTTTTTCACATTTTTCAAGGTTTCTCGGAATATTCTGGCTCCTACAGTGTGATTTTCCCATTTCCTCGTTTTTCAGGTTTTCTTGCCATATTCCAGGTCCTTCAGTGTGAATTTTTAATTTTCCACGTTTTTCAGTATTTCTCGCCATATTCTGGGCAATACGGTGTGATTTTCTCATTTTCCACTTGTTTCATGGTTTCTCGCCATATTCTGGGTTTAAAGTGTTATTTTCTCATTTTCCACTTTTTTCATGGTTTCTTGCCATATCCCAGGTCCTTCAGTGTGAATTTTTAATTTTCCACGTTTTTCAGTATGTCTCGCCATATTCTGGGTAATACAGTGTGAATTTTTAATTTTCCACTTCTTTCATGGTTTCTCGCCATATTCTGTGTCTGACAGTGTGAATTTTTAATTTTCATGATTTTCAGGGTTTCTCGGCATATCTGGGTCCTGCAGTATGATTTTCTCATTTTCCACGTTTTTCAAATTTTTTTTCGTAATTCTGGGTCCTACAATGTGATTTTCTCATTTTCCACCTTTTTCAACCTTTCAGACCATTTTTCGGGTCCTTCAGTGTGAGTTTGTAATTTTCTACTTTTTTCAGGGTTTCTCGCCGTATTCTGGGTCCTAAACGTTGTATTTTTAATTTTTCACGTTTTCAGGGGGTTTCTTGGCATATTCTGGGTCCTACAGTGTGATTTTCTCATTTTCGATATTTTCAAGTTTTTCGTAATCTGGGTCCTACAGTGTCATTTTCTCATTTTCCACCTTTTTCAGGTTTTCTCGCCATAATTGGGGTTCTTCAGTGTCAGTTTGTAATTTTCTACTTTTTTCAGGGTTTCTTGCCATATTTGGGGTCCTTCAGTGTGAGTTTTTAATTTTCTACTCTTTCAGGGTTTCTTGCCATGTTCTGGGTCCTACAGTGTGTATTTTTCATTTTCCACGTTTTTCAGATTTTCTCGCAATATTCTGGGTTCTTCAGTGTGAATTTTTAATTTTTCACGTTTTACAGCTTTTTTCTTCATATTCTGGGTCCTACACTGTGATTTTTCTCATTTCCACGTTTTTCAGGTTTTCTTGCCATATTCCATGTCCTTCAGTGTTAATTTTTAATTTTCCACGTTTTCAGGGTTTCTTGGCATATTCTGTGTCCTGCAGTGTGAATTTTAATTATCCACTTTTTTCATGGTTTCTCGCCATATTCTGTGTCCAACAGTGTGAATTTTTAATTTTCACGTTTTTCAGTGTTTCTCGAAATATTCTGGGCCCTGCATGTGATTTTCTCATTTTCCACATTTTTTCAATTTTTTTCGTAATTCTGGGTCCTACAGTGTGATTTTCTCATTTTCCACCTTTTTCAGGTTTTCTCGCCATGTTTGGGCTCCTTCACTGTGAGTTTTTAATTTTGTACTTTTTTATTAATTGTTTCTCGCCATATTCTGGGTCCGTTAGTGTGAATTTTTAATTTTCACGTTTTTCACATTTTCTCGGCATATTCTGGGTGCTGCAGTGGGATTTTCTCATTTTCCACCTTTTGGAGGGTTTCTCACCATATTTGGGGGTCCTACAGTGTGAGTTTGTAATTTTCAACCTTTTTCAGGGTTTCTTGGCATATTCTGGGTCCTACAGCATGTATTTTTAATTTTCCACGTTTTCAGGGTTTCTGGGCATAATCTGGGTCCTACACTGTGATTATTCTCATTTTCCACCTTTTTCAGGTTGTCTTGCCATATTCGGGGTCCTTCAGTGTGAATTTTTAATTTTCTACTTTTTTC
The DNA here is from genome assembly GCF_978045245.1 of Mus caroli. Classification (NCBI taxonomy): domain Eukaryota; kingdom Metazoa; phylum Chordata; class Mammalia; order Rodentia; family Muridae; genus Mus; species Mus caroli. The sequence goes on along the minus strand of NW_028227380.1, from coordinate 144,272 downwards.
AGGTTTTCTCGCCATATTCTGGGTCCTACAGCATGTATTTTTAATTTTCCAGGTTTTCAGGGTTTCTGGGCATAATCTGGGTCCTACAGTGTGATTATTCTCATTTTCCACCTTTTTCAGTTTTTCTCATCATATTCGGGGTCTTTCAGTGTGAATTTTTAATTTTCTACTCTTTTCAGGTTTTCTCGCCATATTCTGTGTCCTTCAGTGTTAGTTTTTTATCTTCCTCGTTTTTCAGGTTTTTCGCCATATTCCGGGTCCTTCCGTGTGATATTTTAATATTTTACCTTTTTCAGGTTTTTTTCGTCATATTCTGGGTCCTACTGTGTGATTTTCTCATTTCCATGTATTTCAGGGTCTCTTGCCGTATTCCAGGTCCTGTCGTATTCCAGGTCCTTCAGTGTGAATTTTTTTCCACGGTTTTCAGTATTTCTCTCCATATCTCGGTAATAAAGTGTGAATTTTTAATTGTCCAGTCTTTTCATGGTTTCTCACCATATTCTGTGTCCAACAGTGTGAATTTTTAATTTTCAGGTTTTTCATGGTTGTTCAGCATATTCTGGTTTCTGCAGTGTGATTTTCTCATTTTCCACGTTTTTCAAGTTTTTTCATATTTCTGGGTCCTACAAGTGTGATTTTCTCATTTTCGATGTTTTTCATGTTTTTGTAATTCTGGTTAATACATTGTGTTTATTCTCATTTTCTACCTTTTTCATGTTTTCTCGCCATATTAGGGGTCCTTCAGTGTGAGTTTTTAATTTTCTACTTTTTTGAGGGTTTCTTGCCATATTCTGGGTGCTACAGAGTGTATTTTTTATTTTCCACATTTCTCAGGATTTCTCCCCATATTCTGGGTCCTACAGTGTGATTTTTCTCATTTTTGATTTTTTTCATGTTTTTTCGTAATTCTGGGTAATACAGTGTGATTATTTTCACTTTCCACCTTTTTCTGTTTTTCTCGCCATATACGGGGTCCTTCAGTGTGAGTTTTTAATTTTCTACTTTTTTGAGGGTTTCTTGCCATATTCTGGGTGCTACAGAGTGTATTTTTTATTTTCCACGTTTCTCAGGATTTCTCCCCATATTCTGTGTCCTACAGTGTGATTTTCTCATTTTTGACGTTTTTCAAGTTTTTTCACAATTCTGGGTCCTACAGTGTGATTATTCTCATTTTCCAGCTTTTTCAGGTTTTCTCACTATATTTGGGGTCCTTCAGTGTGATTTTTTAATTTTCCTCGTTTTTCAGGTTTTATAGCCATATTCCAAGTCCTTAAGTGTGAATTTTTAATTTTCTAGTTTTTTCTGGTTCTCTCGCCATATTTGGGGTCCTTCAGTGTGAGTTTTTAATTTTCTAATTTTTCAGGGTTTCTTGACATATTCTGTGTCCTACAGCGTGTATTTTTCATTTTCCACGTGTTTCAGTTTTTTTTCGTCATATTCTGGGTCCTAAATTGTGATTTTCTCATTTCCACGTTTTTCAGGTTATCTTACTGTATTCCAGGTCCTTCAGTGTGAATTTTTAATTTTCCCGTTTTTCAGGGTTTCTCGGCATATTTTGGGTCCTACAGTGTGCATTTTTAATTTTCCACGTTTTCCAGGTGTTTTCGTCATATTCTGGGTCCTACAGTGTGATTTTCTCGTTTTCGACATTTTTCAAGTTTTTTTTTTTTTTTTTTTTTTGCCATTCTGTGTCCTACAGTGTGATTATTCTCATTTTCCACCTTTTCAGGTTTTCTCACCATATTCGGGGTCTTTCAGTGTGAATTTTTAATTTTGTAATTTTTTTCAGGTTTTTTTTTTGTCATATTCTGGGTCCTACAGTTTGATTTTCTCATTTCCACGCTTTTCAGGTTTTCTTGCCTTATTCTGGTTCCTACCATGTGAGTTTTGAATTTTCCTCGTTTTTTCAGGTTTCCTGGCCATATCCTGGGTCCTTCAGTGTGAATTTTTAATTTTCCACGTTTTTCAGTATGTCTCGCCATATTCTGGGTAATACAGTGTGAATTTTTAATTTTCCACTTCTTTCATGGTTTCTCGCCATATTATGTGTCTGACAGTGTGAATTTTTAATTTTCATGATTTTCAGGGTTTCTCGGCATATTCTGGGTCCTGCAGTATGATTTTCTCATTTTCCACGTTTTTCAATTTTTTTCGTAATTCTGGGTCCTACAGTGTGATTTTCTCATTTTCCACCTTTTTCAACCTTTCAGACCATTTTCGGGTCCTTCAGTGTGAGTTTGTAATTTTCTACTTTTTTCAGGGTTTCTCGCCGTATTCTGGGTCCTAAACGTTGTATTTTTAATTTTTCACGTTTTCAGGGTTTCTTGGCATATTCTGGGTCCTACAGTGTGATTTTCTCATTTTCGATATTTTCAAGTTTTTTCGTAATTCTGGGTCCTACAGTGTCATTTTCTCATTTTCCACCTTTTTCAGGTTTTCTCGCCATAATTGGGGTTCTTCAGTGTCAGTTTGTAATTTTCTACTTTTTTCAGGGTTTCTTGCCATATTTGGGGTCCTTCAGTGTGAGTTTTTAATTTTCTACTCTTTCAGGGTTTCTTGCCATGTTCTGGGTCCTACAGTGTGTATTTTTCATTTTCCCACGTTTTTCAGATTTTCTCGCAATATTCTGGGTTCTTCAGTGTGAATTTTTAATTTTTCACGTTTTACAGCTTTTTTCTTCATATTCTGGGTCCTACACTGTGATTTTTCTCATTTCCACGTTTTTCAGGTTTTCTTGCCATATTCCATGTCCTTCAGTGTTAATTTTTAATTTTCCACGTTTTCAGGGTTTCTTGGCATATTCTGTGTCCTGCAGTGTGAATTTTAATTATCCACTTTTTTCATGGTTTCTCGCCATATTCTGTGTCCAACAGTGTGAATTTTTAATTTTCACGTTTTTCAGTGTTTCTCGAAATATTCTGGGCCCTGCATGTGATTTTCTCATTTTCCACATTTTTTCAATTTTTTTCGTAATTCTGGGTCCTACAGTGTGATTTTCTCATTTTCCACCTTTTTCAGGTTTTCTCGCCATGTTTGGGCTCCTTCACTGTGAGTTTTTAATTTTGTACTTTTTTATTAATTGTTTCTCGCCATATTCTGGGTCCGTTAGTGTGAATTTTTAATTTTCACGTTTTTCACATTTTCTCGGCATATTCTGGGTGCTGCAGTGGGATTTTCTCATTTTCCACCTTTTGGAGGGTTTCTCACCATATTTGGGGTCCTACAGTGTGAGTTTGTAATTTTCAACCTTTTTCAGGGTTTCTTGGCATATTCTGGGTTATACAGCATGTATTTTTAATTTTCCAGGTTTTCAGGGTTTCTGGGCATAATCTGGGTCCTACAGTGTGATTATTCTCATTTTCCACCTTTTTCAGTTTTTCTCATCATATTCGGGGTCTTTCAGTGTGAATTTTTAATTTTCTACTCTTTTCAGGTTTTCTCGCCATATTCTGGGTCCTACAGCATGTACTTTTAATTTTCCACGTTTTCAGGGTTTCTGGTCATAATCTGGGTCCTACAGTGTGATTATTCTCATTTTCCACCTTTTTCAGGTTTTCTCATCATATTCGGGGTCTTTCAGTGTGAATTTTTAATTTTCTACTCTTTTCAGGTTTTCTCGCCGTATTCTGTGTCCTTCAGTGTTAGTTTTTTATCTTCCTCGTTTTTCAGGTTTTTCGCCATATTCCGGGTCCTTCCGTGTGATATTTTAATATTTTACCTTTTTCAGGTTTTTTCGTCATATTCTGGGTCCTACTGTGTGATTTTCTCATTTCCATGTATTTCAGGGTCTCTTGCCGTATTCCAGGTCCTGTCGTATTCCAGGTCCTTCAGTGTGAATTTTTTTCCACGGTTTTCAGTATTTCTCTCCATATCTCGGTAATAAAGTGTGAATTTTTAATTGTCCAGTCTTTTCATGGTTTCTCACCATATTCTGTGTCCAACAGTGTGAATTTTTAATTTTCAGGTTTTTCATGGTTGTTCAGCATATTCTGGTTTCTGCAGTGTGATTTTCTCATTTTCCACGTTTTTCAAGTTTTTTCATATTTCTGGGTCCTACAAGTGTGATTTTCTCATTTTCGATGTTTTTCATGTTTTTGTAATTCTGGTTAATACATTGTGTTTATTCTCATTTTCTACCTTTTTCATGTTTTCTCGCCATATTAGGGGTCCTTCAGTGTGAGTTTTTAATTTTCTACTTTTTTGAGGGTTTCTTGCCATATTCTGGGTGCTACAGAGTGTAATTTTTTATTTTCCACATTTCTCAGGATTTCTCCCCATATTCTGGGTCCTACAGTGTGATTTTTCTCATTTTTTATTTTTTTCATGTTTTTTCGTAATTCTGGGTAATACAGTGTGATTATTTTCACTTTCCACCTTTTTCTGTTTTTCTCGCCATATACGGGGTCCTTCAGTGTGAGTTTTTAATTTTCTACTTTTTTGAGGGTTTCTTGCCATATTCTGGGTGCTACAGAGTGTATTTTTTATTTTCCACGTTTCTCAGGATTTCTCCCCATATTCTGTGTCCTACAGTGTGATTTTCTCATTTTTGACGTTTTTCAAGTTTTTTCACAATTCTGGGTCCTACAGTGTGATTATTCTCATTTTCCAGCTTTTTCAGGTTTTCTCACTATATTTGGGGTCCTTCAGTGTGATTTTTTAATTTTCCTCGTTTTTCAGGTTTTATAGCCATATTCCAAGTCCTTAAGTGTGAATTTTTAATTTTCTAGTTTTTTCTGGTTCTCTCGCCATATTTGGGGTCCTTCAGTGTGAGTTTTTAATTTTCTAATTTTTCAGGGTTTCTTGACATATTCTGTGTCCTACAGCGTGTATTTTTCATTTTCCACGTGTTTCAGTTTTTTTTCGTCATATTCTGGGTCCTAAATTGTGATTTTCTCATTTCCACGTTTTTCAGGTTATCTTACTGTATTCCAGGTCCTTCAGTGTGAATTTTTAATTTTCCCGTTTTTCAGGGTTTCTCGGCATATTTTGGGTCCTACAGTGTGCATTTTTAATTTTCCACGTTTTCCAGGTGTTTTCGTCATATTCTGGGTCCTACAGTGTGATTTTCTCGTTTTCGACATTTTTCAAGTTTTTTTTTTTTTTTTTTTTTTTTTTGCCATTCTGTGTCCTACAGTGTGATTATTCTCATTTTCCACCTTTTCAGGTTTTCTCACCATATTCGGGGTCTTTCAGTGTGAATTTTTAATTTTGTAATTTTTTTCAGGTTTTTTTTTTTGTCATATTCTGGGTCCTACAGTTTGATTTTCTCATTTCCACGCTTTTCAGGTTTTCTTGCCTTATTCTGGTTCCTACCATGTGAGTTTTGAATTTTCCTCGTTTTTCAGGTTTCCTGGCCATATCCTGGGTCCTTCAGTGTGAATTTTTAATTTTCCACGTTTTTCAGTATGTCTCGCCATATTCTGGGTAATACAGTGTGAATTTTTAATTTTCCACTTCTTTCATGGTTTCTCGCCATATTATGTGTCTGACAGTGTGAATTTTTAATTTTCATGATTTTCAGGGTTTCTCGGCATATTCTGGGTCCTGCAGTATGATTTTCTCATTTTCCACGTTTTTCAATTTTTTTCGTAATTCTGGGTCCTACAGTGTGATTTTCTCATTTTCCACCTTTTTCAACCTTTCAGACCATTTTCGGGTCCTTCAGTGTGAGTTTGTAATTTTCTACTTTTTTCAGGGTTTCTCGCCGTATTCTGGGTCCTAAACGTTGTATTTTTAATTTTTCACGTTTTCAGGGTTTCTTGGCATATTCTGGGTCCTACAGTGTGATTTTCTCATTTTCGATATTTTCAAGTTTTTTCGTAATTCTGGGTCCTACAGTGTCATTTTCTCATTTTCCACCTTTTTCAGGTTTTCTCGCCATAATTGGGGTTCTTCAGTGTCAGTTTGTAATTTTCTACTTTTTTCAGGGTTTCTTGCCATATTTGGGGTCCTTCAGTGTGAGTTTTTAATTTTCTACTCTTTCAGGGTTTCTTGCCATGTTCTGGGTCCTACAGTGTGTATTTTTCATTTTCCACGTTTTTCAGATTTTCTCGCAATATTCTGGGTTCTTCAGTGTGAATTTTTAATTTTTCACGTTTTACAGCTTTTTTCTTCATATTCTGGGTCCTACACTGTGATTTTTCTCATTTCCACGTTTTTCAGGTTTTCTTGCCATATTCCATGTCCTTCAGTGTTAATTTTTAATTTTCCACGTTTTCAGGGTTTCTTGGCATATTCTGTGTCCTGCAGTGTGAATTTTAATTATCCACTTTTTTCATGGTTTCTCGCCATATTCTGTGTCCAACAGTGTGAATTTTTAATTTTCACGTTTTTCAGTGTTTCTCGAAATATTCTGGGCCCTGCATGTGATTTTCTCATTTTCCACATTTTTTCAATTTTTTTCGTAATTCTGGGTCCTACAGTGTGATTTTCTCATTTTCCACCTTTTTCAGGTTTTCTCGCCATGTTTGGGCTCCTTCACTGTGAGTTTTTAATTTTGTACTTTTTTATTAATTGTTTCTCGCCATATTCTGGGTCCGTTAGTGTGAATTTTTAATTTTCACGTTTTTCACATTTTCTCGGCATATTCTGGGTGCTGCAGTGGGATTTTCTCATTTTCCACCTTTTGGAGGGTTTCTCACCATATTTGGGGTCCTACAGTGTGAGTTTGTAATTTTCAACCTTTTTCAGGGTTTCTTGGCATATTCTGGGTTATACAGCATGTATTTTTAATTTTCCAGGTTTTCAGGGTTTCTGGGCATAATCTGGGTCCTACAGTGTGATTATTCTCATTTTCCACCTTTTTCAGTTTTTCTCATCATATTCGGGGTCTTTCAGTGTGAATTTTTAATTTTCTACTCTTTTCAGGTTTTCTCGCCATATTCTGGGTCCTACAGCATGTACTTTTAATTTTCCACGTTTTCAGGGTTTCTGGTCATAATCTGGGTCCTACAGTGTGATTATTCTCATTTTCCACCTTTTTCAGGTTTTCTCATCATATTCGGGGTCTTTCAGTGTGAATTTTTAATTTTCTACTCTTTTCAGGTTTTCTCGCCGTATTCTGTGTCCTTCAGTGTTAGTTTTTTATCTTCCTCGTTTTTCAGGTTTTTCGCCATATTCCGGGTCCTTCCGTGTGATATTTTAATATTTTACCTTTTTCAGGTTTTTTCGTCATATTCTGGGTCCTACTGTGTGATTTTCTCATTTCCATGTATTTCAGGGTCTCTTGCCGTATTCCAGGTCCTGTCGTATTCCAGGTCCTTCAGTGTGAATTTTTTTCCACGGTTTTCAGTATTTCTCTCCATATCTCGGTAATAAAGTGTGAATTTTTAATTGTCCAGTCTTTTCATGGTTTCTCACCATATTCTGTGTCCAACAGTGTGAATTTTTAATTTTCAGGTTTTTCATGGTTGTTCAGCATATTCTGGTTTCTGCAGTGTGATTTTCTCATTTTCCACGTTTTTCAAGTTTTTTCATATTTCTGGGTCCTACAAGTGTGATTTTCTCATTTTCGATGTTTTTCATGTTTTTGTAATTCTGGGTAATACATTGTGTTTATTCTCATTTTCTACCTTTTTCATGTTTTCTCGCCATATTAGGGGTCCTTCAGTGTGAGTTTTTAATTTTCTACTTTTTTGAGGGTTTCTTGCCATATTCTGGGTGCTACAGAGTGTATTTTTTATTTTCCACGTTTCTCAGGATTTCTCCCCATATTCTGGGTCCTACAGTGTGATTTTCTCATTTTCGAATTTTTTCATGTTTTTTCGTAATTCTGGGTAATACAGTGTGATTATTTTGACTTTCCACCTTTTTCTGTTTTTCTCGCCATATTCGGGGTCCTTCAGTGTGAGTTTTTAATTTTCTACTTTTTTGAGGGTTTTTTGCCATATTCTGGGTGCTACAGAGTGTATTTTTAATTTTCCACATTTCTCAGGGTTTCTTGCCATATTCTGTGTCTTACAGAGTGATTTTCTCATTTTCGACGTTTTTCAAGTTTTTTCACAATTCTGGGTCCTACAGTGTGATTATTCTCATTTTCCAGCTTTTTCAGATTTTCTCACTATATTTGTGGGTCCTTCAGTGTGATTTTTTAATTTTCCTCGTTTTTCAGGTTTTATCGCCATATTCCAAGTCCTTCAGTGTGAATTTTTAATTTTCTAGTTTTTTCAGGTTCTCTCGCCATATTTGGGGTCCTTCAGTGTGAGTTTTTAATTTTCTACTCTTTCAGGGTTTCTTGCCATGTTCGGGGTCCTACAGTGTGTATTTTTCATTTTCCACGTTTTTCAGATTTTCTCGCAATATTCTGGGTTCTTCAGTGTGAATTTTTAATTTTTCACGTTTTACAGGTTTTTTTTTCATATTCTGGGTCCTACACTGTGATTTTTCTCATTTCCACGTTTTTCAGGTTTTCTTGCCATATTCCAGGTCCTTCAGTGTTAATTTTTAATTTTCCACGTTTTCAGGGTTTCTTGGCATATTCTGTGTCCTGCAGTGTGAATTTTAATTATCCACTTTTTCATGGTTTCTCGCCATATTCTGTGTCCAACAGTGTGAATTTTTAATTTTCACGTTTTTCAGTGTTTCTCGAAATATTCTGGGCCCTGCATGTGATTTTCTCATTTTCCACATTTTTTCAATTTTTTTCGTAATTCTGGGTCCTACAGTGTGATTTTCTTATTTTCCACCTCTGTCTGTCTGTCTGTCTGTCTATCTGATCTCTGGGAACTGGAGATGGGCCACGAATAGTTGCTGGTAGTTGATCCCAGGTTCTCTGGAAGAGGAGTCAGTGCTGTTAATTGTTGAGCCCTTTCAGTGGCCCCACCCATCTTTAAATTTTTAGAAGTATATGTGAGGCTGTGTTTATGTACATCATATGAAGACCATAAGAGGGATTTAGATTCTCCAGAATCTGACACCCTCTTCTGGAGTGTCTGAACAGCTACAGTGTACTTATATCTAATAAATAAATAAATAAATAAATGAATAAATAAATAAATAAATAAATAAACAAACATTTTTTTAAAAAAAGGATAAGAAAGAAAGAAAGACCATGCAGGCCTGCCATCCTTATCTCTGTCTGTCTGTCTGTCTGTCTGATGCCCTGGAACTGGAGATGGGCCACTTTGTAGGTGCTGGAGGTTGATCCCAGGTTCTCTGGAAGAGGAGAAAATGCTGTTAATTGTTGAGTCCTTTCAGTGGCCTTTTAATTTTTTAAGTATATGTGAGGCTGTGTTTATGTACATCATATTCAGACCATAAGAGGGATTTAGATTCTATAGAATCTGACTCCCTCTTCTGGAGTGTCTGAAGACGGCTACAGTGTAGTTATATCTAATAAATAAATAAATAAATAAATAAATAAATAAATAAACATTTTTTAAAAAGTATAAGAAATAAAGAAAGACCAGGCAGGCCTGCCATCCTTATCTCTGTCTCTCTGTCTGTCTGTCTGTCTGTCTGTCTGTCTGATCCACTGGAACTGGAGATGGGCCACCATAAGGTGCTGGTAGTTTATCCCAGGTTCTCTGAAAGAGGAGACAATGCTGTTAATTGTTGAGCCCTCTCAGTGGCCCCACACATCTTTAAATTTTTAGAAGTATATGTGAGGCTGTGTTTATGTACATCATATGCAGACCATAAGAGGGATTTAGATTCTCCAGAATCTGACACCCTCTTCTGGAGTGTCTGAAGACAGCTACAGTGTACTTATATCTAATAAATACATAAATAAATATATAAATAAACATTTTTTAAAAAAGGATAAGAAAGAAAGAAAGACCAGGCAGGCCTGCCATCCTTATCACTGTCTGTATGTCTGTCTGTCTGATCCCCTGGAACAGGAGATGGGCCACCATATAGTTGCTGGTAGTTGATCCCAGGTACTCTGGAAGAGGAGACAATGCTGTTAATTGTTGAGCTTTTAGAGTGGCCGCACTCTTCTTTAAATTTTTAGAAATATATGTGAGGCTGTGTTTATGTACATCATATGCAGACCATAAGAGGGATTTAGATTCTCCAGAATCTGACACCCTCTTCTGGAGTGTCTGAACAGCTACAGTGTACTTATATCTAATAAATAAATAAATAAATTAATAAATAAATAAATAAATAAACAAACATTTTTTAAAAAAAAGGATAAGAAAGAAAGGCCAGGAAGACTGCCATCCTTATCACTGTCTGTCTGTCTGTCTTCTGATCCCCTGGAACTGGAGATGGACCACCATATAGTTGCTGGTAGTTGATCCCAGGATCTCTATAAGAGGAGACAATGCTGTTAATTGTTGAGCCCTTTCAGTGGCCCCACACATCTTTTAATTTTTAGAAGTATATGTTAGGCTGTGTTTATGTACATCATATGCAGACCATAAGAGGGATTTTGATTCTCCAGAATCTGACACCCTTTTCTGGAGTGTCTGAACAGCTACAGTGTACTTATATCTAATAAATTCATAAATAAATAAATAAATAAATAAATAAATAAATAAATAAACATTTTTTAAAAAGTATAAGAAATAAAGAAAGACCAGGAAGGCCTGCCATCCTTATCACTGTCTCTCTGTCTGTCTGTCTGTCTGATCCACTGGAACTGGAGATGGCCCACCATAAGGTGCTGGTAGTTTATCCCAGGTTCTCTGAAAAAGGAGACAATGCTGTTAATTGTTGAGCCCTCACAGTGGCCCCACACATCTTTAAATTTTTAGAAGTATATGTGAGGCTGTGTTTATGTACATCATATGCAGACCATAAGAGGGATTTAGATTCTCTAGAATCTGACACCCTCTTCTGCACTGTCTGAAGACAGCTACAGTGTACTTATATCTAATAAATCCATAAATAAATATATAAATAAACATTTTTTTAAAAAGGATAAGAATGAATGAAAGACCAGACAGGCCTGCCATCCTTAGCACTGTCTGTATGTCTGTCTGTCTGATCTCCTGGAACTGGAGATGGGCCACCATATAGTTGCTGGTAGTCGATCCCTGGTATTCTGGAAGAGGAGACAATGCTGTTAATTGTTGAGCTTTTAGAGTGGCCCCACCCTTTTTTAAATTTTTAGAAGTATATGTGAGGCTGTGTTTATGTACATCATATGCAGACCATAAGAGGGATTTAGATTCTCAAGAATATGACACCCTCTTCTGGAGTGTCTGCACAGCTACAGTGTACTTATATCTAATAAATAAATAAATAAATAAATAAATAAATAAATAAACATTTTTTTAAAAGGATAAGACAGAAAGAAAGACCAGGCAGGCCTGCCATCCATATCTCTGTCTGTCTGTCTGGCTGTCTGTCTGTCTGTCTGTCTGTCTATCTGATCCCTGGGAACTGGAGATGGGCCACGAATAGTTGCTGGTAGTTGATCCCAGGTTCTCTGGAAGAGGAGACAATGCTCTTAATTGTTGAGCCCTTTCAGTGGCGCCACCCATCTTTAAATATTTAGAAGTATATGTGAGGCTGTGTTTATGTACATCATATGCAGAACATAAGAGGGATTTAGATTCTCCAGAATCTGACACCCTCTTCTGGAGTGTCTGAAGACAGCTACAGTGTACTTATATCTAATAAATAAATAGATAAATAAATAAATAAATAAATAAATAAATAAATAAACATTTTTTAAAAAGGATAAGGAAGAAACAAAGACCAGGCAGGCCTAGCATCCATTTCTCTGTCTGTCTGTCTGTCTGTCTATCTGATCCCCGGGAACTGGAGATGGGCCACCATATAGTTGCTGGTAGTTGATCCAAGGTTCTCTGGAAGAGGAGACAATGCTGTTAATTGTTGAGCCCTTTCAGTGGCCCCACACTTCTTTAAATATTTAAAAGTATATGTGAGGCTGTGTTTATGTACATCATATTCAGATTATAAGAGGATTTAGATTCTCCAGAATCTGACACCCTATACTGGAGTGTCTGAAGACAGCTACAGTGTACTTATATATAATAAATACATAAATAAATAAATAAATAAATAAATAAATAAATAAATAAACATTTTTGAAAAAGGAAAAGAAAGAAAGTAAGAACAGGCAGGCCTGCCATCCTTATCTCTGTCTGTCTGTCTGTCTGTCTGTCTGATCCCCTGGAACTGGAGATTTGCCACCATATAGTTGCTGGTAGTTGATCCAAGGTTCTCTGGAAGAGGAGAAAATGCTGTTAATTGTTGAGCCCTATCAGTGGCCCTACCCATCTTTAAATATTTAGAAGTATATGTGAGGCTGTGTTTATGTACATCATATGCAGACCATAAGAGGGATTTAGATTCTCCAGAATCTGACACCCTCTTCTGGAGTATCTGAAGACAGCTACAGTGTACTTATATCTAATAAATAAATAAATAAATAAATAAATAAATAAATACACATTATTTAAACAGGATAAGAAAGGAAGAAAGACCAGGCAGGCTTGCCATCCTTATCTCTGTCTGTCTGTCTGTCTGTCTGTCGTTCTGATCCCCTGGAACTGGAGATGGGCCACCATATAGGTGCTGGTAGTTGATCCCAGGTTTTCTGGCCCCATCCATCGTTAAATTTTTATTAGTATATGTGAGGCTGTGTTTATGTACATCATATGCAGACCATAAGAGGGATTTAGATTCTCCAGAGTCTGACACCCTCTTCTGGAGTGTCTGAAGACAGCTACAGTGTACTTATATCTAATAAATACATAAATAAATATATAAATAAACTTTTTTTTAAAAAAGGATAAGAAAGAAAGAAAGAACAGGCAGGCCTGCCATCCTTATCACTGTCTGTATGTCTGTCTGTCTGATCCCCTGGAACTGGAGATGGGCCCCCATATAGTTGCTGGTAGTTGATCTCAGGTACTCTGGAAGAGGAGACAATGCTGTTAATTGTTGAGCTTTTAGAGTAGCCCCACCCTTCTTTAAATTTTTAGAAGTATATGTGAGGCTGTGTTTATGTACATCATATGCAGACCATAAGAGGGATTTAGATTCTCCAGAATCTGACACCCTCTTCTGGAGTGTCTGAACAGCTATAGTGTACTTATATCTACTAAATACATAAATAAATGAATAAATAAATAAATAAAAAATAATTAAATAAATAAATAAATAAATAAACATTTTTTTAAAAAGGATAAGAAAGAAAGAAAGACCAGGCAGGCCTGCCATCCATATCTCTGTCTGTCTGTCTGTCTGTCTATCCGATCCCTGGAAACTGGAGATGGGCCACGAATAGTTGCTGGTAGTTGATCTCAGGTTCTCTGGAAGAGGAGACAATGCTGTTAATTGTTGAGCCCTTTCAGTGGCGCCACCCATCTTTAAATATTTAGAAGTATATGTGAGGCTGTGTTCATGTACATCATATGCAGACCATAAGAGGGATTTAGATTCTCCAGAATCTGACACCCTCTTCTGGAGTGTCTGAAGACAGCTACAGTGTACTTATATCTAATAAATAAATAGATAAATAAATAAATAAGTAAATAAACATTTTTTAAAAAGGATAAGAAAGAAAGAAAGACCAGGCAGGTCTGCCATCCATATCTTTTTCTCTCTGTCTGCCTGTCTATCTGATCCCCGGGAACTGGAGATGGGACACCATATAGTTGCTGGTAGTTGATCCAAGGTTCTCTGGAAGAGGAGACAATGCTGTTAATTGTTGAGCCCTTTCAGTGGCCCCATACTTCTTTAAATATTTAGAAGTATATGTGAGGCTGTGTTTATGTATATCATATTCAGATTATAAGAGGATTTAGATTCTCCAGAATCTGACACCCTATATAGGAGTGTCTGAAGACAGCTACAGTGAACTTATATATTATAAATACATAAATAAATAAATAAATAAATAAATAAACAAACATTTTTTAAAAAGGATAAGAAAGAAAGTAAGACCAGGCAGGCCTGCCATCCTTATCTCTGTCTGTCTGTCTGTCTGTCTGATCCCCTGGACCTGGAGATGTGCCACCATATAGTTGCTGGTAGTTGATCCAAGGTTCTCTGGAAGAGGAGACAATGCTGTTAATTGTTGAGCCCTTTCAGTGGCCCCATACTTCTTTAAATATTTAGAAGTATATGTGAGGCTGTGTTTATGTATATCATATTCAGATTATAAGAGGATTTAGATTCTCCAGAATCTGACACCCTATATTGGAGTGTCTGAAGACAGCTACAGTGAACTTATATATAATAAATACATAAATAAATAAATAAACATTTTTTGAAAAGGATAAGAAAGAAAGAAAGACCAGGCAAACCTGCCGTCCTTATCTCTGTCAGTCTGTCTGTCTGTCAGTCTGTCTGATCCCTTGGAACTGGAGATGGGCCACCATATAGTTGCTGTTAGTTGATCCCAGGTTCTCTGGAAGAGGAGACAAAGTTGTTAATTGTTGAGCACTATCAGTGGCCCTACCCATCTTTAAATAAATAGAAGTATATGTGAGGCTGTGTTTATGTACATCATATGCAGACCATAAGAGGGATTTAGATTCTCCAGAATCTGACACCCTCTTCTGGAGTGTCTGAAGACAGCTACAGTGTACTTATATCTCATAAATACATAAATACATAAATAAATAAATAAATAAACATTTTTTAAAAAGGATAAGAAAGAAAGTAAGACCAGGCAGGCCTGCCATCCTTATCTCTGTCTGTCTGTCTGTCTGTCTGTCTGATCCCCGGGAACTGGAGATAGGCTACCATAAAGTTGCTGGTAGTTGATCCTAGGGTTCTGGAAGAGGAGACAATGCTGTTAATTGTTGAGCCCTATCAGTGGCCCTGCCCATCTTTAAATATTTAGAAGTATATGTGAGGCTGTGTTTATGTACATCATATGCAGACCATAAGAGGGATTTAGATTCTCCAGAATCTGACACCCTCTTCTGGAGTGTCTGAAGACAGCTACAGTGTACTTATATCTAATAAATAAATAAATAAATAAATAAATAAATAAATAAATAAATAAATAAACATTTTTTAAAAAGGATAAGAAAGAAAGTAAGACCAGGCAGGCCTGCCATCCTTATCTCTGTATGTCTGTCTGTCTGTCTGCCTGATCCCCTGGAACTGGAGATGGGCCACCATATAGTTGCTGGTAGTTGATCCCAGGTTCTCTGGAAGAGGAGACAATGCTGTTAATTGTTGAGCCCTTTCAGTGGCCCCACCGTTTTTTAATTTTTAGAAGTATATGTGATGCTGTGTTTATGTACATCATATTCAGACCATAAGAGGGATTTAGATTCTCTATAATCTGTCACCCTCTTCTGGAGTGTCTGAAGACGGCTACAGTGTACTTATATCTAATAAATACATAAATAAATGAATAAATAAATAAATAAACATTTTTTAAAAAGAATAAGAAATAAAGAAAGACCAGGCAGGCCTGCCATCCTTATCTCTGTCTCTCTGTCTGTCTGTCGGTCTGATCCACTGGAACTGGAGATGGGCCACCATAAGGTGCTGGTAGTTTATCCCAGGTTCTCTGAAAGAGGAGACAAAGCTGTTAATTGTTGAGCCCTCCCAGTGGCCCCACACATCTTTAAATTTTTAGAAGTATATGTGAGGCTGTGTTTATGTACATCATATGCAGACCATAAGAGGGATTTAGATTCTCCAGAATCTGACACCCTCTTCTGGAGTGTCTGAAGACAGCTTCAGTGTACTTATATCTAATAAATACATAAATAAATATATAAATAAACATTTTTTTAAAAAGGATAAGAAAGAAAGAAAGACCAGGCAGGCCTGCCATCCTTATCACTGTCTGTATGTCTGTCTGTCTGTTCCCCTGGAACTGGAGATGGGCCACCATATAGTTGCTGGTAGTTGATCCCAGGTACTCTGGAAGAGGAGACAATGCTGTTAATTATTGAGCTTTTAGAGTGGCCCCACCCTTCTTTAAATTTTTAGAAGTATATGTGAGGCTGTGTTTATGTACATCATATTCAGATTATAAGAGGATTTAGATTCTCCAGAATCTGACACCCTATACTGGAGTGTCTGAAGACAGCTACAGTGTACTTATATATAATAAATACATAAATAAATAAATAAATAAATAAATAAATAAATAAATAAACATTTTTGAAAAAGGAAAAGAAAGAAAGTAAGAACAGGCAGGCCTGCCATCCTTATCTCTGTCTGTCTGTCTGTCTGTCTGTCTGATCCCCTGGAACTGGAGATTTGCCACCATATAGTTGCTGGTAGTTGATCCAAGGTTCTCTGGAAGAGGAGAAAATGCTGTTAATTGTTGAGCCCTATCAGTGGCCCTACCCATCTTTAAATATTTAGAAGTATATGTGAGGCTGTGTTTATGTACATCATATGCAGACCATAAGAGGGATTTAGATTCTCCAGAATCTGACACCCTCTTCTGGAGTATCTGAAGACAGCTACAGTGTACTTATATCTAATAAATAAATAAATAAATAAATAAATAAATAAATACACATTATTTAAACAGGATAAGAAAGGAAGAAAGACCAGGCAGGCTTGCCATCCTTATCTCTGTCTGTCTGTCTGTCTGTCTGTCGTTCTGATCCCCTGGAACTGGAGATGGGCCACCATATAGGTGCTGGTAGTTGATCCCAGGTTTTCTGGCCCCACCCATCGTTAAATTTTTATTAGTATATGTGAGGCTGTGTTTATGTACATCATATGCAGACCATAAGAGGGATTTAGATTCTCCAGAGTCTGACACCCTCTTCTGGAGTGTCTGAAGACAGCTACAGTGTACTTATATCTAATAAATACATAAATAAATATATAAATAAACTTTTTTTTAAAAAAGGATAAGAAAGAAAGAAAGAACAGGCAGGCCTGCCATCCTTATCACTGTCTGTATGTCTGTCTGTCTGATCCCCTGGAACTGGAGATGGGCCCCCATATAGTTGCTGGTAGTTGATCTCAGGTACTCTGGAAGAGGAGACAATGCTGTTAATTGTTGAGCTTTTAGAGTAGCCCCACCCTTCTTTAAATTTTTAGAAGTATATGTGAGGCTGTGTTTATGTACATCATATGCAGACCATAAGAGGGATTTAGATTCTCCAGAATCTGACACCCTCTTCTGGAGTGTCTGAACAGCTATAGTGTACTTATATCTACTAAATACATAAATAAATGAATAAATAAATAAATAAAAAATAAATAAATAAATAAATAAATAAATAAACATTTTTTTAAAAAGGATAAGAAAGAAAGAAAGACCAGGCAGGCCTGCCATCCATATCTCTGTCTGTCTGTCTGTCTGTCTATCCGATCCCTGGAAACTGGAGATGGGCCACGAATAGTTGCTGGTAGTTGATCTCAGGTTCTCTGGAAGAGGAGACAATGCTGTTAATTGTTGAGCCCTTTCAGTGGCGCCACCCATCTTTAAATATTTAGAAGTATATGTGAGGCTGTGTTCATGTACATCATATGCAGACCATAAGAGGGATTTAGATTCTCCAGAATCTGACACCCTCTTCTGGAGTGTCTGAAGACAGCTACAGTGTACTTATATCTAATAAATAAATAGATAAATAAATAAATAAGTAAATAAACATTTTTTAAAAAGGATAAGAAAGAAAGAAAGACCAGGCAGGTCTGCCATCCATATCTTTTTCTCTCTGTCTGCCTGTCTATCTGATCCCCGGGAACTGGAGATGGGACACCATATAGTTGCTGGTAGTTGATCCAAGGTTCTCTGGAAGAGGAGACAATGCTGTTAATTGTTGAGCCCTTTCAGTGGCCCCATACTTCTTTAAATATTTAGAAGTATATGTGAGGCTGTGTTTATGTATATCATATTCAGATTATAAGAGGATTTAGATTCTCCAGAATCTGACACCCTATATAGGAGTGTCTGAAGACAGCTACAGTGAACTTATATATTATAAATACATACATAAATAAATAAATAAATAAATAAACAAACATTTTTTAAAAAGGATAAGAAAGAAAGTAAGACCAGGCAGGCCTGCCATCCTTATCTCTGTCTGTCTGTCTGTCTGTCTGATCCCCTGGACCTGGAGATGTGCCACCATATAGTTGCTGGTAGTTGATCCAAGGTTCTCTGGAAGAGGAGACAATGCTGTTAATTGTTGAGCCCTTTCAGTGGCCCCATACTTCTTTAAATATTTAGAAGTATATGTGAGGCTGTGTTTATGTATATCATATTCAGATTATAAGAGGATTTAGATTCTCCAGAATCTGACACCCTATATTGGAGTGTCTGAAGACAGCTACAGTGAACTTATATATAATAAATACATAAATAAATAAATAAACATTTTTTGAAAAGGATAAGAAAGAAAGAAAGACCAGGCAAACCTGCCGTCCTTATCTCTGTCAGTCTGTCTGTCTGTCAGTCTGTCTGATCCCTTGGAACTGGAGATGGGCCACCATATAGTTGCTGTTAGTTGATCCCAGGTTCTCTGGAAGAGGAGACAAAGTTGTTAATTGTTGAGCACTATCAGTGGCCCTACCCATCTTTAAATAAATAGAAGTATATGTGAGGCTGTGTTTATGTACATCATATGCAGACCATAAGAGGGATTTAGATTCTCCAGAATCTGACACCCTCTTCTGGAGTGTCTGAAGACAGCTACAGTGTACTTATATCTCATAAATACATAAATACATAAATAAATAAATAAATAAACATTTTTTAAAAAGGATAAGAAAGAAAGTAAGACCAGGCAGGCCTGCCATCCTTATCTCTGTCTGTCTGTCTGTCTGTCTGTCTGATCCCCGGGAACTGGAGATAGGCTACCATAAAGTTGCTGGTAGTTGATCCTAGGGTTCTGGAAGAGGAGACAATGCTGTTAATTGTTGAGCCCTATCAGTGGCCCTGCCCATCTTTAAATATTTAGAAGTATATGTGAGGCTGTGTTTATGTACATCATATGCAGACCATAAGAGGGATTTAGATTCTCCAGAATCTGACACCCTCTTCTGGAGTGTCTGAAGACAGCTACAGTGTACTTATATCTAATAAATAAATAAATAAATAAATAAATAAATAAATAAATAAATAAATAAATAAACATTTTTTAAAAAGGATAAGAAAGAAAGTAAGACCAGGCAGGCCTGCCATCCTTATCTCTGTATGTCTGTCTGTCTGTCTGCCTGATCCCCTGGAACTGGAGATGGGCCACCATATAGTTGCTGGTAGTTGATCCCAGGTTCTCTGGAAGAGGAGACAATGCTGTTAATTGTTGAGCCCTTTCAGTGGCCCCACCGTTTTTTAATTTTTAGAAGTATATGTGATGCTGTGTTTATGTACATCATATTCAGACCATAAGAGGGATTTAGATTCTCTATAATCTGTCACCCTCTTCTGGAGTGTCTGAAGACGGCTACAGTGTACTTATATCTAATAAATACATAAATAAATGAATAAATAAATAAATAAACATTTTTTAAAAAGAATAAGAAATAAAGAAAGACCAGGCAGGCCTGCCATCCTTATCTCTGTCTCTCTGTCTGTCTGTCGGTCTGATCCACTGGAACTGGAGATGGGCCACCATAAGGTGCTGGTAGTTTATCCCAGGTTCTCTGAAAGAGGAGACAAAGCTGTTAATTGTTGAGCCCTCCCAGTGGCCCCACACATCTTTAAATTTTTAGAAGTATATGTGAGGCTGTGTTTATGTACATCATATGCAGACCATAAGAGGGATTTAGATTCTCCAGAATCTGACACCCTCTTCTGGAGTGTCTGAAGACAGCTTCAGTGTACTTATATCTAATAAATACATAAATAAATATATAAATAAACATTTTTTTAAAAAGGATAAGAAAGAAAGAAAGACCAGGCAGGCCTGCCATCCTTATCACTGTCTGTATGTCTGTCTGTCTGTTCCCCTGGAACTGGAGATGGGCCACCATATAGTTGCTGGTAGTTGATCCCAGGTACTCTGGAAGAGGAGACAATGCTGTTAATTATTGAGCTTTTAGAGTGGCCCCACCCTTCTTTAAATTTTTAGAAGTATATGTGAGGCTGTGTTTATGTACATCATATGCAGACCATAAGAGGGATTTAGATTCTCCAGAATCTGACACCCTCTTCTGCAGTGTGTGAACAGCTACAGTGTACTTATATCTAATAAATAAATAAATAAATAAATAAATAAATAAATAAATAAATAAATAAAGAAACAAACATTTTTTTAAAAAAAGATAAGAAAGAAAGAAAGACCAGGCAGGCCTGCCACCCTTATCACTGTCTGTGTGTCTGTCTGTCTGATCCCCTGGAACTGGAGATGGACCACCATATAGTTGCTGGTAGTTGATCCCAGGTTCTCTATAAGAGGAGACAATGCTGTTAATTTTTGAGCCCTTTCAGTGGCCCCACACATCTTTTAATTTTTAGAAGTATATGTTAGGCTGTGTTTATGTACATCATATGCAGACCATAAGAGGGATTTAGATTCTCCAGATTCTGACACCCTCTTCTGGAGTGTCTGAACAGCTACAGTGTACTTATATCTAATAAATAAATAAATAAATAAATAAACAAACATTTTTTTTTAAAAAAGGATAAGAAAGAAAGAAAGACCAGGCAGGACTGCCATCCTTATCACTGTCTGTCTGTCTGTCTGTCTGATCCCCTGGAACTGGAGATGGGCCACAATATAGTTGCTGGTAGTTGATCCCAGGTCCTCTGGAAGAGGAGACAATGCTGTTAATTGTTGAGCCCTTTCAGTGGCCCCACCCATCTTTAAATTTTTAGAAGTATATGTGAGGCTGTGTTTATGTACATCATATGCAGACCATAAGAGGGATATAGATTCCCCAGAATCTGACACCCTCTTCTGGAGAGTCTGAAGACAGCTAGAGTGTACTTATATCTAATAAGTACATAAATAAATAAATAAATAAATAAATAAATAAATAAATAAATAAACTTTTTTTAAAAGGATAAGAAAGAAAGAAAAATCAGGCAGGCATGCCATCCTTATCACTGTCTGTCTGTCTGTCTGTCTTTCTGATCCCCTGCAACTTGAGATGGGCCACCATATAGTTGCTGGTAGTTGATCCCACGTTCTCTGGAAGAGGAGACAATGGTGTTAATTGTTGAGCCTTTTCTGTGGGCCCACCCATCTTTAAATTTTTAGAAGTATATCTGAGGCTGTGTTTATGTACATCATATGCAGACCATAAGAGGGATTTAGATTCTCCAGAATCTGACACCCTCTTCTGGAGTGCCTGAACAGCTACAGTGTACTTATATCTATTAAATACATAAATAAATGAATAAATAAATAAATAAATAAATAAATAAATAATTAAATAAATAAATAAATAAACATTTTTTAAAAAGGATAAGAAAGAAAGAAAGACCAGGCAGGCCTGCCATCCATATCTCTGTCTGTCTGTCTGTCTGTCTATCTGATCCCTGGAAACTGGAGATGGGCCAGGAATAGTTGCTGGTAGTTGATCCCAGGTTCTCCGGAAGAGGAGACAATGCTGTTAATTGTTGAGCCCTTTCAGTTGCGCCACCCATCTTTAAATATTTAGAAGTATATGTGAGGCTGTGTTTATGTACATCATATGCAGACCATAAGAGGGATTTAGATTCTCCAGAATCTGACACCCTCTTCTGGAGTGTCTGAAGACAGCTACAGTGTACTTATATCTAATAAATAAATAGATGAATAAATAAATAAGTAAATAAACATTTTTTAAAAAGGATAAGAAAGAAAGAAAGACCAGGCAGGCCTGCCATCCATATCACTGTCTGTCTGTCTGCCTGTCTATCTGATCCCCGGGAACTGGAGATGGGCCACCATATAGTTGCTGGTAGTTGATCCAAGGTTCTCTGGAAGAGGAGACAATGCTGTTAATTGTTGAGCCCTTTCAGTGGCCCCATACTTCTTTAAATATTTAGAAGTATATGTGAGGCTATGTTTATGTATATCATATTCAGATTATAAGAGGATTTAGATTCTCCTAATCTGACACCCTATATTGGAGTGTCTGAAGACAGCTACAGTGAACTTATATATAATAAATACATAAATAAATAAATAAACATTTTTTAAAAAGGATAAGAAAGAAAGAAAGACCAGGCAAACCTGCCATCCTTATCTCTGTCAGTCTGTCTGTCTGTCAGTCTGTCTGATCCCTTGGAACTGGAGATGGGCCACCATATAGTTTCTGTTAGTTGATCCCAGGTTCTCTGGAAGAGGAGACAATGCTGTTAATTGTTGAGCTTTTAGAGTGGCCCCACCCTTCTTTAAATTTTTAGAAGTATATGTGAGGCTGTGTTTATGTACATCATATGCAGACCATAAGAGGGATTTAGATTCTCCAGAATCTGACACCCTCTTCTGGAGTGTCTGAAGACATCTACAGTGTACTTATATCTCATAAATACATAAATATATAAATAAATAAATAAATAAATAAATAAATAAATAAATAAATAAACATTTTATAAAAAGGATAAGAAAGAAAGTAAGACCAGGCAGGCCTGCCATCCTTATCTCTGTCTGTCTGTCTGTCTGTCTGCCTGATCCCCTGGAACTGGAGATGGGCCACCATATAGTTGCTGGTAGTTGATCCCAGGTTCTCTGGAAGAGGAGACAATGCTGTTAATTGTTGAGCCCTTTCAGTGGCCCCACCGTTTTTTAATTTTTAGAAGTATATGTGATGCTCTGTTTATGTACATCATATTCAGACCATAAGAGGGATTTAGATTCTCTATAATCTGTCACCCTCTTCTGGAGTGTCTGAAGACGGCTACAGTGTACTTATATCTAATAAATACATAAATAAATGAATAAATAAATAAATAAACATTTTTTAAAACGAATAAGAAATAAAGAAAGGCCAGGCAGGCCTGCCATCCTTATTTCTGTCTCTCTGTCTGTCTGTCGGTCTGATCCACTGGAACTGGAGATGGGCCACCATAAGGTGCTGGTAGTTTATCCCAGGTTCTCTGAAAGAGGAGACAATGCTGTTAATTGTTGAGCCCTCCCAGTGGCCCCACACATCTTTAAATTTTTAGAAGTATATGTGAGGCTGTGTTTATGTACATCATATGCAGACCATAAGAGGGATTTAGATTCTCCAGAATCGGACACCCTCTTCTGGAGTGTCTGAAGACAGCTACAGTGTACTTATATCTAATAAATACATAAATAAATATATAAATAAACATTTTTTTAAAAAGGATAAGAAAGAAAGAAAGACCAGGCAGGCCTGCCATCCTTATCACTGTCTGTATGTCTGTCTGTCTGTTCCCCTGGAACTGGAGATGGGCCACCATATAGTTGCTGGTAGTTGATCCCAGGTACTCTGGAAGAGGAGACAATGCTGTTAATTATTGAGCTTTTAGAGTGGCCCCACCCTTCTTTAAATTTTTAGAAGTATATGTGAGGCTGTGTTTATGTACATCATATGCAGACCATAAGAGGGATTTAGATTCTCCAGAATCTGACACCCTCTTCGGCAGTGTGTGAACAGCTACAGTGTACTTATATCTAATAAATAAATAAATAAATAAATAAATAAATAAATAAACAAACATTTTTTTAAAAAAAGATAAGAAAGAAAGACCAGGCAGGCCTGCCACCCTTATCACTGTCTGTGTGTCTGTCTGTCTGATCCCCTGGAACTGGAGATGGACCACCATATAGTTGCTGGTAGTTGATCCCAGGTTCTCTATAAGAGGAGACAATGCTGTTAATTTTTGAGCCCTTTCAGTGGCCCCACACATCTTTTAATTTTTAGAAGTATATGTTAGGCTGTGTTTATGTACATCATATGCAGACCATAAGAGGGATTTAGATTCTCCAGAATCTGACACCCTCTTCTGGAGTGTCTGAAGACAGCTACAGTGTACTTATATCTAATAAATACATAAATAAATATATAAATAAACATTTTTTTAAAAAGGATAAGAAAGAAAGAAAGACCAGGCAGGCCTGCCATCAATATCTCTGTCTGTCTGTCTGTCTGTCTATCTGATCCCCGGGAACTGGAGATGGGCCACCATATAATTGCTGGTAGTTGATCCAAGGTTCTCTGGAAAAGGAGACAATGCTGTTAATTGTTGAGCCCTTTCAGTGGCCCCACACTTCTTTAAATATTTAGAAGTATATGTGAGGCTGTGTTTATGTACATCATATTCAAATTATAAGAGGATTTAGATTCTCCAGAATCTGACACCCTATACTTGAGTGTCTGAAGAAAGCTACAGTGTACTTATAATAAATAAATAAATAAATAAATAAATAAATAAATACATAAACATTTTTGAAAAAGGATAAGAAAGAATGTAAGACCAGGCAGGCCTGCCATCCTTATCTCTGTCTGTCTGTCTGTCTGTCTGATCCCCTGGAACTGGAGATGGGCCAACATATAGTTGCTGGTAGTTGATCCAAGGTTCTCTGGAAGAGGAGACAATGCCGTTAATTGTTGAGCCCTTTCAGTGGCCCCACACTTCTTTAAATATTTAGAAGTATATGTGAGGCTGTGTTTACGTACATCATATTCAGATTATAAGAGGATTTAGATTCTCCAGAATCTGACACCCTCTACTGGAGTGACTGTAGACAGCTACAGTGTACTTATATATAATAAATACATAAGTAAATAAATAAATAAATAAACATTTTTTAAAAAGGATAAGAAAGAAAGTAAGACCAGGCAGGCCTGCCATCCTTATCTCTGTCTGTCTGTCTGTCTGTCTGTCTGATCCCCTGGAACTGGAGATGGGCTATGATAAGTTGCTGGTAGTTGATCCCAGGTTCTCTGGAAGAGGAGACAATGCTGTTAATTGTTGAGCCCTATCAGTGGCCCTACACATCTTTAAATATTTAGAAGTATATGTGAGGCTGTGTTTATGTACATCATATGCAGACCATAAGAGGGATTTAGATTCTCCAGAATCTGACACCCTCTTCTGGAGTGTCTGAAGACAGCTACAGTGTACTTATAATAAATAAATAAATAAATAAATAAATAAATAAATAAATAAATAAATGAATAAATAAATATTTTTTAATAAGGATAAGAAAGAAAGTAAGACCAGGCAGGCCTGCCATCCTTTTCTCTGTCTGTCTGTCTGTCTGTCTGTCTGATCCCCTGGAACTGGAGATGGGCCACCATATAGTTGCTGGTAGTTGATCCCATGTTCTCTGGAAGAGGAGACAATGCTGTTAATTGTTGAGCCCTTTCAGTGGCCCCACCCATTTTTAATTTTTAGAAGTATATGTGATTTTGTGTTTATGTACATCATATTCAGACCATAAGAGGGATTTAGATTCTCTAGAATCTGTCACCCTCTTCTGGAGTGTCTGAAGACGGGTACAGTGTACTTATATCTAATAAATAAATAAATAAATAAATAAATAAATAAATAAATAAATAAAAAATAATCATTTTTTAAAAAGTATAAGAAATAAAGAAAGACCAGGCAGGCCTGCCATACTTATCTCTGTCTCTTTGTCTGTCTGTCTGTCTGATCCACTGGAACTGGAGATGGGCCACCATAAGGTGCTGATATTTTATCCCAGGTTCTCTGAAAGAGGAGACAATGCTCTTAATTGTTGAGCCCTCTCAGTGGCCCCACACATCTTTAAATTTTTAGAAGTATATGTGAGGCTGTGTTTATGTACATCATATGCAGACCATAAGAGGGATTTAGATTCCAGAATTTGACACCCTCTTCTGGAGTGTCTGAAGACAGCTACAGTGTACTTATATCTAATAAATCCATAAATAAATATATAAATAAACATTTTTTTAAAAAGGATAAGAAAGAAAGAAAGAACAGGCAGGCCTGCCATCCTTATCACTGTCTGTATGTCTGTCTGTATGATCCCCTGGAACTGGAGATGGGCCACCATTTAGTTGCTGGTAGTTGATCCCAGGTACTCTGGAAGAGGAGACAATGCTGTTAATTGTTGAGCTTTTAGAGTGGCCCCACCCTTCTTTAAATTTTTAGAAGTATATGTGAGGCTGTGTTTATGTACATCATATGCAGACCATAAGAGGGATTTAGATTCTCCAGAATCTGACACCCTCTTCTGGAGTGTCTGAACAGCTACAGTGTACTTATATCTAATAAATAAATAAATAAATAAACAAACATTTTTTTAAAAAAAGGATAAGAAAGAAAAAAGACCAGGCAGGACTGCCATCCTTATCACTGTCTGTCTGTCTGTCTGTCTGATCCCCTGGAACTGGAGATGGGCCACAATATAGTTGCTGGTAGTTGATCCCAGGTCCTCTGGAAGAGGAGACAATGCTGTTGATTGTTGAGCCCTTTCAGTGGCCCCACCCATCTTTAAATTTTTAGAAGTATATGTGAGGCTGTGTTTATGTACATCATATGCAGACCATAAGAGGGATATAGATTCCCCAGAATCTGACACCCTCTTCTGGAGAGTCTGAAGACAGCTAGAGTGTACTTATATCTAATAAGTACATAAATAAATAAATAAATAAATAAATAAATAAATAAACATTTTTAAAAGGATAAAAAAGAAAGAAAAATCAGGCAGACCTGCCATCCTTATCACTGTCTGTCTGTCTGTCTGTCTGATCCCCTGCAACTTGAGATGGGCCACCATATAGTTGCTGGTAGTTGATCCCACGTTCTCTGGAAGAGGAAACAATGGTGTTAATTGTTGAGCCCTTTCTGTGGGCCCACCCATCTTTAAATTTTTAGAAGTATATGTGAGGCTGTGTTTATGTACATCATATGCAGACCATAAGAGGGATTTAGATTCTCCAGAATATGACACCCTCTTCTAGAGTGTCTGAAGACAACTACAGTGTACTTATATCTAATAAATACATAAATAAATAAATAAACATTTTTAAAAAGAATAAGAAAGAAAGAAAGACCAGGCAGGCCTGCCACCTTGTCTGTCTGTCTGTCTGTCTGACTGTCTATCTGTCAGATACCCTGGAACTGGAGATGGGCCACCATATAGTTGCTGGTAGTTGATCCCAGGTTCTCTGGAAGAGGAGACAATGCTGTTAGTTGTTGAGCCCTTTCAGTGGCCCCACCCATCTTTAAATTTTTAGAAGTATATGTGAGGCTGTGTTTATGTACATCATATGCAGACCATAAGAGGGATTTAGATTCTCCAGAAGATGACAACCTCTTCTAGAGTGTCTGAAGACAGCTAGAGTGTACTTATATCTAATAAATACATAAATAAATAAATAAATAAATAAATAAATAAATAAATAAATAAATAAACATTTTTTTAAAAGTATAAGAAAGAAAGAAAGACCAGGCAGGCCTCCATCCTTATCTCTCTCAGTCTGTCTGTCTGTCTGTCTGATCCCTTGGAACTGGAGATGGGCCACCATATAGTTGCTCTTAGTTGATCCCAGGTTCTCTGGAAGAAGAGACAATGCTGTTAATTGTTGAGCCCTTTCAGTGGCTCCACCTATCTTTAAATTTTTAGAAGTATATGTTAGGCTGTGTTTATGTACATCATATGCAGACCATAAGAGGGATTTAGATTCTCCAGAATCTGACACCCTCTTCTGGAGTGTCTGAAGACAACTACAGTGTACTTATATCTAATAAATAAATAAATAAATAAATAAATAAATAAATAAATAAATAAATAAATAAATATATAAACATTATTTTAAAAGGATAAGAAAGAAAGAAAAACCAGGCAGGCCTGCCCTCCTTATCTCTGTCTGTCTGTCTGTCTGTCTGATCCCCTGGAACTGGAGATGGGCCACCATATAGTTGCTGTTAGTTGATCCCAGGTTCTCTGGAAGAAGAGACAATGCTGTTAATTGTTGAGTCCTTTCAGTGGCCCCACCCATCTTAAATTTTTAGAAGTGTATGTGAATCTGTGTTTATGTCCATCATATGCAGACCATAAGAGCGATTTATATTCTCCAGAATCTGACACCTTCTTCTGGAGTGTCTGAAGACAGCTACAGTGTACTTCTATCTAATAAATCCATAAATAAATAAATAAACATTTTTTAAAAAGGATAAGAAAGAAAGAAAAACCAGGGAGGCCTGCCACCCTTGTCTGTCTGTCTCTTTGTCTGCCTGATCCCCTGGAACTGGAGATGGGCCACCATATAATTGCTGGTAGTTGATCCCAGGTTCTCTGGTAGAGGAGACAATGCTGTTAATTGTTGAGCCCTTTCAGTGGCCCCACACCTATTTAAAGTTTTAGAAGTATATGTGAGGCTGTGTTTATGTACATCATATGCAGACCATAAGAGGGATTTAGATTCTCCAGAATCTGACACCCTCTTCAGGAGTGTATGAAGACAGCTACAGTGTACTTATATATAATAAATAAATAAATAAATAAATAAATAAATAAATAAATAAATAAACATTTTTTTAAAAGTATAAGAAAGAAAGAAAGACCAGGCAGGCCTCCATCCTTATCTCTGTCTGTCTGTCTGTGTGTCTGATACCCTAGAACTGGAGATGGGCCACCATATAGTTGCTGGTAGTTTATCCAAGGTTCTCTGGAAGAGGAGACAATGCTGTTAATTGTTGAGCCCTTTCAGTGGCCCCACCCATCTTTAAATTTTTAGAAGTATATGTGAGGCTGTGCTTATGTACATCATATGCAGACCATAAGAGGGATTTAGATTCTCCAGAATCTGACACCCTCTTCTGGAGTGTCTGAAGATAGCTATAGTGTACTTATATCTAATAAATAAATAAATAAATAAATAAATAAATAAATAAATAAATAAATAAATAAATAAATAAACATTTTTTTAAAAGGATAAGAAAGAAAGAAAGACCAGGCAGGGCTGCCATCCTTATCTTTGTCTGTCTGTCTGTCACTCTGTTTGTCTGTCTGTCTGATCTCCTGGAACTGGAGATGGGCCACCATTTTGTTGCTGATAGTTGATCCCAGGTCTTCTGAAGAGGAGACAATGCTGTTAATTGTTCAGCCCTTTCAGTGGCCCCACCCATCTTTAAATTTCTAGAAGAAAATGTGATGCTGTGTTTATGTACACCATATTCAGACCCTTAAAGAGGGATTTATATTCTCCAGAATCTGACACCGTCTTTTGGAGTGTCTATGACGGATACAGTGTACTTATATCTAATAAATACATAAATAAAGAAAAAAACATTTTATAAAAAAGATAAGAAAGAAAGAAAGACCAGGCAGGCCTGCCATCCTTATCTCTGTCTGTCTGTCTGTCTGTCTGATCCTCTGGACCTGGAGATGGGCCACCATAGAGTTGCTTGTAGTTGATCCCATGTTCTCTGGAAGAGGATACAATGCTGTTAATTGTTGAGCCCTTTCATTGGCCCCACCCATCTTTAAATTTTTAGAAGTATATGCGAGGCTGTGTTTATGTACCGAATATGCAGACCATAAGAGGGATTTAGATTCTCCAGAATCTGACACCCTCTTCTGGAGTGTCTGAAGACAGCTACAGTGTACTTATATCTAATAAATTCATAAATAAACAAATGAACATTTTTAAAAAAGGATAATAAAGAAAGAGATACCAGGCAAGCCTGCCATCCTTGTCTGTCTGTCTGTCTGTCTGATCCCCTGGAAATGGAGATGGGCCACCATATAATTGCTGGTAGTTGATCCCAGGTTCTCTGGAAGAGGAGTCAGTGCTGTTAATTGTTGAGCCCTTTCAGTGGCCCCACCCATCTTTAAATTTTTAGAAGTATATGTGAGGCTGTGTTCATGTACATCATATGCAGACCATAAGAGGGATATAGATTCTCCAGAATCTGACACCCTCTTCGGGAGTGTTTGAAGACAGCTACAGTGTACTTAAATCTAATAAATACATACTTAAATTAATAAACATTTTTTAAAAAGGATAAGAAAGAATGAAAGACCAGGTAGGCCTGCCATCCTTAACTCTATCTGTCTGTATGTCTGTCTGTCTGTCTGATCCCCTGGAACTAGAGATGGGCCACAATATAGTTGCTGGTAGTTGATCTCAGGTTATCTATAAGAGGAGACAATGCTGTTAATTGTTGATCCCTTTCATTGGCCCCACACATGTTTAAATTTTTAGAAGTATATGTGAGGCTGTGTTTATGTACATCATATGCAGACCATAAGAGGGATTTAGATTCTCCAGAATATGACACCCTCTTCTAGAGTGTCTGAAGACAGCTTCAGTGTACTTATATCTAATAAATACATAAATAAATTAATAAACATTTTTTTAAAAGTATAAGAAAGAAAGAAAGACCAGGCAGGCCTGCCACCATGTCTGTCTGTCTGTCTGTCTGTCTATCTGTCAGATACCCTGGAACTGGAGATGAGCCACCATATAGTTGATGGTAGTTGATTCCAGGTTCTCTGGAAGAGGAGACAATGCATTTAATTGTTGAGCCCTTTCAGTGGCCCCACCCATCTTTAAATTTTTAGAAGTATATGTGAGGCTGTGTTCATGTACATCATATGCAGACCATAGGAGGGATATAGATTCTCCAGAATCTGACACCCTCTTCTGGAGTGCCTGAAGACAGCTACAGTGTACTTATATCTAATAAATAAATAAATAAATAAATAAATAAATAATTAAATAAACATTTTGTAAAAAGGGTAAGAAAGAAAGAAAAATCAGGCAGGCCTGCCATCCATATCTCTGTCTGTCTGTCTGTCTGTCTTATCCCCTGGAACTTGAGATGGGCCACCATATAGTTGCTGGTAGTTGATCCCACGTTCTCTGGAAGAAGAGACAATGCTGTTAATTGTTGAGTCCTTTCAGTGTGCCCACCCATCTTTAAATTTTTGGAAGTATATGTGAGGCTGTGTTTATGTACATCATATGCAGACATTAAGAGGGATTTAGATTCTCGAGAAGATGACACACTCTTCTAGAGTGTCTGAAGACAGCTACAGTGTACTTATATCTAATAAATTCATAAATAAACAAATAAACATTTTTCAAAAAGGATAATAAAGAAAGAGAGACCAGGCAAGCCTCCCATCCTTGTCTGTCTGTCTGTCTGTCTGTTCCCCTGGAACTAGAGATGGGCCACCATATAATTGCTGGTAGTTGATCCCATGTTCTCTGGAAGAGGAGTCAGTGCTGTTAATTGTTGAGCCCTTTCAGTGGCCCCACCCATCTAAAAATTTTTAGAAGTATATGTGAGTCTGTGTTCATGTAAATCATATGCAGACCATAAGTGGGATATAGATTCTCCAGAATCTGACACCCTCTTCGGGAGTGTTTGAAGACAGCTACAGTGTACTTATATCTAATAAATACATACTTAAATTAATAAACATTTTTTAAAAGTATAAGAAAGAAAGAAAGACCAGGCAGGCCTGCCATCCTTATCTCTATCTGTCTGTATGTCTGTCTGTCTGTCTGATCCCCTGGAACTGGAGATGGGCCACCATATAGTTGCTGGTATTTGATCCCAGGTTCTCTGGTAGAGGAGACAATGCTGTTAATTGTTGAGCCCTTTCAGTGGCCCCACCCATCTTTAAATTTTTAGAAGTATATGTGAGGCTGTGTTCATGTACATCATATGCAGACCATAAGAGGGATATTGATTCTCCAGAATCTGACACCCTCTTCTGGAGAGTCTGAAGACAGCTACAGTGTACTTATATCTAATAAATAAATAAATAAATAAATAAATAAATAAATAAATAAATAAATAAATAAATAAATAAATGAATAAATAAATAAATAAATAAACATTTTTTAAAGGATAAGAAAGAAAGAAAAATCAGGCAGGCCTGCCATCCTTATCTCTGTCTGTCGGTCTGTCTGTCTTATCCCCTGGAATTTGAGATGGGCCACCATATAGTTGCTTGTAGTTGATCCAAGGATCTCTGGAAGAGGAGACAATGCTGTTAATTGTTGAGCCATTTCAGTGGGCCCACCCTTCTTTAAATTTTTAGAAGTATATGTGAGGCTGTGTTTATGTACATCATATGCAGACCAGAAGAGGGATTTAGATTACCCAGAAGATGACACCCTCTTCTAGAGTGTCTGAAGACATCTAAAGTGTACTTATATCTAATAAATACATACTTAAATTAATAAACATTTTTTAAAAGTATAAGAAAGAAAGAAAGACCAGGCAGGCCTCCATCTTTATCTCTGTCAGTCTGTCTGTCTGTCTGATCCATTGGAACTGGAGATGGGCCACCATATAGTTGCTGGTAGTTGATCCCAGGTTTTCTGGAAGAGGAGACAATGCTGTTAATTGTTGAGCCCTTTCAGTGGTGCCACCCATCTTTAAATATTTAGAGGTATATGTGAGGCTGTGTTTATGTACATCATATGCAGACCATAAGAGGGATTTAGATTATCCAGAATCTGACACCCTCTTCTGGAGTGTCTGAAGACAGTTACAGTGTACTTATATCTAATAAATACATGAATAAATATATAAATAAACATTTTTTTAAAAAGGATAAGACAGAAAGAAAGACCAGGCAGGCCTGCCATCCTTATCACTGTCTGTATGTCTGTCTGTCTGATCCCCTGGAACTGGATATGGGCCACCATATAGTTGCTGGTAGTTGATCCCAGGTACTCTGGAAGAGGAGACAATGCTGTTAATTGTTGAGCCCTTTCAGTGGCGCCACCCATCTTTAAATATTTAGAGTATATGTGAGGCTGTGTTTATGTACATCATATGCAGACCATAAGAGGGATTTGATTCTCCAGAATCTGACACCCTCTTCTGGAGTGTCTGAAGACAGCTACAGTGTATTTATATCTAATAAATAAATAGATAAATAAATAAATAAATAAACATTTTTTAAAACGTTTAAGAAAGAAAGAAAGACCAGGCAGGCCTGCCATCAATATCTCAGTCTGTCTGTCTGTCTGTCTGTCTATCTGATCCCCGGGAACTGGAGATGGGCCACCATATAGTGCTGGTAGTTGATCCTAGGTTCTCTGGAAGAGGAGACAATTCGGTTAATTGTTGAGCCCTTTCAGTGGCCCCACACTTCTTTAAATATTTAGAAGTTTATGTGAGGCTGTGTTTATGTACATCATATTCAGATTATAAGAGGATTTAGATTCTCCAGAATCTGACACCCTCTACTGGAGTGACTGAAAACAGCTACAGTGTACTTATATATAATAAATAAATAAATAAATAAATAAATAAATAAATAAATAAACATTTTTTAAAAAGGATAAGAAAGAAAGAAAGACCAGGCAGGCCTGCCATCCTTATCACTGTCTGTATGTCTGTCTGTCTGATCCCCTGGAACTGGAGATGGGCCACCATATAGTTGCTGGTAGTTGATCCCAGGTACTCTGGAAGAGGAGACAATGCTGTTAATTGTTGAGCCCTTTCAGTGGCGCCACCCATCTTTAAATATTTAGAGGTATATGTGAGGCTGTGTTTATGTACATCATATGCAGACCATAAGAGGGATTTAGATTCTCCAGAATCTGACACCCTCTTCTGGAGTGTCTGAAGACAGCTACAGTGTACTTATATCTAATAAATAAATAGATAAATAAATAAATAAATAAATAAACATTTTTTAAAAAGTATAAGAAAGAAAGAAAGACCAGGCAGGCCTGCCATCCATATCTCTGTCTGTCTGTCTGTCTGTCTGTCTATCTGATCCCCGGGAACTGGAGATGGGCCACCATATAGTGCTGGTAGTTGATCCAAGGTTCTATGGAAGAGGAGACAATTCGGTTAATTGTTGAGCCCTTTCAGTGGCCCCACACTTCTTTAAATATTTAGAAGTTTATGTGAGGCTGTGTTTATGTACATCATATTCAGATTATAAGAGGATTTAGATTCTCCAGAATCTGACACCCTCTACTGGAGTGACTGAAGACAGCTACAGTGTACTTATAATAAATAAATATATAAATAAATAAATAAATAAATAAATAAATAAATAAATAAACATTTTTTAAAAAGGATAAGAAAGAAAGAAAGACCAGGCAGGCTTGCCATCCTTATCACTGTCTGTATGTCTGTCTGTCTGATCCCCTGGAACTGGAGATGGGCCACCATATAGTTGCTGGTAGTTGATCCCAGGTACTCTGGAAGAGGAGACAATGCTGTTAATTGTTGAGCCCTTTCAGTGGTGCCACACATCTTTAAATATTTAGAGGTATATGTGAGGCTGTGTTTATGTACATCATATGCAGACCATAAGAGGGATTTAGATTCTCCAGAACCTGACACCCTCTTCTGGAGTGTCTGAAGACAGCTACAGTGTACTTATATCTAATAAATAAATAGATAAATAAATAAATAAATAAATAAATAAATAAATAAATAAATAAATAAACATTTTTTAAAAAGTATAAGAAAGAAAGAAAGACCAGGCAGGCCTGCCATCCATATCTCTGTCTGTCTGTCTGTCTGTCTGTCTATCTGATCCCCGGGAACTGGAGATGGGCCACCATATAGTGCTGGTAGTTGATCCAAGGTTCTATGGAAGAGGAGACAATTCGGTTAATTGTTGAGCCCTTTCAGTGGCCCCACACTTCTTTAAATATTTAGAAGTTTATGTGAGGCTGTGTTTATGTACATCATATTCAGATTATAAGAGGATTTAGATTCTCCAGAATCTGACACCCTCTACTGGAGTGACTGAAGACAGCTACAGTGTACTTATAATAAATAAATAAATAAATAAATAAATAAATAAATAAATAAACATTTTTTAAAAATGATAAGAAAGAAAGAAAGACCAGGCAGGCTTGCCATCCTTATCACTGTCTGTATGTCTGTCTGTCTGATCCCCTGGAACTGGAGATGGGCCACCATATAGTTGCTGGTAGTTGATCCCAGGTACTCTGGAAGAGGAGACAATGCTGTTAATTGTTGAGCCCTTTCAGTGGTGCCACCCATCTTTAAATATTTAGAGGTATATGTGAGGCTGTGTTTATGTACATCATATGCAGACCATAAGAGGGATTTAGATTCTCCAGAACCTGACACCCTCTTCTGGAGTGTCTGAAGACAGCTACAGTGTACTTATATCTAATAAATAAATAGATAAATAAATAAATAAATAAATAAATAAATAAACATTTTTTAAAAAGTATAAGAAAGAAAGAAAGACCAGGCAGGCCTGCCATCCATATCTCTGTCTGTCTGTCTGTCTGTCTGTCTATCTGATCCCCGGGAACTGGAGAGGGGCCACCATATAGTGCTGGTAGTTGATCCAAGGTTCTCTGGAAGAGGAGACAATTCGGTTAATTGTTGAGCCCTTTCAGTGGCCCCACACTTCTTTAAATATTTAGAAGTTTATGTGAGGCTGTGTTTATGTACATCATATTCAGATTATAAGAGGATTTAGATTCTCCAGAATCTGACACCCTCTACTGGAGTGACTGAAGACAGATACAGTGTACTTATATATAATAAATAAATAAATAAATAAATAAATAAATAAATAAATAAATAAATAAACATTTTTTAAAAAGGATAAGAAAGAAAGTAAGACCAGGCTGGCCTGCCATCCTTATCTCTGTCTGTCTGTCTGTCTGTCTGATCCCCTGGAACTGGAGTTGGGCTACCATAAAGTTGCTGGTAGTTGATCCCAGGTTCTCTGGAAGAGGAGACAATGCTGTTAATTGTTGAGCCCTATCAGTGGCCCTACCCATCTTTAAATATTTAGAAGTATATGTGAGGCTGTGTTTATGTACATCATATGCAGACCATAAGAGGGATTTAGATTCTCCAGAATCTGACACCCTCTTCTGGAGTGTCTGAAGACAGCTACAGTGTACTTATATCTAATAAATACATAAATAAATAAATAAATAAACATTTTTTAAAAAGTATAAGAAATAAAGAAAGACCAGGCAGGCCTGCCATCCTTATCTCTGTCTGTCTGTCTGTCTGTCTGATCCCCTGGAACTGGAGTTGGGCTACCATAAAGTTGCTGGTAGTTGATCCCAGGTTCTCTGGAAGAGGAGACAATGCTGTTAATTGTTGAGCCCTATAAGTGGCCCTACCGATCTTTAAATATTTAGAAGTATATGTGAGGCTGTGTTTATGTACATCATATGCAGACCATAAGAGGGATTTAGATTCTCCAGAATCTGACACCCTCTTCTGGAGTGTCTGAAGACAGCTACAGTGTACTTATATCTAATAAATAAATAAATAAATAAATAAATAAATAAATAAATAAATAAACATTATTTAAAACGGATAAGAAAAAAAGAAAGACCAGGCAGGCCTACCATCCTTATCTCTGTCTGTCTGTCTATCAGTCGTTCTGATCCCCTGGAACTGGAGATGGGCCACCATATAGGTGCTGGTAGTTGATCCCAGTTTCTCTGGAAGAGGAGACAATGCTGTTAATTGTTGAGCGCTTTCAGTGGCCCCACCCATCGTTAAATTTTTAGTAGTATATGTCAGGCTTTTTTTATGTACATCATATGCAGGCCATAAGAGGGATTTAGATTCTCCAGAATCTGACACCCTCTTCTGGAGTGTCTGAAGACAGGTACAGTGTACTTATATCTAATAAATACATAAATAAATAAACATTTTTTAAAAAGGATAATAAAGAAAGAAAGACCAGGCAGGCCTGCCATCCTTATCTCTGTCTGTCTGTCTGTCTGTCTGATCCCCTGGAACTGGAGATGGGCCAACTTTAGATGCTTGTAGTTGATCCCAGGATCTCTGGAAGAGGAGACAATGCTTTTAATTGTTTAGCCCTTTCAGTGGCCCCACCCATTTTTAATTTTTACAAGTATATGTGAGGCTGTGTTTATGTACATCATATTCAGACCATAAGAGGGATTTAGATTCTCCAGAATCTGACACCATCTTCTGGAGTGTCTGAAGATGGCTACAGTGTACTTATATCTAATAAATAAATAAATAAATAAATAAATAAATGCATAAATAAACATTTTTTAAAAAGTATAAGAAATAAAGAAAGACCAGTCAGGCCTGCCATCCATATCTCTGTCTCTCTGTCTGTCTGTCTGTCTGATCCACAGAACTGGAGATGGGCCACCATAAGGTGCTGGTAGTTTATCCAAGGTTCTCTGAAAGAGGAGACAATGCTGTTAATTGTTGAGCCCTCTCAGTGGCCCCACACATCTTTAAATTTTTAGAAGTATACGTGAGGCTGTGTTTATGTACATCATATGCAGACCATAAAAGGGATTTAGATTCTCCAGAATCTGACACCGTCTTCTGGAGTGTCTGAAGACTGCTACAGTGTACTTATATCTAATAAATACATAAATAAATATATAAATAAACATTTTTTAAAAAAGGATAAGAAAGAAAGAAAGACCAGGCAGGCCTGCCATCCTTATCACTGTCTGTATGTCTGTCTGTCTGATCCCCTGGAACTGGAGATGGGCCACCATATAGTTGCTGGTAGTTGATCCCAGGTACTCTGGAAGAGGAGACAATGCTGTTAATTGTTGAGCTTTTAGAGTGGCCCCACCCTTCTTTAAATTTTTAGAAGTATATGTGAGGCTGTGTTTATGTACATCATATGCAGACCATAAGAGGGATTTAGATTCTCCAGAATCTGACACCCTCTTCTGGAGTGTCTGAACAGCTACAGTGTACTTATATCTAATAATAAATAAATAAATAAATAAATAAATAAATAAATAAATAAACATTTTTAAAAAGCATAAGAAATACAGAAAGACCAGGCAGGCCTGCCATCCATATCTCTGTCTCTCTGTCTGTCTGTCTGATCCCCTGGAACTGGAGATGGGCCACCATAAGGTGCTGGTAGTTTATCCCAGGTTCTCTGAAAGACGAGACAATGCTGTTAATTGTTGAGCCCTCTCAGTGGCCCCACCCATCTTTAAATTTTTAGAAGTATATGCAAGGCTGTGTTTATGTACCGAATATGCAGACCATAAGAGGGATTTAGATTCTCCAGAATCTGACACCCTCTTCTGGAGTGTCTGAAGACAGCTACAGTGTACATATATCTAAAAAATACATAAATAAATATATAAATTAACATTTTTTAAAAAAGGATAATAAAGAAAGAAACACCAGGCAGGCCTGCCAACCTTATCACTGTCTGTATGTCTGTCTGTCTGATCCCCTGGAACTGGAGATGGGCCACCATATAGTTGCTGGTAGTTGATCCCAGGTACTCTGGAAGAGGAGACAATGCTGTTAATTGTTGAGCTTTTAGAGTGGCCCCACCCTTCTTTAAATTTTTAGAAGTATATGTGAGGCTGTGTTTATGTACCTCATATGCAGACCATAAGAGGGATTTAGATTCTCCAGAATCTGACACCCTCTTCTGGAGTGTCTGAACAGCTACAGTGTACTTATATCTAATAATAAATAAATAAATAAATAAATAAATAAATAAATAAATAAATAAATAAATAAATAAATAAACAAAAATTTTTTTAAAAAAAGGATAAGAAAGAAAGAAAGACCAGGCAGGCCTGCCATCCTTATCACTGTCTGTCTGTCTGTCTGTCTGATCCCCTGGAACTGGAGATGGGCCACCATAATGTGCTGGTACTTTATCCCAGGTTCTCTGAAAGAGGAGACAATGCTGTTAATTGTTGAGCCCTCTCAGTGGCCGCACACATCTTTAAATTTTAGAAGTATATGCGAGGCTGTGTTTATGTACATCATATGCAGACCATAAGAGGGATTTAGATTCTCCAGAATCTGACACCCTCTTCTGGAGTGTCTGAAGACAGCTAGAGTGTACTTATATCTAATAAATACATAAATAAATATATAAATAAACATTTTTTTAAAAGGATAAGAAAGAAAGAAAGACCAGGCAGGCCTGCCATCCTTATCACTGTCTGTATGTCTGTCTGTCTGATCCCCTGGAACTGGAGTTGGGCTACCATAAAGTTGCTGGTAGTTGATCCCAGGTTCTCTGGAAGAGGAGACAATGCTGTTAATTGTTGAGCCCTATCAGTGGCCCTACCGATCTTTAAATATTTAGAAGTATATGTGAGGCTGTGTTTATGTACATCATATGCAGACCATAAGAGGGATTTAGATTCTCCAGAATCTGACACCCTCTTCTGGAGTGTCTGAAGACAGCTACAGTGTACTTATATTTAATAAATACATAAATAAATAAATAAATAAATAAATAAATAAATAAATAAATAAACATTTTTTAAAAAGGATAATAAAGAAAGAAAGACCAGGCAGGCCTGACATCCTAATCTCTGTCAGTCTGTCTGTCTGTCAGACTGTCTGATCCCTTGGAACTGGAGATGGGCCACGATATAGTTGCTGTTAGTTGATCCCAGGTTCTCTGGAAGAGGAGACAATGCTATTAATTGTTGAGCCCTTTCAGTGGCTCAACCTATCTTTAAATTTTTAGAAGTATATGTTAGGCTGTGTTTATATACATCATATGCAGACCATAAGAGGGATTTAGTTTCTCCAGAATCTGACACCCTCTTCTGGAGTGTCTGAAGACAACTACAGTGTACTTATATCTAATAAATACAAACATATATAAATAAATAAATAAATAAACATTATTTTAAAACCATAAGAAAGAAAGAAAGACCAGGCAGGCCTGCCATACTTATCTCTGTCTGTCTGTCTGTCTGTCTGATCCCCTGGAACTGGAGATGGGCCACCTTGTAGGTGCTGGTAGTTGATCCCAGGTTCTCTGGAAGAGGAGACAATGCTGTTAATTGTTGAGCCCTTTCAGTGGCCCCACCCATTTTAATTTTTACAAGTATATGTGAGGCTGTGTTTATGTACATCATATTCAGACCATAAGAGGGATTTAGATTCTCCAGAATCTGACACCATCTTCTGGAGTGTCTGAAGACGGCTACAGTGTACTTATATCTAATAAATACATAAATAAATAAATAAATGAATAAATAAATAAACATTTTTTAAAAAGTATAAGAAATAAAGAAAGACCAGTCAGGCCTGCCATCCATATCTCTGTCTCTCTGTCTGTCTGTCTGTCTGATCCACTGGAACTGGAGATGGGCCACCATAAGGTGCTGGTAGTTTATCCCAGGTTCTCTGAAAGAGGAGACAATGCTGTTAATTGTTGAGCCCTCTCAGTGGCCCCACACATCTTTAAATTTTTAGAAGTATATGTGAGGCTGTGTTTATGTACATCATATGCAGACCATAAAAGGGATTTAGATTCTCCAGAATCTGACACCCTCTTCTGGAGTGTCTGAAGACAGCTACAGTGTACTTATATCTAATAAATACATAAATAAATATATAAATACACATTTTTTTAAAAAGGATAAGAAAGAAAGAAAGACCAGGCAGGACTGCCATCCTTATCACTGTCTGTATGTCTGTCTGTCTGATCCCCTGGAACTGGAGATGGGCCACCTTTTAGGTGCTGGTAGTTGATCCCAGGTTCTCTGGAAGAGGAGACAATGCTGTTAATTGTTGAGTCCTTTCAGTGGCCCCAACTATTTATAATTTTTAGAAGTATATGTGAGGCTGTGTTTATGTACATCCTATTCAGACCATAAGAGGGATTTAGATTCTCTAGAATCTGACACCCTCTTCTGGAGTGTCTGAAGACAGCTACAGTGTACTTATATCTAATAAATACATAAATAAATAAATAAATAAATAAATAAATAAATAAATAAACATTTTTTAAAAAGTATAAGAAATAAAGAAAGACCAGGCAGGCCTGCCATCCATATCTCTGTCTCTCTGCCTGTCTGTCTGTCTGATCCCCTGGAATTGGAGATGGGCCACCATAAGGTGCTGGTATTTTATCCCAGGTTCTCTGAAAGAGGAGACAATGCTGTTAATTGTTGAGCCCTCTCAGTGGCCCCACCCATCTTTAAATTTTTATAAGTATATGCAAGGCTGTGTTTATGTACATCATATTCAGACCATAAGAGGGATTTAGATTCTCTAGAATCTGACACCCTCTTCTGGAGTGTCTGAAGACGGCTACAGTGTACTTATATCTAATAAATAAATAAATAAATAAATAAATAAATAAATAAATAAACATTTTTTAAAAAGTATAAGAAATAAAGAAAGACCAGGCAGGCCTGCCATCCATATCTCTGTCTCTCTGTCTGTCTGTCTCTCTGATCCCCTGGAACTGGAGATGGGCCACCATAAGGTGCTGGTAGTTTATCCCAGGTTCTCTGAAAGAGGAGACAATGCTGTTAATTATTGAGCCCTCTCAGTGGCCCCACCCATCTTTAAATTTTTAGAAGTATATGCAAGGCTGTGTTTATGTACCGAATATGCAGACCATAAGAGGGATTTAGAGATTAGTTAGGGAAGCAGAAACCGGCCTGAGTAGGACCACAGGCCTCATCCAGCCGGATCAGCGCAGGGGTATCGGGAGCGCAGGGTTGCCTGACACCCGCCAGCTACCCATGACCCCCGCCGCAGGATTTTGGGACTGCTGGATCTTAAGACTTCTGGAGAGTGGAACACAGCTTCTGCTCCAATCCAATTGCACGCGGGACCAGAGACTGCATTAGTTAGGGAAGCAGAAAAACGGCCTGAGTAGGAACACAGGCCTCTTCCGGCTGGACCAGCACCGGGGTACCGTCAGCTACCCACGACCCCGGCCGCAGGATTTAGAGACTGCTGGTGAGTGGAACACAGTTTCTGCTCCAATCTTTAAATAGTGACAACGATAACAACTAACCCCAGAGATTACCAAATGGCGAAAGGTAAACGTAATAATCTTACTAACAGAAACCAAGACCACTCACCATCATCAGAACCCAGCACCCCCACTTCGCCCAGTCCAGGGCACCCCAACACACCGGAAAAGCTAGACACGGATTTAAAAGCATATCTCCTGATGATGATAGAGGACTTCAAGAAGGACTTTAATAACACACTTAAAGAAATGCAGGAGAACACTGCTAAAAAGGCAGAAGACAATAAAGAGGAAGCACAAAAATCCCTTAAAGAATTGCAGGAGAACACTGCTAAAGAGTTACAAATCCTTAAAGAAAAACATGATAACATAATCAAACAGGTAGAAGTCCTTACAGAAAAACAGGAAAACACATCCAAACAGATGATGGAAATGAACAAAACCATACTAGACCTAAAAAGGGAAGTAGACACAATAAAGAAAACCCAAAATGAGGCAACACTGGAGATAGAAACCCTAGGAAAGAAATCTGGAACCATAGATACGAGCATCAGCAACAGAATACAAGAGATGGAAGAGAGAATCTCAGGTGCAGAAGATTCCATAGAGAACATCGGCACAACAATCAAGGAAAATGTAAAATGCAAAAAGATCCTAACTCAAAACATCCAAGAAATACAGGACATAATGAGAAGACCAAACCTACGGATAATAGGAGTGGATGAGAATGAAGATTTTCAACTCAAAGGACCAGCAAACATCTTCAACAAAATTATAGAAGAAAACTTCCCAAATCTAAAGAAAGAGATGCCCATGAACATACAAGAAGCCTACAGAACTCCAAATAGACTGGACCAGAAAAGAAATACCTCCCGACA
Source organism: Mus caroli (assembly GCF_978045245.1). Taxonomy (NCBI): domain Eukaryota; kingdom Metazoa; phylum Chordata; class Mammalia; order Rodentia; family Muridae; genus Mus; species Mus caroli. The sequence goes on along the minus strand of NW_028227380.1, from coordinate 101,923 downwards.
CATAATAATCAGAGCAACAAATGCTCTAAATAAAGATAGAATACTAAAAGCAGTAAGAGAAAAAGGCCAAGTAACATATAAAGGCAAGCCTATCAGAATTACACCAGACTTTTCACCAGAGACTATGAAAGCCAGAAGATCCTGGACAGATGTTATACAGACACTAAAAGAACACAAATTCCAGCCCAGGCTACTATACCCAGCCAAACTCTCAATTAACATAGATGGAGAAACCAAAGTATTCCACGACAAAACCAAATTCACACATTATCTCTCCACGAATCCAGCCCTTCAAAGGATAATAACAGAAAAAAACCAATACAAGGACAGGAACCACGCCCTAGAAACAACAAGAAGGTAATCCCTCAACAAACCTAAAAGTAGACAGTCACAAGTACAAAATGCCAACTTTAACAACAAAAATAACAGGAAACAACAATTACTTTTCCTTAATATCTCTTAATATCAATGGACTCAACTCCCCGATAAAAAGACATAGACTAACAAACTGGCTACACAAACAAGACCCAACATTTTGCTGCTTACAGGAAACTCATCTCAGAGAAAAGGATAGACACTACCTCAGAATGAAAGGCTGGAAAACAATTTTCCAAGCAAATGGCATGAAGAAACAAGCTGGAGTAGCCATTCTAATATCTGATAAGATTGACTTCCAACCCAAAGTCATTAAAAAAGACAGGGAGGGACACTTCATACTCATCAAAGGTAAAATCCTCCAAGAGGAACTATCAATCCTGAATATCTATGCTCCAAATACAAAGGCAGCCACATTCATTAAAGAAACTTTAGTAAAGCTCAAAGCACACATTGCACCTCATACAATAATAGTGGGAGACTTCAACACACCACTTTCACAAATGGACAGATCATGGAAACAGAAACTAAACAGGGACACAGTGAAACTAAGAGAAATTATGAATCAAATGGATCTGGCAGATATCTACAGAACATTCTATCCTAAAACAAAAGGATATACCTTCTTCTCAGCACCTCATGGTACCTTCTCCAAAATTGACCACATAATTGGTCACAAAACAGGCCTCAACAGATATAAAAATATTGAAATTGTCCCATGCATCCTATCAGATCACCATGGACTAAGGCTGATCTTCAATAACAAAATAAATAATAGAAAGCCAACCTTCACGTGGAAACTGAACAACACTCTTCTCAATGATACCTTGGTCAAGGAAGGAATAAAGAAAGAAATTAAGGACTTTTTAGAGTTCAATGAAAATGAAGCCACAACATACCCAAACTTATGGGACGCAATGAAAGCATTTTTAAGAGGAAAACTCATAGCTCTGAGTGCCTCCAAAAGGAAACTAGAGAGAGCACACATTAGCAGCTTGACAACACACCTAAAAGCACTAGAACAAAAGGAAGCAAATTCACCCAAGAGGAGTAGACGGCAGGAAATAATCAAACTCAGGGGTGAAATCAACCAAGTGGAAACAAGAAAAACTATTCAAAGAATCAACCAATCAAGGAGCTGGTTCTTTGAGAAAATCAACAAGATAGATAAACCCTTAGCCAGACTCACTAGAGGGCACAGGGAAAGCATCCTAATTAACAAAATCAGAAATGAAAAAGGAGACATAACAACAGATCCTGAAGACATCCAAAACACCATCAGATCCTTCTACCAAAGGCTATACTCAACAAAACTGGAGAACCTGGATGAAATGGAGAAGTTCCTAGACAGATACCAGGTACCAAAGTTGAATCAAGATCAGGTTAATGATCTAAACAGCCCTATATCCCCCAAAGAAATAGAAGCAGTCATTAATAGTCTCCCAACTAAAAAAAGCCCAGGACCAGATGGGTTTAGTGCAGAGTTCTATCAGACCTTCAAAGAAGATCTAATCCCAGTTCTTCACAAACTATTCCACAAAATAGAAACAGAAGGTACTCTACCCAACTCATTCTATGAAGCCACAATTACTCTGATACCTAAACCACAAAAAGACCCAACAAATATAGAAAACTTCAGACCAATATCCCTTATGAATATTGATGCAAAAATCCTCAATAAAGTTCTTGCTAACCGAATCCAAGAACACATCAAAACAATCATCCATCCTGACCAAGTAGGTTTCATCCCAGGGATGCAGGGATGGTTCAATATACGGAAATCCATCAACGTAATCCAGTATATAAACAAACTCAAAGACAAAAACCACATGGTCATCTCGTTAGATGCGGAAAAAGCATTTGATAAGATCCAACACCCATTCATGATAAAAGTCTTGGAAAGATCAGGAATTCAAGGCCCATACCTAAACATGATAAAAGCAATCTACAGCAAACCAGTAGCCAACATCAAAGTAAATGGTGAGAAGCTTGAAGCAATCCCTCTAAAATCAGGGACTAGACAAGGCTGTCCACTTTCTCCATACCTATTCAACATTGTACTTGAAGTCCTAGCCAGAGCAATTCGACAACAAAAGGAGATCAAAGGGATACAAATTGGAAAAGATGAAGTCAAAATATCACTCTTTGCAGATGATATGATAGTATATATAAGTGACCCTAAAAATTCCACCAGAGAACTCCTAAGCCTGATAAACAGCTTCGGTGAAGTAGCTGGATATAAAATTAACTCAAACAAATCAATGGCCTTTCTCTACAAAAAGAATAAACAGGCTGAGAAAGAAATTAGGGAAACAACACCCTTCTCAATAGTCACAAATAATATAAAATATCTTGGCGTGACTCTAACTAAGGAAGTGAAAGATCTGTATAATAAAAACTTCAAGTCTCTGAAGAAAGAAATTATAGAAGATCTCAGAAGATGGAAAGATCTCCCATGGTCATGGATTGGCAGGATCAACATTGTAAAAATGGCTATCTTGCCAAAAGCAATCTACAGATTCAATGCAATCCCCATCAAAATTCCAAATCAATTCTTCAACGAATTAGAAAGTGCAATCTGCAAATTCATCTGGAATAACAAAAAACCTAGGATAGCAAAAACTCTTCTCAAGGATAAAAGAACCTCTGGTGGAATCACCATGCCGGACCTAAAGCTCTACTACAGAGCAATTGTGATAAAAACTGCATGGTACTGGTATACTGACAGACAAATAGACCAATGGAATAAAATTGAAGACCCAGAAATGAACCCACACACCTATGGTCACTTGATCTTCGACAAGGGAGCTAAAAACATCCAGTGGAAGAAAGACAGCATTTTCAACAAATGGTGCTGGCACAACTGGTTGTTAACATGTAGAAGAATGCGAATCGATCCATTCCTATCTCCTTGTACTAAGGTCAAGTCTAAGTGGATCAAGGAACTTCACATAAAACCAGAGACACTGAAACTTATAGAGGAGAAAGTGGGGAAAAGCCTTGAAGATATGGGCACAGGGGAAAAATTCCTGAATAGAACAGTAATGGCTTGTGCTGTAAGATCGAGAATTGACAAGTGGGACCTCATGAAACTACAAAGCTTCTGCAAGGCTAAAGACACCATCAATAAGACAAAAAAACCACCAACAGTTTGGGAAAGGATCATCACCTATCCTAAATCAGATAAGGGACTAATATCCAATATATATAAAGAACTCAAGAAGGTGGACTCCAGAAAGTCAAATAACCCCATTAAAAAATGGGGCTTAGAACTGAACAAAGAATTCTCACCTGAGGAATACCGAATGGCAGAGAAGCACCTGAAAAAATGTTCAACATCCTTAATCATCAGGGAAATGCAAATCAAAACAACCCTGAGATTCCACCTCACACCAGTCAGAATGGCTAAGATCAAAAATTCAGGTGACAGCAGATGCTGGCGAGGATGTGGAGAAAGAGGAACACTCCTCCATTGTTGGTGGGATTGCAAGCTTGTACAACCACTCTGGAAATCAGTCTGGCGGTTCCTCAGAAAATTGGACATAGTACTACCGGAGGATCCAGCAATACCTCTCCTGGGCATATATCCAGAAGATGTCCCAACCGGTAAAAAGGACACATGCTCCACTATGTTCATAGCAGCCCTATTTATAATAGCCAGAAGCTGGAAAGAACCCAGATGTCCCTCAACAGAGGAATGGATACAGAAATTATGGTACATTTACACAATGGAGTACTACTCAGCTATTAAAAAGAATGAATTTATGAAATTCCTAGCCAAATGGATGGACCTGGAGGGCATCATCTTGAGTGAAGTAACACAATCACAAAAGAACTCACACAATATGTATTCATTGATAAGTGGATATTAGCCCAAAACTTAGGATACCCAAGATATAAGATACAATTTGATAAACGCATGAAACTCAAGAAGAATGAAGACCAAAGTGTGGACACTGTGCACCTTCTTAGAATTGGGAACAAAACACCCAGGGAAGGAGTTACAGAGACAAAGTTCGTAGCTGTGATGAAAGGATGGACCATTTAGAGACTGCTGTATCCAGGGATCCGTCCTATAATCAGCTTCTAAACGCTGACACCATTGCATACACTAGCAAGATTTTGCTGAAAGGACCCAAATATAGCTGTCTCTTGTGAGATGATGCCGGGGCCTAGCAAACACAGGAGTGGATGTTCACAGTCAGCTATTGGATGTATCACAGGGCTCCCAATGGAGAAGCTAGAGAAAGTACCCAAGGAGCTAAAGTGATCTGCAACCCTATTGTTGGAACAACATGATGTACTAACCAGAACCCTGGAGCTCATGTCTCTAGCTGCATATGTATCGAAAGATGGCCTAGTCGGCCATCAATGGAAAGAGAGGCCCATTGGACTTGCAAACTTTATATGCCCCAATATAGGGGAATGCCAGGGCCAAAAGAATGGGAATGGGTGGGTAGGGAAGTGGGGGGCGCTATGGGGGACTTTTGGGATAGTATTGGAAATGTAATTGAGGAAAATATGTAATAAAAATATAAAAAAAATAATAAAAAAAAAAGAGGGATTTAGATTCTCCAGAATCTGACACCCTCTTCTGGAGTGTCTGAAGACAGCTACAGTGTACATATATCTAATAAATACATAAATAAATATATAAATAAACATTTTTTTTAAAAGGATAAGAAAGAAAGAAAGACCAGGCAGGCCTGCCATCCTTATCACTGTCTGTATGTCTGTCTGTCTGATCCCCTGGAACTGGAGATGGGCCACCATATAGTAGCTGTTAGTTGATCCCAGGTACTCTGGAAGAGGAGACAATGCTGTTAATTCTTGAGCTTTTAGAGTGGCCCCAACCTTCTTTAAATTTTTAGAAGTATATGTGAGGCTGTGTTTATGTACATCATATGCAGACCATAAGAGGGATTTAGATTCTCCAGAATCTGACACCCTCTTCTGGAGTGTCTGAACAGCTACAGTGTACTTATATCTAATAATAAATAAATAAATAAATAAATAAATAAATAAACGAACATTTTTTTAATAAAAGGATAAGAAAGAAAGAAAGACCAGGCAGGCCTGCCATCCATATCACTGTCTGTCTGTCTGTCTGTCTGATCCCCTGGAACTGGAGATGGGCCACCTTTTAGGTGCTGGTAGTTGATCCCAGGTTCTCTGGAAGATTAGACAATGCTGTTAATTGTTGAGTCCTTTCAGTGGCCCCACCTATTTATAATTTTTAGAAGTATATGTGAGGCTGTGTTTATGTACATCATATTCAGACCAAAGAGGGATTTAGATTCTCTAGAATCTGACACCCTCTTCTGGAGTGTCTGAAGACGGCTACAGTGTACTTATATCTAATAAATACATAAATAATTAAATAAATAAATAAATAAATAAATAAACATTTTTTAAAAAGTAGAAGAAATAAAGAAAGACCAGGCAGGCCTGCCATCCTTATCTCTGTCTCTCTGTCTGTCTGTCTGTCTGTCTGATCCACTGGAACTGGAGATGGGCCACCATAAGGTGCTGGTAGTTTATCCCAGGTTCTCTGAAAGAGGAGACAATGCTGTTAATTGTTGAGCCCTCTCATTGGCCCCACACATCTTTAAATTTTTAGAAGTATATGTGAGGCTGTGTTTATGTACATCATATGCAGACCATAAGAGGGATTTAGATTCTCCAGAATCTGACACCCTCTTCTGGGGTGTCTGAAGACAGCTACAGTGTACTTATATCTAATAAATACATAAATAAATATATAAATAAACATTTTTTTGAAAAGGATAAGAAAGAAAGAATGACCAGGCAGGCCTGCCATCCTTATCACTGTCTGTATGTCTGTCTGTCTGATCCCCTGGAACTGGAGATGGGCCACCATATAGGTGCTGGTAGTTGATCCCAGGTACTCTGGAAGAGGAGACAATGCTGTTAATTGTTGAGCTTTTAGAGTGGCCCCACCCTTCTTTAAATTTTTAGAAGTATATGTGAGGCTGTGTATATGTACATCATATGCAGACCAAAAGAGGGATTTAGATTCTCCAGAATCTGACACCCTCTTCTGGAGTCTCTGAACAGCTACAGTGTACTTATATCTAATAATAAATAAATAAATAAATAAATAAATAAATAAATAAATAAATAAATAAATAAACATTTTTTTTAAAGTATAAGAAAGAAAGAAAGTCCAGGCAGGCCTCCATCCTTACCTCTGTCAGTCTGTCTGTCTGTCTGTCTGATCCCTTGGAACTGGAGATGGGCCACCATATAGTTGCTGTTAGTTGATCCCAGGTTCTCTGGAAGAAGAGACAATGCTGTTAATTGTTGAGCCCTTTCAGTGGCTCCACCTATCTTTAAATTTTTAGAAGTATATGTTAGGCTGTGTTTACGTACATCATATGCAGACCATAAGAGGGATTTAGATTCTCCAGAATCTGACACCCTCTTCAGGAGTGTCTGAAGACAACTACAGTGTACTTATATCTAATAAATACATAAATAAATAAATAAATAAATATATAAACATTATTTTAAAAGGATAAGAAAGAAAGAAAAACCAGGCAGGCCTGCCCTCCTTATCTCTGTCTGTCTGTCTGTCTGTCTGATCCCCTGGAACTGTAGATGGGCCACCTTTTAGGTGCAGGTAGTTGATCCCAGGTTCTCTGGAAGAGGAGACAATGCTGTTAATTGTTGAGTCCTTTCAGTGGCCCCACCTATTTATAATTTTTAGAAGTATATGTGAGGCTGTGTTTATGTACATCATATTCAGACCATAAGAGGGCTTTAGATTCTCTAGAATCTGACACCCTCTTCTGGAGTGTCTGAAGACGGCTACAGTGTACTTATATCTAATAAATACATAAATAAATAAATAAATAAATAAATAAATAAATAAATAAATAAATAAACATATTTTAAAAAGTATAAGAAATAAAGAAAGACCAGGCAGGCCTGCCATCCTTATCTCTGTCTTTCTGTCTGTCTGTCTGTCTGTCTGATCCCCTGGAACTGGAGATGGGCCACCATAAGGTGCTGGTAGTTTATCCCAGGTTCTCTGAAAGAGGAGACAATGCTGTTAATTGTTTTGCCCTCTCAGTGGCCCCACCCATCTTTAAATTTTTAGAAGTATATGCGAGGCTGTGTTTATGTACATCATATGCAGACCATAAGAGGGGTTTAGATTCTCCAGAATCTGACACCCTCTTCTGGAGTGTCTGAAAGCAGCTACAGTGTACATATATCTAATAAATACATAAATAAATATATAAATAAACTTTTTTTTAAAAAGGATAAGAAAGAAAGAAACACCAGGCAGGCCTGCCATCCTTATCACTGTCTGTATGTCTGTCTGTCTGATCCCCTGGAACTGGAGATGGGCCACCATATAGTTGCTGGTAGTTGATCCCAGGTACTCTGGAAGAGGAGACAATGCTGTTAATTGTTGAGCTTTTAGAGTGGCCCCACACTTCTTTAAATTTTTAGAAGTATATGTGAGGCTGTGTTTATGTACATAATATGCAGACCATAAGAGGGATTTAGATTCTCCAGAATCTGACACCCTCTTCTGGAGTGTCTGAACAGCTACAGTGTACTTATATCTAATAATAAATAAATAAATAAATAAATAAATAAATAAATAAATAAATAAATAAATAAATAAACATTTTTTTAAAAAAAGGATAAGAAAGAGAGAAAGACAAGGCAGGCCTGCCATCCTTATCACTGTCTGTCTTTCTGTCTGTCTGATCCCCTGGAACTGGAGATGGGCCACCTTTTAGGTGCTGGTAGTTGATCCCAGGTTCTCTGGAAGAGTAGACAATGCTGTTAATTGTTGAGTCCTTTCAGTGGCCCCACCTATTTATAATATTTAGAAGTATATGTGAGGCTGTGTTTATGTACATCATATTCAGACAATAATAGGGATTTAGATTCTCTAGAATCTGACACCCTCTTCTGGAGAGTCTGAAGACGGCTACAGTGTACTTATATCTAATAAATAAATAAATAAATAAATAAATAAACATTTTTTAAAAAGTATAAGAAATAAAGAAAGACCAGGCAGGCCTGCCATCCTTATCTCTGTCTCTCTGTTTGTCTGTCTGTCTGTCTGATCCACTGGAACTGGAGATGGGCCACCATAAGGTGCTGGTAGTTTATCCCAGGTTCTCTGAAAGAGGAGACAATGCTGTTAATTGTTGAGCCCTCTCATTGGCCCCACACATCTTTAAATTTTTAGAAGTATATGTGAGGCTGTGTTTATGTACATCATATGCAGACCATAAGAGGGATTTAGATTCTCCAGAATCTGACACCCTCTTCAGGAGTGGCTGAAGACAGCTACAGTGTACTTATATCTAATAAATACATAAATAAATATATAAATAAACATTTTTTTGAAAAGGATAAGAAAGAAAGAATGACCAGGCAGGCCTGCCATCCTTATCACTGTCTGTCTGTCTGTCTGTCTGATCCCCTGGAACTGGAGATGGGCCACCTTTTAGGTGCTGGTAGTTGATCCCAGGTACTCTGGAAGAGGAGACAATGCTGTTAATTGTTGAGTCCTTTCAGTGGCCCCACCTATTTATAATTTTTAGAAGTATATGTGAGGCTGTGTTTATGTACATCATATTCAGACCATAAGAGGGATTTAGATTCTCTAGAATCTGACACCCGCTTATGGAGTGTCTGAAGACGGCTACAGTGTACTTATATCTAATAAATACATAAATAAATAAATAAATAAATAAATAAATAAATAAATAAATAAATAAACATATTTTAAAAAGTATAAGAAATAAAGAAAGACCAGTCAGGCCTGCCATCCTTATCTTTGTCTTTCTGTCTGTCTGTCTGTCTGTCTGATCCCCTGGAACTGGAGATGGGCCACCATAAGGTACTGGTAGTTTATCCCAGGTTCTCTGAAAGAGGAGACAATGCTGTTAATTATTGAGCCCTCTCAGTGGCCCCACCCATCTTTAAATTTTTAGAAGTATATGCGAGGCTGTGTTTATGTACATCATATGCAGACCATAAGAGGGGTTTAGATTCTCCAGAATCTGACTCCCTCTTCTGGAGTGTCTGAAAGCAGCTACAGTGTACATATATCTAATAAATACATAAATAAATATATAAATAAACTTTTTTTTAAAAAGGATAAGAAAGAAAGAAAGACCAGGCAGGCCTGCCATCCTTATCACTGTCTGTATGTCTGTCTGTCTGATCCCCTGGAACTGGAGATGGGCCACCATATAGTTGCTGGTAGTTGATCCCAGGTACTCTGGAAGAGGAGACAATGCTGTTAATTGTTGAGCTTTTAGAGTGGCCCCACCCTTCTTTAAATTTTTAGAAGTGTATGTGAGGCTGTGTTTATGTACATCATATGCAGACCATAAGAGGGATTTAGATTCTCCAGAGTCTGACACCCTCTTCCGGAGTGTCTGAACAGCTACAGTGTACTTATATCTAATAATAAATAAATAAATAAATAAATAAATAAATAAATAAATAAATAAATAAATAAATAAATAAACATTTTTTTAAAAAAAGGATAAGAAAGAGAGAAAGACAAGGCAGGCCTGCCATCCTTATCACTGTCTGTCTTTCTGTCTGTCTGATCCCCTGGAACTGGAGATGGGCCACCTTTTAGGTGCTGGTAGTTGATCCCAGTTTCTCTGGAAGAGTAGACAATGCTGTTAATTGTTGAGTCCTTTCAGTGGCCCCACCTATTTATAATATTTAGAAGTATATGTGAGGCTGTGTTTATGTACATCATATTCAGACCATAATAGGGATTTAGATTCTCTAGAATCTGACACCCTCTTCTGGAGAGTCTGAAGACGGCTACAGTGTACTTATATCTAATAAATAAATAAATAAATAAATAAATAAACATTTTTTAAAAAGTATAAGAAATAAAGAAAGACCAGGCAGGCCTGCCATCCTTATCTCTGTCTCTCTGTCTGTCTGTCTGTCTGTCTGATCCACTGGAACTGGAGATGGGCCACCATAAGGTGCTGGTAGTTTATCCCAGGTTCTCTGAAAGAGGAGACAATGCTGTTAATTGTTGAGCCCTCTCATTGGCCCCACACATCTTTAAATTTTTAGAAGTATATGTGAGGCTGTGTTTATGTACATCATATGCAGACCATAAGAGGGATTTAGATTCTCCAGAATCTGACACCCTCTTCAGGAGTGGCTGAAGACAGCTACAGTGTACTTATATCTAATAAATACATAAATAAATATATAAATAAACATTTTTTTGAAAAGGATAAGAAAGAAAGAATGACCAGGCAGGCCTGCCATCCTTATCACTGTCTGTCTGTCTGTCTGTCTGATCCCCTGGAACTGGAGATGGGCCACCTTTTAGGTGCTGGTAGTTGATCCCAGGTACTCTGGAAGAGGAGACAATGCTGTTAATTGTTGAGTCCTTTCAGTGGCCCCACCTATTTATAATTTTTAGAAGTATATGTGAGGCTGTGTTTATGTACATCATATTCAGACCATAAGAGGGATTTAGATTCTCTAGAATCTGACACCCGCTTATGGAGTGTCTGAAGACGGCTACAGTGTACTTATATCTAATAAATACATAAATAAATAAATAAATAAATAAATAAATAAATAAATAAATAAATAAATAAACATATTTTAAAAAGTATAAGAAATAAAGAAAGACCAGTCAGGCCTGCCATCCTTATCTTTGTCTTTCTGTCTGTCTGTCTGTCTGTCTGATCCCCTGGAACTGGAGATGGGCCACCATAAGGTACTGGTAGTTTATCCCAGGTTCTCTGAAAGAGGAGACAATGCTGTTAATTATTGAGCCCTCTCAGTGGCCCCACCCATCTTTAAATTTTTAGAAGTATATGCGAGGCTGTGTTTATGTACATCATATGCAGACCATAAGAGGGGTTTAGATTCTCCAGAATCTGACTCCCTCTTCTGGAGTGTCTGAAAGCAGCTACAGTGTACATATATCTAATAAATACATAAATAAATATATAAATAAACTTTTTTTTAAAAAGGATAAGAAAGAAAGAAAGACCAGGCAGGCCTGCCATCCTTATCACTGTCTGTATGTCTGTCTGTCTGATCCCCTGGAACTGGAGATGGGCCACCATATAGTTGCTGGTAGTTGATCCCAGGTACTCTGGAAGAGGAGACAATGCTGTTAATTGTTGAGCTTTTAGAGTGGCCCCACCCTTCTTTAAATTTTTAGAAGTGTATGTGAGGCTGTGTTTATGTACATCATATGCAGACCATAAGAGGGATTTAGATTCTCCAGAGTCTGACACCCTCTTCCGGAGTGTCTGAACAGCTACAGTGTACTTATATCTAATAATAAATAAATAAATAAATAAATAAATAAATAAATAAATAAATAAATAAACATTTTTTTAAAAAAAGGATAAGAAAGAGAGAAAGACAAGGCAGGCCTGCCATCCTTATCACTGTCTGTCTTTCTGTCTGTCTGATCCCCTGGAACTGGAGATGGGCCACCTTTTAGGTGCTGGTAGTTGATCCCAGTTTCTCTGGAAGAGTAGACAATGCTGTTAATTGTTGAGTCCTTTCAGTGGCCCCACCTATTTATAATATTTAGAAGTATATGTGAGGCTGTGTTTATGTACATCATATTCAGACCATAATAGGGATTTAGATTCTCTAGAATCTGACACCCTCTTCTGGAGAGTCTGAAGACGGCTACAGTGTACTTATATCTAATAAATAAATAAATAAATAAATAAATAAACATTTTTTAAAAAGTATAAGAAATAAAGAAAGACCAGGCAGGCCTGCCATCCTTATCTCTGTCTCTCTGTCTGTCTGTCTGTCTGTCTGATCCACTGGAACTGGAGATGGGCCACCATAAGGTGCTGGTAGTTTATCCCAGGTTCTCTGAAAGAGGAGACAATGCTGTTAATTGTTGAGCCCTCTCATTGGCCCCACACATCTTTAAATTTTTAGAAGTATATGTGAGGCTGTGTTTATGTACATCATATGCAGACCATAAGAGGGATTTAGATTCTCCAGAATCTGACACCCTCTTCAGGAGTGGCTGAAGACAGCTACAGTGTACTTATATCTAATAAATAAATAAATAAATAAATAAACAAACATTTTTTTAAAAAAAGGATAAGAAAGAAAGAAAGACCAGGCAGGCCTGCCATCCTTATCACTGTCTGTCTGTCTGTCTGTCTGATCCCCTGGAACTGGAGATGGGCCACCTTTTAGGTGCTGGTAGTTGATCCCAGGTTCTCTGGAAGAGGAGACAATGCTGTTAATTGTTGAGTCCTTTCAGTGGCCCCAACTATTTATAATTTTTAGAAGTATATGTGAGGCTGTGTTTATGTACATCATATTCAGACCATAAGAGGGATTTAGATTCTCTAGAATCTGACACCCTCTTCTGGAGTGTCTGAAGACAGCTACAGTGTACTTATATCTAATAAATACATAAATAAATAAATAAATAAATAAATAAATAAATAAATAAATAAACATTTTTTAAAAAGTATAAGAAATAAAGAAAGACCAGGCAGTCCTGCCATCCATATCTCTGTCTCTCTGCCTGTCTGTCTGTCTGATCCCCTGGAATTGGAGATGGGCCACCATAAGGTGCTGGTATTTTATCCCAGGTTCTCTGAAAGAGGAGACAATGCTGTTAATTGTTGAGCCCTCTCAGTGGCCCCACCCATCTTTAAATTTTTATAAGTATATGCAAGGCTGTGTTTATGTACATCATATTCAGACCATAAGAGGGATTTAGATTCTCTAGAATCTGACACCCTCTTCTGGAGTGTCTGAAGACGGCTACAGTGTACTTATATCTAATAAATAAATAAATAAATAAATAAATAAATAAATAAATAAATAAACATTTTTTAAAAAGTATAAGAAATAAAGAAAGACCAGGCAGGCCTGCCATCCATATCTCTGTCTCTCTGTCTGTCTGTCTCTCTGATCCCCTGGAACTGGAGATGGGCCACCATAAGGTGCTGGTAGTTTATCCCAGGTTCTCTGAAAGAGGAGACAATGCTGTTAATTATTGAGCCCTCTCAGTGGCCCCACCCATCTTTAAATTTTTAGAAGTATATGCAAGGCTGTGTTTATGTACCGAATATGCAGACCATAAGAGGGATTTAGAGATTAGTTAGGGAAGCAGAAACCGGCCTGAGTAGGACCACAGGCCTCATCCAGCCGGATCAGCGCAGGGGTATCGGGAGCGCAGGGTTGCCTGACACCCGCCAGCTACCCATGACCCCCGCCGCAGGATTTTGGGACTGCTGGATCTTAAGACTTCTGGAGAGTGGAACACAGCTTCTGCTCCAATCCAATTGCACGCGGGACCAGAGACTGCATTAGTTAGGGAAGCAGAAAAACGGCCTGAGTAGGAACACAGGCCTCTTCCGGCTGGACCAGCACCGGGGTACCGTCAGCTACCCACGACCCCGGCCGCAGGATTTAGAGACTGCTGGTGAGTGGAACACAGTTTCTGCTCCAATCTTTAAATAGTGACAACGATAACAACTAACCCCAGAGATTACCAAATGGCGAAAGGTAAACGTAATAATCTTACTAACAGAAACCAAGACCACTCACCATCATCAGAACCCAGCACCCCCACTTCGCCCAGTCCAGGGCACCCCAACACACCGGAAAAGCTAGACACGGATTTAAAAGCATATCTCCTGATGATGATAGAGGACTTCAAGAAGGACTTTAATAACACACTTAAAGAAATGCAGGAGAACACTGCTAAAAAGGCAGAAGACAATAAAGAGGAAGCACAAAAATCCCTTAAAGAATTGCAGGAGAACACTGCTAAAGAGTTACAAATCCTTAAAGAAAAACATGATAACATAATCAAACAGGTAGAAGTCCTTACAGAAAAACAGGAAAACACATCCAAACAGATGATGGAAATGAACAAAACCATACTAGACCTAAAAAGGGAAGTAGACACAATAAAGAAAACCCAAAATGAGGCAACACTGGAGATAGAAACCCTAGGAAAGAAATCTGGAACCATAGATACGAGCATCAGCAACAGAATACAAGAGATGGAAGAGAGAATCTCAGGTGCAGAAGATTCCATAGAGAACATCGGCACAACAATCAAGGAAAATGTAAAATGCAAAAAGATCCTAACTCAAAACATCCAAGAAATACAGGACATAATGAGAAGACCAAACCTACGGATAATAGGAGTGGATGAGAATGAAGATTTTCAACTCAAAGGACCAGCAAACATCTTCAACAAAATTATAGAAGAAAACTTCCCAAATCTAAAGAAAGAGATGCCCATGAACATACAAGAAGCCTACAGAACTCCAAATAGACTGGACCAGAAAAGAAATACCTCCCGACACATAATAATCAGAGCAACAAATGCTCTAAATAAAGATAGAATACTAAAAGCAGTAAGAGAAAAAGGCCAAGTAACATATAAAGGCAAGCCTATCAGAATTACACCAGACTTTTCACCAGAGACTATGAAAGCCAGAAGATCCTGGACAGATGTTATACAGACACTAAAAGAACACAAATTCCAGCCCAGGCTACTATACCCAGCCAAACTCTCAATTAACATAGATGGAGAAACCAAAGTATTCCACGACAAAACCAAATTCACACATTATCTCTCCACGAATCCAGCCCTTCAAAGGATAATAACAGAAAAAAACCAATACAAGGACAGGAACCACGCCCTAGAAACAACAAGAAGGTAATCCCTCAACAAACCTAAAAGTAGACAGTCACAAGTACAAAATGCCAACTTTAACAACAAAAATAACAGGAAACAACAATTACTTTTCCTTAATATCTCTTAATATCAATGGACTCAACTCCCCGATAAAAAGACATAGACTAACAAACTGGCTACACAAACAAGACCCAACATTTTGCTGCTTACAGGAAACTCATCTCAGAGAAAAGGATAGACACTACCTCAGAATGAAAGGCTGGAAAACAATTTTCCAAGCAAATGGCATGAAGAAACAAGCTGGAGTAGCCATTCTAATATCTGATAAGATTGACTTCCAACCCAAAGTCATTAAAAAAGACAGGGAGGGACACTTCATACTCATCAAAGGTAAAATCCTCCAAGAGGAACTATCAATCCTGAATATCTATGCTCCAAATACAAAGGCAGCCACATTCATTAAAGAAACTTTAGTAAAGCTCAAAGCACACATTGCACCTCATACAATAATAGTGGGAGACTTCAACACACCACTTTCACAAATGGACAGATCATGGAAACAGAAACTAAACAGGGACACAGTGAAACTAAGAGAAATTATGAATCAAATGGATCTGGCAGATATCTACAGAACATTCTATCCTAAAACAAAAGGATATACCTTCTTCTCAGCACCTCATGGTACCTTCTCCAAAATTGACCACATAATTGGTCACAAAACAGGCCTCAACAGATATAAAAATATTGAAATTGTCCCATGCATCCTATCAGATCACCATGGACTAAGGCTGATCTTCAATAACAAAATAAATAATAGAAAGCCAACCTTCACGTGGAAACTGAACAACACTCTTCTCAATGATACCTTGGTCAAGGAAGGAATAAAGAAAGAAATTAAGGACTTTTTAGAGTTCAATGAAAATGAAGCCACAACATACCCAAACTTATGGGACGCAATGAAAGCATTTTTAAGAGGAAAACTCATAGCTCTGAGTGCCTCCAAAAGGAAACTAGAGAGAGCACACATTAGCAGCTTGACAACACACCTAAAAGCACTAGAACAAAAGGAAGCAAATTCACCCAAGAGGAGTAGACGGCAGGAAATAATCAAACTCAGGGGTGAAATCAACCAAGTGGAAACAAGAAAAACTATTCAAAGAATCAACCAATCAAGGAGCTGGTTCTTTGAGAAAATCAACAAGATAGATAAACCCTTAGCCAGACTCACTAGAGGGCACAGGGAAAGCATCCTAATTAACAAAATCAGAAATGAAAAAGGAGACATAACAACAGATCCTGAAGACATCCAAAACACCATCAGATCCTTCTACCAAAGGCTATACTCAACAAAACTGGAGAACCTGGATGAAATGGAGAAGTTCCTAGACAGATACCAGGTACCAAAGTTGAATCAAGATCAGGTTAATGATCTAAACAGCCCTATATCCCCCAAAGAAATAGAAGCAGTCATTAATAGTCTCCCAACTAAGAAAAGCCCAGGACCAGATGGGTTTAGTGCAGAGTTCTATCAGACCTTCAAAGAAGATCTAATCCCAGTTCTTCACAAACTATTCCACAAAATAGAAACAGAAGGTACTCTACCCAACTCATTCTATGAAGCCACAATTACTCTGATACCTAAACCACAAAAAGACCCAACAAATATAGAAAACTTCAGACCAATATCCCTTATGAATATTGATGCAAAAATCCTCAATAAAGTTCTTGCTAACCGAATCCAAGAACACATCAAAACAATCATCCATCCTGACCAAGTAGGTTTCATCCCAGGGATGCAGGGATGGTTCAATATACGGAAATCCATCAACGTAATCCAGTATATAAACAAACTCAAAGACAAAAACCACATGGTCATCTCGTTAGATGCGGAAAAAGCATTTGATAAGATCCAACACCCATTCATGATAAAAGTCTTGGAAAGATCAGGAATTCAAGGCCCATACCTAAACATGATAAAAGCAATCTACAGCAAACCAGTAGCCAACATCAAAGTAAATGGTGAGAAGCTTGAAGCAATCCCTCTAAAATCAGGGACTAGACAAGGCTGTCCACTTTCTCCATACCTATTCAACATTGTACTTGAAGTCCTAGCCAGAGCAATTCGACAACAAAAGGAGATCAAAGGGATACAAATTGGAAAAGATGAAGTCAAAATATCACTCTTTGCAGATGATATGATAGTATATATAAGTGACCCTAAAAATTCCACCAGAGAACTCCTAAGCCTGATAAACAGCTTCGGTGAAGTAGCTGGATATAAAATTAACTCAAACAAATCAATGGCCTTTCTCTACAAAAAGAATAAACAGGCTGAGAAAGAAATTAGGGAAACAACACCCTTCTCAATAGTCACAAATAATATAAAATATCTTGGCGTGACTCTAACTAAGGAAGTGAAAGATCTGTATAATAAAAACTTCAAGTCTCTGAAGAAAGAAATTATAGAAGATCTCAGAAGATGGAAAGATCTCCCATGGTCATGGATTGGCAGGATCAACATTGTAAAAATGGCTATCTTGCCAAAAGCAATCTACAGATTCAATGCAATCCCCATCAAAATTCCAAATCAATTCTTCAACGAATTAGAAAGTGCAATCTGCAAATTCATCTGGAATAACAAAAAACCTAGGATAGCAAAAACTCTTCTCAAGGATAAAAGAACCTCTGGTGGAATCACCATGCCGGACCTAAAGCTCTACTACAGAGCAATTGTGATAAAAACTGCATGGTACTGGTATACTGACAGACAAATAGACCAATGGAATAAAATTGAAGACCCAGAAATGAACCCACACACCTATGGTCACTTGATCTTCGACAAGGGAGCTAAAAACATCCAGTGGAAGAAAGACAGCATTTTCAACAAATGGTGCTGGCACAACTGGTTGTTAACATGTAGAAGAATGCGAATCGATCCATTCCTATCTCCTTGTACTAAGGTCAAGTCTAAGTGGATCAAGGAACTTCACATAAAACCAGAGACACTGAAACTTATAGAGGAGAAAGTGGGGAAAAGCCTTGAAGATATGGGCACAGGGGAAAAATTCCTGAATAGAACAGTAATGGCTTGTGCTGTAAGATCGAGAATTGACAAGTGGGACCTCATGAAACTACAAAGCTTCTGCAAGGCTAAAGACACCATCAATAAGACAAAAAAACCACCAACAGATTGGGAAAGGATCATCACCTATCCTAAATCAGATAAGGGACTAATATCCAATATATATAAAGAACTCAAGAAGGTGGACTCCAGAAAGTCAAATAACCCCATTAAAAATGGGGCTTAGAACTGAACAAAGAATTCTCACCTGAGGAATACCGAATGGCAGAGAAGCACCTGAAAAAATGTTCAACATCCTTAATCATCAGGGAAATGCAAATCAAAACAACCCTGAGATTCCACCTCACACCAGTCAGAATGGCTAAGATCAAAAATTCAGGTGACAGCAGATGCTGGCGAGGATGTGGAGAAAGAGGAACACTCCTCCATTGTTGGTGGGATTGCAAGCTTGTACAACCACTCTGGAAATCAGTCTGGCGGTTCCTCAGAAAATTGGACATAGTACTACCGGAGGATCCAGCAATACCTCTCCTGGGCATATATCCAGAAGATGTCCCAACCGGTAAAAAGGACACATGCTCCACTATGTTCATAGCAGCCCTATTTATAATAGCCAGAAGCTGGAAAGAACCCAGATGTCCCTCAACAGAGGAATGGATACAGAAATTATGGTACATTTACACAATGGAGTACTACTCAGCTATTAAAAAGAATGAATTTATGAAATTCCTAGCCAAATGGATGGACCTGGAGGGCATCATCTTGAGTGAAGTAACACAATCACAAAAGAACTCACACAATATGTATTCATTGATAAGTGGATATTAGCCCAAAACTTAGGATACCCAAGATATAAGATACAATTTGATAAACGCATGAAACTCAAGAAGAATGAAGACCAAAGTGTGGACACTGTGCACCTTCTTAGAATTGGGAACAAAACACCCAGGGAAGGAGTTACAGAGACAAAGTTCGTAGCTGTGATGAAAGGATGGACCATTTAGAGACTGCTGTATCCAGGGATCCGTCCCATAATCAGCTTCTAAACGCTGACACCATTGCATACACTAGCAAGATTTTGCTGAAAGGACCCAAATATAGCTGTCTCTTGTGAGATGATGCCGGGGCCTAGCAAACACAGGAGTGGATGTTCACAGTCAGCTATTGGATGTATCACAGGGCTCCCAATGGAGAAGCTAGAGAAAGTACCCAAGGAGCTAAAGGGATCTGCAACCCTATTGTTGGAACAACATGATGTACTAACCAGAACCCTGGAGCTCTTGTCTCTAGCTGCATATGTATCGAAAGATGGCCTAGTCGGCCATCAATGGAAAGAGAGGCCCATTGGATTTGCAAACTTTATATGCCCCAATATAGGGGAATGCCAGGGCCAAAAGAATGGGAATGGGTGGGTAGGGAAGTGGGGGGCGCTATGGGGGACTTTTGGGATAGTATTGGAAATGTAATTGAGGAAAATATGTAATAAAAATATAAAAAAAATAATAAAAAAAAAAGAGGGATTTAGATTCTCCAGAATCTGACACCCTCTTCTGGAGTGTCTGAAGACAGCTACAGTGTACATATATCTAATAAATACATAAATAAATATATAAATAAACATTTTTTTTAAAAGGATAAGAAAGAAAGAAAGACCAGGCAGGCCTGCCATCCTTATCACTGTCTGTATGTCTGTCTGTCTGATCCCCTGGAACTGGAGATGGGCCACCATATAGTAGCTGTTAGTTGATCCCAGGTACTCTGGAAGAGGAGACAATGCTGTTAATTCTTGAGCTTTTAGAGTGGCCCCACCCTTCTTTAAATTTTTAGAAGTATATGTGAGGCTGTGTTTATGTACATCATATGCAGACCATAAGAGGGATTTAGATTCTCCAGAATCTGACACCCTCTTCTGGAGTGTCTGAACAGCTACAGTGTACTTATATCTAATAATAAATAAATAAATAAATAAATAAATAAATAAATAAATAAATAAACGAATATTTTTTTAATAAAAGGATAAGAAAGAAAGAAAGACCAGGCAGGCCTGCCATCCATATCACTGTCTGTCTGTCTGTCTGTCTGATCCCCTGGAACTGGAGATGGGCCACCTTTTAGGTGCTGGTAGTTGATCCCAGGTTCTCTGGAAGATTAGACAATGCTGTTAATTGTTGAGTCCTTTCAGTGGCCCCACCTATTTATAATTTTTAGAAGTATATGTGAGGCTGTGTTTATGTACATCATATTCAGACCAAAGAGGGATTTAGATTCTCTAGAATCTGACACCCTCTTCTGGAGTGTCTGAAGACGGCTACAGTGTACTTATATCTAATAAATACATAAATAATTAAATAAATAAATAAACATTTTTTAAAAAGTAGAAGAAATAAAGAAAGACCAGGCAGGCCTGCCATCCTTATCTCTGTCTCTCTGTCTGTCTGTCTGTCTGTCTGTCTGATCCACTGGAACTGGAGATGGGCCACCATAAGGTGCTGGTAGTTTATCCCAGGTTCTCTGAAAGAGGAGACAATGCTGTTAATTGTTGAGCCCTCTCATTGGCCCCACACATCTTTAAATTTTTAGAAGTATATGTGAGGCTGTGTTTATGTACATCATATGCAGACCATAAGAGGGATTTAGATTCTCCAGAATCTGACACCCTCTTCTGGGGTGTCTGAAGACAGCTACAGTGTACTTATATCTAATAAATACATAAATAAATATATAAATAAACATTTTTTTGAAAAGGATAAGAAAGAAAGAATGACCAGGCAGGCCTGCCATCCTTATCACTGTCTGTATGTCTGTCTGTCTGATCCCCTGGAACTGGAGATGGGCCACCATATAGGTGCTGGTAGTTGATCCCAGGTACTCTGGAAGAGGAGACAATGCTGTTAATTGTTGAGCTTTTAGAGTGGCCCCACCCTTCTTTAAATTTTTAGAAGTATATGTGAGGCTGTGTATATGTACATCATATGCAGACCAAAAGAGGGATTTAGATTCTCCAGAATCTGACACCCTCTTCTGGAGTGTCTGAACAGCTACAGTGTACTTATATCTAATAATAAATAAATAAATAAATAAATAAATAAATAAATAAACATTTTTTTAAAAGTATAAGAAAGAAAGAAAGTCCAGGCAGGCCTCCATCCTTACCTCTGTCAGTCTGTCTGTCTGTCTGTCTGATCCCTTGGAACTGGAGATGGGCCACCATATAGTTGCTGTTAGTTGATCCCAGGTTCTCTGGAAGAAGAGACAATGCTGTTAATTGTTGAGCCCTTTCAGTGGCTCCACCTATCTTTAAATTTTTAGAAGTATATGTTAGGCTGTGTTTACGTACATCATATGCAGACCATAAGAGGGATTTAGATTCTCCAGAATCTGACACCCTCTTCAGGAGTGTCTGAAGACAACTACAGTGTACTTATATCTAATAAATACATAAATAAATAAATAAATAAATATATAAACATTATTTTAAAAGGATAAGAAAGAAAGAAAAACCAGGCAGGCCTGCCCTCCTTATCTCTGTCTGTCTGTCTGTCTGTCTGATCCCCTGGAACTGGAGATGGGCCACCTTTTAGGTGCAGGTAGTTGATCCCAGGTTCTCTGGAAGAGGAGACAATGCTGTTAATTGTTGAGTCCTTTCAGTGGCCCCACCTATTTATAATTTTTAGAAGTATATGTGAGGCTGTGTTTATGTACATCATATTCAGACCATAAGAGGGCTTTAGATTCTCTAGAATCTGACACCCTCTTCTGGAGTGTCTGAAGACGGCTACAGTGTACTTATATCTAATAAATACATAAATAAATAAATAAATAAATAAATAAATAAATAAATAAACATATTTTAAAAAGTATAAGAAATAAAGAAAGACCAGGCAGGCCTGCCATCCTTATCTCTGTCTTTCTGTCTGTCTGTCTGTCTGTCTGATCCCCTGGAACTGGAGATGGGCCACCATAAGGTGCTGGTAGTTTATCCCAGGTTCTCTGAAAGAGGAGACAATGCTGTTAATTGTTGAGCCCTCTCAGTGGCCCCACCCATCTTTAAATTTTTAGAAGTATATGGGAGGCTGTGTTTATGTACATCATATGCAGACCATAAGAGGGGTTTAGATTCTCCAGAATCTGACACCCTCTTCTGGAGTGTCTGAAAGCAGCTACAGTGTACATATATCTAATAAATACATAAATAAATATATAAATAAACTTTTTTTTAAAAAGGATAAGAAAGAAAGAAACACCAGGCAGGCCTGCCATCCTTATCACTGTCTGTATGTCTGTCTGTCTGATCCCCTGGAACTGGAGATGGGCCACCATATAGTTGCTGGTAGTTGATCCCAGGTACTCTGGAAGAGGAGACAATGCTGTTAATTGTTGAGCTTTTAGAGTGGCCCCACACTTCTTTAAATTTTTAGAAGTATATGTGAGGCTGTGTTTATGTACATAATATGCAGACCATAAGAGGGATTTAGATTCTCCAGAATCTGACACCCTCTTCTGGAGTGTCTGAACAGCTACAGTGTACTTATATCTGATAATAAATAAATAAATAAATAAATAAATAAATAAATAAATAAATAAATAAACATTTTTTTAAAAAAAGGATAAGAAAGAGAGAAAGACAAGGCAGGCCTGCCATCCTTATCACTGTCTGTCTTTCTGTCTGTCTGATCCCCTGGAACTGGAGATGGGCCACCTTTTAGGTGCTGGTAGTTGATCCCAGGTTCTCTGGAAGAGTAGACAATGCTGTTAATTGTTGAGTCCTTTCAGTGGCCCCACCTATTTATAATATTTAGAAGTATATGTGAGGCTGTGTTTATGTACATCATATTCAGACAATAATAGGGATTTAGATTCTCTAGAATCTGACACCCTCTTCTGGAGAGTCTGAAGACGGCTACAGTGTACTTATATCTAATAAATAAATAAATAAATAAATAAATAAATAAATAAATAAATAAATAAATAAACATTTTTTAAAAAGTATAAGAAATAAAGAAAGACCAGGCAGGCCTGCCATCCTTATCTCTGTCTCTCTGTTTGTCTGTCTGTCTGTCTGATCCACTGGAACTGGAGATGGGCCACCATAAGGTGCTGGTAGTTTATCCCAGGTTCTCTGAAAGAGGAGACAATGCTGTTAATTGTTGAGCCCTCTCATTGGCCCCACACATCTTTAAATTTTTAGAAGTATATGTGAGGCTGTGTTTATGTACATCATATGCAGACCATAAGAGGGATTTAGATTCTCCAGAATCTGACACCCTCTTCAGGAGTGGCTGAAGACAGCTACAGTGTACTTATATCTAATAAATACATAAATAAATATATAAATAAACATTTTTTTGAAAAGGATAAGAAAGAAAGAATGACCAGGCAGGCCTGCCATCCTTATCACTGTCTGTCTGTCTGTCTGTCTGATCCCCTGGAACTGGAGATGGGCCACCTTTTAGGTGCTGGTAGTTGATCCCAGGTACTCTGGAAGAGGAGACAATGCTGTTAATTGTTGAGTCCTTTCAGTGGCCCCACCTATTTATAATTTTTAGAAGTATATGTGAGGCTGTGTTTATGTACATCATATTCAGACCATAAGAGGGATTTAGATTCTCTAGAATCTGACACCCGCTTATGGAGTGTCTGAAGACGGCTACAGTGTACTTATATCTAATAAATACATAAATAAATAAATAAATAAATAAATAAATAAATAAATAAATAAATAAACATATTTTAAAAAGTATAAGAAATAAAGAAAGACCAGTCAGGCCTGCCATCCTTATCTTTGTCTTTCTGTCTGTCTGTCTGTCTGTCTGATCCCCTGGAACTGGAGATGGGCCACCATAAGGTGCTGGTAGTTTATCCCAGGTTCTCTGAAAGAGGAGACAATGCTGTTAATTGTTGAGCCCTCTCAGTGGCCCCACCCATCTTTAAATTTTTAGAAGTATATGCGAGGCTGTGTTTATGTACATCATATGCAGACCATAAGAGGGGTTTAGATTCTCCAGAATCTGTCTCCCTCTTCTGGAGTGTCTGAAAGCAGCTACAGTGTACATATATCTAATAAATACATAAATAAATATATAAATAAACTTTTTTTTAAAAAGGATAAGAAAGAAAGAAAGACCAGGCAGGCCTGCCATCCTTATCACTGTCTGTATGTCTGTCTGTCTGATCCCCTGGAACTGGAGATGGGCCACCATATAGTTGCTGGTAGTTGATCCCAGGTACTCTGGAAGAGGAGACAATGCTGTTAATTGTTGAGCTTTTAGAGTGGCCCCACACTTCTTTAAATTTTTAGAAGTGTATGTGAGGCTGTGTTTATGTACATCATATGCAGACCATAAGAGGGATTTAGATTCTCCAGAGTCTGACACCCTCTTCCGGAGTGTCTGAACAGCTACAGTGTACTTATATCTAATAATAAATAAATAAATAAATAAATAAATAAATAAATAAATAAATAAATAAACATTTTTTTAAAAAAAGGATAAGAAAGAGAGAAAGACAAGGCAGGCCTGCCATCCTTATCACTGTCTGTCTTTCTGTCTGTCTGATCCCATGGAACTGGAGATGGGCCACCTTTTAGGTGCTGGTAGTTGATCCCAGTTTCTCTGGAAGAGTAGACAATGCTGTTAATTGTTGAGTCCTTTCAGTGGCCCCACCTATTTATAATATTTAGAAGTATATGTGAGGCTGTGTTTATGTACATCATATTCAGACCATAATAGGGATTTAGATTCTCTAGAATCTGACACCCTCTTCTGGAGAGTCTGAAGACGGCTACAGTGTACTTATATCTAATAAATAAATAAATAAATAAATAAATAAATAAACATTTTTTAAAAAGTATAAGAAATAAAGAAAGACCAGGCAGGCCTGCCATTATTATCTCTGTCTCTCTGTCTGTCTGTCTGTCTGTCTGATCCACTGGAACTGGAGATGGGCCACCATAAGGTGCTGGTAGTTTATCCCAGGTTCTCTGAAAGAGGAGACAATGCTGTTAATTGTTGAGCCCTCTCATTGGCCCCACACATCTTTAAATTTTTAGAAGTATATGTGAGGCTGTGTTTATGTACATCATATGCAGACCATAAGAGGGATTTAGATTCTCCAGAATCTGACACCCTCTTCAGGAGTGGCTGAAAACAGCTACAGTGTACTTATATCTAATAAATACATAAATAAATATATAAATAAACATTTTTTTGAAAAGGATAAGAAAGAAAGAATGACCAGGCAGGCCTGCCATCCTTATCACTGTCTGTCTGTCTGATCCCCTGGAACTGGAGATGGGCCACCTTTTAGGTGCTGGTAGTTGATCCCAGGTACTCTGGAAGAGGAGACAATGCTGTTAATTGTTGAGTCCTTTCAGTGGCCCCACCTATTTATAATTTTTAGAAGTATATGTGAGGCTGTGTTTATGTACATCATATTCAGACCATAAGAGGGATTTAGATTCTCTAGAAGCTGACACCCGCTTATGGAGTGTCTGAAGACGGCTACAGTGTACTTATATCTAATAAATAAATAAATAAATAAATAAATAAATAAATAAATAAATAAATAAACATATTTTAAAAAGTATAAGAAATAAAGAAAGACCAGGCAGGCCTGCCATCCTTATCTCTGTCTTTCTGTCTGTCTTTCTGTCTGTCTGATCCCCTGGAACTGGAGATGGGCCACCATAAGGTGCTGGTAGTTTATCCCAGGTTCTCTGAAAGAGGAGACAATGCTGTTAATTGTTGTCCCCTCTCAGTGGCCCCACCCATCTTTAAATTTTTAGAAGTATATGCGAGGCTGTGTTTAGGTACATCATATGCAGACCATAAGAGGGGTTTAGATTCTCCAGAATCTGACACCCTCTTTTGGAGTGTCTGAAAGCAGCTACAGTGTACATATATCTAATAAATACATAAATAAATATATAAATAAACTTTTTTTTAAAAAGGATAAGAAAGAAAGAAAGACCAGGCAGGCCTGCCATCCTTATCACTGTCTGTATGTCTGTCTGTCTGATCCCCTGGAACTGGAGATGGGCCACCATATAGTTGATGGTAGTTGATCCCAGGTACTCTGGAAGAGGAGACAATGCTGTTAATTGTTGAGCTTTTAGAGTGGACCCACACTTCTTTAAATTTTTAGAAGTATATGTGAGGCTGTGTTTATGTACATCATATGCAGACCATAAGAGGGATTTAGATTCTCCAGAATCTGACACCCTCTTCTGGAGTGTCTGAACAGCTACAGTGTACTTATATCTAATAATAAATAAATAAATAAATAAATAAATAAATAAATAAATAAATAAATAAACATTTTTTTAAAAAAAGGATAAGAAAGAGAGAAAGACCAGGCAGGCCTGCCATCCTTATCACTGTCTGTCTTTCTGTCTGTCTGATCCCCTGGAACTGGAGATGGGCCACCTTTTAGGTGCTGGTAGTTGATCCCAGGTTCTCTGGAAGAGTAGACAATGCTGTTAATTGTTGAGTCCTTTCAGTGGCCCCACCTATTTATAATATTTAGAAGTATATGTGAGGCTGTGTTTATGTACATCATATTCAGACCATAATAGGGATTTAGATTCTCTAGAATCTGACACCCTCTTCTGGAGTGTCTGAAGACGGCTACAGTGTACTTATATCTAATAAATAAATAAATAAATAAATAAATAAATAAATAAATAAACATTTTTTAAAAAGTATAAGAAATAAAGAAAGACCAGGCAGGCCTGCCATCCTTATCTCTGTCTCTCTGTCTCTCTGTCTGTCTGTCTGATCCACTGGAACTGGAGATGGGCCACCATAAGGTGCTGGTAGTTTATCCCAGGTTCTCTGAAAGAGGAGACAATGCTGTTAATTGTTGAGCCCTCTCATTGGCCCCACACATCTTTAAATTTTTAGAAGTATATGTGAGGCTGTGTTTATGTACATAATATGCAGATCATAAGAGGGATTTAGATTCTCCAGAATCTGACACCCTCTTCTGGAGTGTCTGAACAGCTACAGTGTACTTATATCTAATAATAAATAAATAAATAAATAAATAAATAAATAAATAAACATTTTTTTTAAAAAAGGATAAGAAAGAAAGAAAGACCAGGCAGGCTGCCATCCTTATCACTGTCTGTCTGTCTGTCTGTCTGATCCCCTGGAACTGGAGAGGGGCCACCTTTTAGGTGCTGGTAGTTGATCCCAGGTTCTCTGGAAGAGGAGACAATGCTGTTAATTGTTGAGTCCTTTCAGTGGCCCCACCTATTTATAATTTTTAGAAGTATATGTGAGGCTGTGTTTATGTACATCATATTCAGTCCATAAGAGGGATTTAGATTCTCCAGAATCTGACACCCTCTTCTGGAGTGTCTGAAGACGGCTACAGTGTACTTATATCTAATAAATACATAAATAAATAAATAAATAAATAAATAAATAAATAAATAAACATTTTTTAAAAAGTATAAGAAATAAAGAAAGACCAGTCAGACCTGCAATCCTTATCTCTGTCTCTCTGTCTCTCTGTCTGTCTGTCTGATCCACTGGAACTGGAGATGGGCCACCATAAGGTACTGGTAGTTTATCCCAGGTTCTCTGAAAGAGGAGACAATGCTGTTAATTGTTGAGCCCTCTCAGTGGCCCCACACATCTTTAAATTTTTAGAAGTATATGTGAGGCTGTGTTTATGTACATCATATGCATACCATAAGAGGGATTTAGATTCTCCAGAATCTGACACCCTCTTCTGGAGTGTCTGAAGACAGCTACAGTGTACTTATATCTAATAAATACATAAATAAATATATAAATAAACATTTTTTAAAAAGGATAAGAAAGAAAGAAAGACCAGGCAGGCCGGCCATCCTTATCACTGTCTGTATGTCTGTCTGTCTGATCGTCTAGAACTGGAGATGGGCCACCATATAGTTGCTGGTAGTTGATCCGAGGTACTCTGGAAGAGGAGACAATGCTGTTAATTGTTGAGCTTTTAGAGTGGCTCCACCCTTCTTTAAATTTTTAGAAGTATATGTGAGGCTGTGTTTATGTACATACTATGCAGTCCATAAGAGGGATTTAGATTCTCCAGAATATGACACCCTCTTCTGAAGTGTCTGAAGACAGGTACAATGTACTTATATCTAATAAATATATATATAAATAAATAAACATTTTTAAAATGTATAAGAAGAAAGAAAAACCAGGCAGGCCTGCAATCCTGGTCTGTCTGTCTGTATGTATGTCTGTCTGATACCCTGGAACTGGAGATGGGCCACAATATAGTTGCTGGTAGTTGATCCCAGGTCCTCTGGAAGAGGAGACAATGCTGTTAATTGTTGAGCTTTTTCAGTGGCCCCAACCATCTTTAAATTTTTAGAAGTATATGTGAGGCTGTGTTTATGTACATCATATGCAGACCATAAGAGGGATATAGATTCTCCAGAATCTGACACCCTCTTCTGGAGAGTCTGTAGACAGCTACAGTGTACTTATATCTAATAAATAAATAAATAAATAAATAAATAAATAAATAAATAAATAAATAAATAAACATTTTTTTAAAAAAAGGATAAGAAAGAGAGAAAGACCAGGCAGGCCTGCCATCCTTATCACTGTCTGTCTTTCTGTCTGTCTGATCCCCTGGAACTGGAGATGGGCCACCTTTTAGGTGCTGGTAGTTGATCCCAGGTTCTCTGGAAGAGTAGACAATGCTGTTAATTGTTGAGTCCTTTCAGTGGCCCCACCTATTTATAATATTTAGAAGTGTATGTGAGGCTGTGTTTATGTACATCATATTCAGACCATAATAGGGATTTAGATTCTCTAGAATCTGACACCCTCTTCTGGAGTGTCTGAAGACGGCTACAGTGTACTTATATCTAATAAATAAATAAATAAATAAATAAATAAATAAATAAATAAACATTTTTTAAAAAGTATAAGAAATAAAGAAAGACCAGGCAGGCCTGCCATCCTTATCTCTGTCTCTCTGTCTCTCTGTCTGTCTGTCTGATCCACTGGAACTGGAGATGGGCCACCATAAGGTGCTGGTAGTTTATCCCAGGTTCTCTGAAAGAGGAGACAATGCTGTTAATTGTTGAGCCCTCTCATTGGCCCCACACATCTTTAAATTTTTAGAAGTATATGTGAGGCTGTGTTTATGTACATAATATGCAGATCATAAGAGGGATTTAGATTCTCCAGAATCTGACACCCTCTTCTGGAGTGTCTGAACAGCTACAGTGTACTTATATCTAATAATAAATAAATAAATAAATAAATAAATAAATAAATAAATAAATAAACATTTTTTTTTAAAAAAGGATAAGAAAGAAAGAAAGACCAGGCAGGCTGCCATCCTTATCACTGTCTGTCTGTCTGTCTGTCTGATCCCCTGGAACTGGAGAGGGGCCACCTTTTAGGTGCTGGTAGTTGATCCCAGGTTCTCTGGAAGAGGAGACAATGCTGTTAATTGTTGAGTCCTTTCAGTGGCCCCACCTATTTATAATTTTTAGAAGTATATGTGAGGCTGTGTTTATGTACATCATATTCAGTCCATAAGAGGGATTTAGATTCTCCAGAATCTGACACCCTCTTCTGGAGTGTCTGAAGACGGCTACAGTGTACTTATATCTAATAAATACATAAATAAATAAATAAATAAATAAATAAATAAATAAATAAACATTTTTTAAAAAGTATAAGAAATAAAGAAAGACCAGTCAGACCTGCAATCCTTATCTCTGTCTCTCTGTCTCTCTGTCTGTCTGTCTGATCCACTGGAACTGGAGATGGGCCACCATAAGGTACTGGTAGTTTATCCCAGGTTCTCTGAAAGAGGAGACAATGCTGTTAATTGTTGAGCCCTCTCAGTGGCCCCACACATCTTTAAATTTTTAGAAGTATATGTGAGGCTGTGTTTATGTACATCATATGCATACCATAAGAGGGATTTAGATTCTCCAGAATCTGACACCCTCTTCTGGAGTGTCTGAAGACAGCTACAGTGTACTTATATCTAATAAATACATAAATAAATATATAAATAAACATTTTTTAAAAAGGATAAGAAAGAAAGAAAGACCAGGCAGGCCGGCCATCCTTATCACTGTCTGTATGTCTGTCTGTCTGATCGTCTAGAACTGGAGATGGGCCACCATATAGTTGCTGGTAGTTGATCCGAGGTACTCTGGAAGAGGAGACAATGCTGTTAATTGTTGAGCTTTTAGAGTGGCTCCACCCTTCTTTAAATTTTTAGAAGTATATGTGAGGCTGTGTTTATGTACATACTATGCAGTCCATAAGAGGGATTTAGATTCTCCAGAATATGACACCCTCTTCTGAAGTGTCTGAAGACAGGTACAATGTACTTATATCTAATAAATATATATATAAATAAATAAACATTTTTAAAATGTATAAGAAGAAAGAAAAACCAGGCAGGCCTGCAATCCTGGTCTGTCTGTCTGTATGTATGTCTGTCTGATACCCTGGAACTGGAGATGGGCCACAATATAGTTGCTGGTAGTTGATCCCAGGTCCTCTGGAAGAGGAGACAATGCTGTTAATTGTTGAGCTTTTTCAGTGGCCCCAACCATCTTTAAATTTTTAGAAGTATATGTGAGGCTGTGTTTATGTACATCATATGCAGACCATAAGAGGGATATAGATTCTCCAGAATCTGACACCCTCTTCTGGAGAGTCTGTAGACAGCTACAGTGTACTTATATCTAATAAATAAATAAATAAATAAATAAATAAATAAATAAATAAATAAATAAATTAATAAATTAATAAATAAATAAATAAACATTTTTTTAAAAGATAAGAAAGAAAGATAAATCAGGCAGGCCTGCCATCCTTATCTCTTTCTGTCTGTCTGTCTGTCTGATGCCCTGCAACTTGAGATGGGCCACCACATAGTTGCTGGTAGTTGATCCCACGTTCTCTGGAAGAGGAGACAATGGTGTTAATTGTTGAGCCCTTTCAGTGGGCCCACCCATCTTTAAATTTTTAGAAGTATATGTGAGGCTGTGTTTATGTACATCATATGCAGACCATAAGAGGGATTTAGATTCTCCAGAAGATGACACCCTCTTCTAGAGTGTCTGAAGACAGCTACAGTTTACTTATATCTAATAAATAAATAAATAAATAAATAAATAAATAAATAAATAAATAAATAAATAAACATTTTTTTAAAAGTATAAGAAATAAAGAAAGACCAGGCAGGCCTCCATCCTTACCTCTGTCAGTCTGTCTGTCTGTCTGTCTGATCCCTTGGAACTGGAGATGGGCCACCATATAGTTGCTGTTAGTTGATCCCAGGTTCTCTGGAAGAAGAGACAATGCTGTTAATTGTTGAGCCCTTTCAGTGGCTCCACCTATCTTTAAATTTTTAGAAGTATATGTTAGGCTGTGTTTATGTACATCATATGCAGACCATAAGAGGGATTTAGATTCTCCAGAATCTGACACCCTCTTCTGGAGTGTCTAAAGACAACTACAGTGTACTTATATCTAATAAATACATAAATAAATAAATAAATAAATAAATAAATAAATAAATAAATAAATAAACATTATTTTAAAAGGATAAGAAAGAAAGAAAAACCAGGCAGGCCTGCCCTTTTTATCTCTGTCTGTCTGTCTGTCTGATCCCCTGGAACTGGAGATGGGCCACCATATAGTTGCTGGTAGTTGATCCCAGGTTCTCTGGAAGAAGAGACAATGCTGTTAATTGTTGAGCCCTTTCAGTGGGCCCACCCATCTTAAATTTTTAGAAGTGTATGTGAATCTGTGTTTATGTCCAACATATGCAGACCATAAGAGGGATTTATATTCTCCAGAATCTGACACCCTCTTCTGGAGTGTCTGAAGACAGCTACGGTGTACTTATATCTAATAAGTACATAAATAAATAAATAAACATTTTTTAAAAAGGATAAGAAAGAAAGAAAAACCAGGCAGGCCTGCCCTTTTTATCTCTGTCTGTCTGTCTGTCTGATCCCCTGGAACTGGAGATGGGCCACCATATAGTTGCTGGTAGTTGATCCCAGGTTCTCTGGAAGAAGAGACAATGCTGTTAATTGTTGAGCCCTTTCAGTGGGCCCACCCATCTTAAATTTTTAGAAGTGTATGTGAATCTGTGTTTATGTCCAACATATGCAGACCATAAGAGGGATTTATATTCTCCAGAATCTGACACCCTCTTCTGGAGTGTCTGAAGACAGCTACGGTGTACTTATATCTAATAAGTACATAAATAAATAAATAAACATTTTTTAAAAAGGATAAGAAAGAAAGAAAAACCAGGGAGGCCTGCCACCCTTGTCTGTCTTTCTCTTTGTCTGCCTGATCCCCTGGACCTGGAGATGGGCCACCATATAGTTGCTCGTAGTTGATCCCAGGTTCTCTGGTAGAGGAGACAATGCTGTTAATTGTTGAGCCCTTTCAGTGGCCCCACACATCTTTAAATTTTTAGAAGTATATGTGAGGCTGTGTTTATGTACATCATATGCAGACCAAAAGAGGGATTTAGATTCTCCAGAATCTGACACCATCTCCAGGAGTGTCTGAAGACAGCTACAGTGTACTTATAATAAATAAATAAATAAATAAATAAATAAATAAATAAATAAATAAATAAATAAATAAATAAACATTTTTTAAAAGTATAAGAAAGAAAGACCAGGCAGGCCTCCATCCTAATCTCTGTCTGTCTGTCTGTCTGTCTGATACCCTGGAACTGGAGATGGGCCACCATATAGTTGCTGGTAGTTGATCCAAGGTTCTCTGGAAGAGGAGACAATGCTGTTAATTGTTGAGCCCTTTCAGTGGCCCCACCCATCTTTAAATTTTTAGAAGTATATGCGAGGCTGTGTTTATGTACCGAATATGCAGACCATAAGAGGGATTTATATTCTCCAGAATCTGACACCCTCTTCTGGAGTGTCTGAAGACAGCTACAGTGTACTTATATCTAATAAATTCATAAATAAACAAATAAACATTTTTAAAAAAGGATAATAAAGAAAGAGAGACCAGGCAGGCCTGCCATCCTTGTCTGTCTGTCTGTCTGTCTGATCCCCTGGCACTGGAGATGGGCCACCATATAATTGCTGGTAGTTGATCCCAGGTTGTCTGGAAGAGGAGTCAGTGCTGTTAATTGTTGAGCCCTTTCAGTGGCCCCACCCATCTTTAAATTTTTAGAAGTATATGTGAGGCTGTGTTCATGTACATCATATGCAGACCATAAGAGGGATATAGATTCTCCAGAATCTGACACCCTCTTCGGGAGTGTTTGAAGACAGCTACAGTGTACTTATATCTAATAAATACATACTTAAATTAATAAACATTTTTTTAAAAGGATAAGAAAGAAGGAAAGACAAGGTAGGCCTGCCATCCTTAACTCTATCTGTCTGTATGTCTGTCTGTCTGTCTGATCCCCTGGAACTGGAGATGGGCCACCGTATAGTTGCTGGTAGTTGATCCCAGGTTCTCTATAAGAGGAGACAATGCTGTTAATTGTTGATCCCTTTCATTGGACCCACACAACTTTAAATTTTTAGATGTAAATGTGAGGCTGTGTGTATGTACATCATATGAAGACCATAAGAGGGATATAGATTCTCCAGAATCTTACACCCTCTTCTGGAGTGTCTGAAGACAGCTACATTGTACGTATATCTAATAAATACATAAATAAATAAATAAATAAATAAATAAATAAATAAATAAATAAATAAATAAACAAACATTTTTTAAAAGGGATAAGAAAGAAAGAAAAACCAGGCAGGCCTGCCATCCTTGTCTGTCTTTCTCTCTGTCTGTCTCTCTTGCCTAGCCCCTTGAGTAGCCTAGCCTAGTCCCTTGCCTTGACTAGCCCAGCCCCTTGCCTAGCCTAGCCTAGCCCAGCCCTGCCTTGCCTAGCCCTGCCTATCCCTGTCTTTAACCAGGCTGGCCTCGAACTCAGAAACTGACTGCCTCTGCCTCCAGAGTGCTCTCATTAAGAGCTCGAGCCACCACTGACTGTTGGGTTTTCTAAGTCTTACATAGGTATGGTCTGTTTCTCTGCTGTGAAACCCTAATTAACACATGTAGTCTGTCCTAGGTCAGCCATAGCTACAGACTGAGGCCTTTTCTAAAACAAAACAAAAAATAGAAATAATAAAATAAATAAATTAAGCAACCACATGATATCTTTTCTTTCTTTCAATGATACTCAGAGCTTGAAGCACTTCACCCATGAGACCTCAGCTCCGGACATTGAGGCTCTTTCCCTAACAAGTATTATGGCTGAACCTGAGGGGTTCTACTGCTGATTTGTGTCCCCCACTTTAAAAAAATAGTTGTTTTCAAAGGCTGCAGGTTCTTAGCCCTGTTCCTTGTTACAGTTGAGTCACAGCCCTGAAAGTTCAGTGGTAGTTAAAGGCACTGAGAAGGGCTTCCTATAGACATCGAAGACCAAGTCTTTGATATTAAAAAAGTTAATCTGGATTCCCCCACCCCCTGGCATCCTTAGAATGCCTAGAAAGGAAGGCAGGGACCTGGGCAGAAGGGTGCAAGGCTACTGGTGTTTGTAAGTGGTAACAGAAAGCTTTCTCTTGTTGGTACCCTACCCCAAGTTACATTGTCACTTCTTTTTCCTAGTTGTTGTTTTGTCGGTTTGTATTCTCAACATAGACCCTTTTCCTTCCTAACCTTGGCTGTCCTGAACCTTACTGTCCTTGAAGTCAGTGATTTGCCTGTCTTGCTGGGATGAAACTGTGAGCTACCATCCAGAAGGAAGCACCCTGCTGAGGTTAGATTGGGGTCTCTTCCATTTTCCTCTATGAACATGCATATGGCAGGCCTGTTCTTTCTTTTTTACTTTTCCTTTTCTTTTTAAAGATTTATTTATTTATTATATTTAAGTATGCTGTAGCTATGTTCAGACACTCCAGAAGAGTGTGTCAGATGCTGAAGAATCTAAATCATTCTTATTGTCTGCATATGATGTATATAAACACAGCCTCACATATACTCAAAAAAAAAAGAATGAAAGATGTGGCTACAGAGAGGACTCAACAATTAAGAGCATTGTCTCCTCTTCCAGAGAACCTGGGCTCAATTACCAGTATATATATATGGTGGCCCATCTCCAGTTCCAGGGGATCTAATACTCTGTTCTGGAGTCTGTGGGCACAGCATACACATGCAAAACATTCTTACACTAAAAATAAAATTGATCATTGAGAGAGAGGAGAAAGAGGGGGTGAGAGAGAGGGGAGGTAATCATAACTCCTGACGAGTTTGAAGACCTGAGCTTCATCACTCACACAAATAAATAAATGCAAAATATTTTTTATAAATAAACTCTGCCATTGCCCTTTAAAAATTCCTAGAAAACAAGTTTTATGAGCAACAGTTATATTTACTATATCTAAAGGACAGTCATGAGCATATTCTCTAAATAGAAAAAGGCCTGTTAGTCTTAGAAATGGAAAAGACAAACCAAGGAAGGTTTACAATTACATAATGAGGCAGCTCAGCCCAGCACTCAGGTTGGAAGTAAGACTCGAGAATAGGATACACCTGAAGACAGACAGCCATTGCTTTTTGTTTCGGAGGCTGAAAGGATACACCTGAAGACAGCCAATGCTGTGTGTGCTTGATGGTGATCTGGTAATTTTTTTTTTTAATTTTTAAAAACTTTAACACTTTTTATAAAACTTTTATAAAAACTTTTTATTCTCCTTGGTTTCTTTCTTTCTTTCTTTCTTTCTTTCTTTCTTTCTTTCTTTCTTTCTTTCTTTCTTTCTTTCTTTCTTTCTTTCTTTCTTTCTTTTTTCAGGTTTTCTCACCATATTGCAGGTACTACAAGTTTGATTTTCTTATTTTTTGACTGTTTC
Organism: Mus caroli; assembly: GCF_978045245.1. Classification (NCBI taxonomy): domain Eukaryota; kingdom Metazoa; phylum Chordata; class Mammalia; order Rodentia; family Muridae; genus Mus; species Mus caroli. The sequence goes on along the minus strand of NW_028227380.1, from coordinate 65,878 downwards.
AGGGTTTCTCACCATATTGCAGGTCCTACTGTGTGATTTTATCATTTTTCGACTTTTTCAGGGTTTCTCATCATATTCCAATTCCTAGAGTGTGATTTTCTCATTTTTCGACTTTTTCAGGGATTCTCACCATATTGCAGGTCCTAAAAGTGTGAATTTCTTATTTTTCGACTTTTGCAGGGTTTCTCACCATGTTCCAGCTACTACAGTGTATTTTTCTCATTTTTTAAAATTTTAACGGTCTCTCATCTTATTCAAAGTCGAACAATGTGATTTTCTCATTTTTCGACTTTTTCAGGGTTTCTCACCATATTCCAGGTCCTACTGCATGATTTTCTCATTTTTCGACTTTTTCAGGGTTTCTCACCATATTCCAAGTCGTACAGTGAGATTTTCTCATTTTTTGACTTTTTCAGGGTTTCTCATCATATTCCAAGTCCTACAGTGTGATTTTCTCATTTTTCAACTTTTTCAGGGTTTCTCACCATATTGCAGGTCCTACTGTGTGATTTTCTCATTTTTTGACTTTTTCAGGGTTTCTCACCATATTCCAGGTCCTACTGCATGATTTTCTCATTTTTCGACTTTTTCAGGGTTTCTCACCATATTCCAAGTCCTACAGTGTGATTTTCTCATTTTTTGACTTTTTCAGGGTTTCTCATCTTATTCCATGTCCTAGAGTGTTATTTTTCTAATTTGTTGACTCTTTCAGAGTTTCTCCACTTACTCCATGTATTACAGTGTGATTTTTCTCATTTTTTTACTTTTTCAGGGTTTCTCATCATATTCCATGTCCTAAAGTGTGATTTTCTCATTTTTTGACTTTTTCAGTGTTTCTCACCATATTCCAGGTCCTACAGTTTGATATTCTCATTTTTCAACTTTTTCAGGGTTTCTCACCATATTCTGGGTCCTAGTGTGTGATTTTCTCATTTTTCGACTTTTTCAGGGTTTCTCACCATATTGGTGGTCCTACAAGTGTAATTTTCTTATTTTTCGACTTTTTCGGGGTTTCTCACCATATTCCAGCTCCTACAGTGTATTTCTCTCATTTTTTGACTTTTTCATGATTTCTCATCTTATTCCAAGTCCTACAGTGTGATTTTCTCATTTTTCGAATTTTTCAGGGTTTCTCACCATATTGCAGGTACTACAAGTTTGAATTTCTTATTTTTCGACTGTTTCAGGGTTTCTCACCATAATCCAGGTCCTACTGTTTGATTTTCTCATTTTTCGACTTTTTCAGGGTTTCTCATCATATTCCAAGTCCTACAGTGTGATTTTCTCATTTTTCGAATTTTTCAGGGTTTCTCACCATATTGCAGGTACTACAAGTTTGATTTTCTTATTTTTTGACTGTTTCAGGGTTTCTCACCATATTGCAGGTCCTACTGTGTGATTTTATCATTTTTCGACTTTTTCAGGGTTTCTCATCATATTCCAATTCCTAGAGTGTGATTTTCTCATTTTTCGACTTTTTCAGGGATTCTCACCATATTGCAGGTCCTAAAAGTGTGAATTTCTTATTTTTCGACTTTTGCAGGGTATCTCACCATGTTCCAGCTACTACAGTGTATTTTTCTCATTTTTTATAATTTTCACGGTCTCTCATCTTATTCAAAGTCGAACAGTGTGATTTTCTCATTTTTCGACTTTTTCAGGGTTTCTCACCATATTCCAGGTCCTACTGCATGATTTTCTCATTTTTCGACTTTTTCAGGGTTTCTCACCATATTCCAAGTCGTACAGTGTGATTTTCTCATTTTTTGACTTTTTCAGGGTTTCTCATCATATTCCAAGTCCTACAGTGTGATTTTCTCATTTTTCAACTTTTTCAGGGTTTCTCACCATATTGCAGGTCCTACTGTGTGATTTTCTCATTTTTTGACTTTTTCAGGGTTTCTCACCATATTCCAGGTCCTACTGCATGATTTTCTCATTTTTCGACTTTTTCAGGGTTTCTCACCATATTCCAAGTCCTACAGTGTGATTTTCTCATTTTTCGACTTTTTTAGGGTTTCTCATCATATTCCAAGTCCTACAGTGTGATTTTCTCATTTTTTGACTTTTTCAGGGTTTCTCATCTTATTCCATGTCCTAGAGTGTTATTTTTCTAATTTGTTGACTCTTTCAGAGTTTCTCCACTTACTCCATGTATTACAGTGTGATTTTTCTCATTTTTTTACTTTTTCAGGGTTTCTCATCATATTCCATGTCCTAAAGTGTGATTTTCTCATTTTTTGACTTTTTCAGTGTTTCTCACCATATTCCAGGTCCTACAGTTTGATATTCTCATTTTTCAACTTTTTCAGGGTTTCTCACCATATTCTGGGTCCTAGTGTGTGATTTTCTCATTTTTCGACTTTTTCAGGGTTTCTCACCATATTGGTGGTCCTACAAGTGTAATTTTCTTATTTTTCGACTTTTTCGGGGTTTCTCACCATATTCCAGCTCCTACAGTGTATTTCTCTCATTTTTTTACTTTTTCATGATTTCTCATCTTATTCCAAGTCCTACAGTGTGATTTTCTCATTTTTCGAATTTTTCAGGGTTTCTCACCATATTGCAGGTACTACAAGTTTGAATTTCTTATTTTTCGACTGTTTCAGGGTTTCTCACCATAATCCAGGTCCTACTGTTTGATTTTCTCATTTTTCCACTTTTTCAGGGTTTCTCATCATATTCCAAGTCCTAGAGTGTGATTTTCTCATTTTTCGAGTTTTTCAGGGATTCTCACCATATTACAGGTCCTACAAGTGTGAATTTCTTATTTTTCGACTTTTGCAGGGTTTCTCACCATGTTCCATCTACTACAGAGTATTTTTCTCATTTTTTAAAATTTTCACGGTTTCTCATCTTATTCCAAGTCGAACAGTGTGATTTTCTCATTTTTCGACTTTTTCAGGGTTTCTCACCATATTGCAGGTACTACAAGTTTGATTTTCTTATTTTTCAAATATTTCAGGGTTTCTCACCATATTCCAGGTCCTACTGTGTGATTTTCTCACGTTAAGACTTTTTCAGTGTTTCTCACCATATTCTAGGTACTACAGTGTGATTTTCTCATTTTTTGACTTTTTCAGGTTTTCTCATCCTATTCCAAGTCCTAGAGTGTGATTTTCTCTTTTTCGGACATTTCAGGGTTTCTCAAAAAATATTCCAGGTCCTACAGTGTAATTTTCGCATTTTTTGACTTTTTCAGAGTTTATCACCATATTCCAGGTCCTAATGTGTGATTTTCTCATTTTTAGACATTTTCAGTGTTTCTGACCATATTCCAGGTCCTACAGTATGATTGTTCTCATGTTAAGACTTTTTCAGTGTTTCTCACCATATTCCAGGTCCTACAGTGTGATTTTCTCATTTTTTTACTTTTTCAGGGTTTCTCATCATATTCCAAGTCCTAGAGTGTGTTTTTCTCTTTTTTTGACTTTTTCAGGGTTTCTCACCATATTCCAGGTCCTACAGTGTGATTTTCTCATTTTAAGACTTTTTCAGGGTTTCTCACCATATTCCAGGTACTACTGCATGATTTTCTCTTTTTTTGACTTTTTCAGGGTTTCTCACCATATTCCAGGTCCTACAGTGTGATTTTCTCATTTTTCGACTTTTTAGGGTTTCTCATCATATTCCAAGTCCTACAGTGTGATTTTTTCATTTTTTGACTTTTTCAGGGTTTCTCATATTATTCCATGTCCTAGAGTGTTATTTTTCTAATTTGTCGACTCTTTCAGAGTTTCTCCACTTATTCCATGTATTACAGTGTGATTTTTCTCAGTTTTGGGCTTTTTCAGGGTTTCTCACCTTATTCCAGGACCTACAGTTTGATTTTCTCATTTTTTGACTTTTTCAGGGTTTCTCACCATATTCCAGGTCCTACAGTGTGATTTTCTCATTTTTTTACTTTTTCAGGGTTTCTCATCATATTCCAAGTCCTAGAGTGTGTTTTTCTCTTTTTTTGACTTTTTCAGGGTTTCTCACCATATTCCAGGTCCTACAGTGTGATTTTCTCATTTTTTTACTTTTTCAGGGTTTCTCATCATATTCCAAGTCCTAGAGTGTGTTTTTCTCTTTTTTTGACTTTTTCAGGGTTTCTCACCATATTCCAGGTCCTACAGTGTGATTTTCTCATTTTAAGACTTTTTCAGGGTTTCTCACCATATTCCAGGTCCTACTGCATGATTTTCTTATTTTTCGACTTTTTCAGGGTTCCTCACCATATTCCAAGTCCTACAGTGTGATTTTCTCATTTTTTGACTTTTTCAGGGTTTCTCATCTTATTCCATGTCCTAGAGTGTTATTTTTCTAATTTGTTGACTCTTTCAGAGTTTCTCCACTTACTCCATGTATTACAGTGTGATTTTTCTCATTTTTTTACTTTTTCAGGGTTTCTCACCATATTCCAGGTCCTACAGTGTGATTTTCTCATTTTAAGCCTTTTTCAGTGTTTCTCACCAAATTGCCGCTCCTAATGCGTGATTTTTTTCTTTTTTCGACTTTTTCAGTTTTTCTCACCATATTCCAACCCTACAGCGTGATTTACTCATTTTTTGACTTTTATGGGTTTCTCATCATATTCCAAGTCCTAAAGTGTGATTTTCTCATTTTTTGACTTTTTCAGTGTTTCTCACCATATTCCAGGTCCTACAGTGTGATTTTCTCATTTTAAGACTTTTTCAGGGTTTCTAACCATATTGGAGGTCAAACAAGTGTGAGTTTCTTATTTTTCGACTTTATCAGGTTTTCCTACCATATTCCAGCTCCTACAGTGTATTTTTCTCATTTTTAGACTTTTTCACGTTTTCTCACAATATTCCTGGTCCTACAGCGTGATTTTCTCATTTTTCGACTTTTTCAGGGTTTCTCACCATATTTCAAGTCGTACAGTGTGATTTTCTCATTTTTTGACTTTTTCAGGGTTTCTCATCATATTCCAAGTCCTACAGTGTGATTTTCTCATTTTTTGACTTTTCGGGGTTTCTCATCTTATTCCAAGTCCTAGAGTGTGATTTTTCTAATTTTTTGACTTCTTCAGATTATATCACCATTATCCATATACTACAGTGTGATTTTTCTCATTTTTCGACTTTTTCAGTGTTTCTCACCATATTGGTGGTCCTACAAGTGTAATTTTCTGATTTTTCGACTTTTTCGGGGTTTCTCACCATATTCCAGCTCCTACAGTGTATTTCTCTCATTTTTTGACTTTTTCATGATTTCTCATCTTATTCCAAGTCCTACAGTGTGATTTTCTCATTTTTCGAATTTTTCAGGGTTTCTCACCATATTGCAGGTACTACAAGTTTGAATTTCTTATTTTTCGACTGTTTCAGGGTTTCTCACCATAATCCAGGTCCTACTGTTTGATTTTCTCATTTTTCGACTTTTTCAGGGTTTCTCATCATATTCCAAGTCCTAGAGTGTGATTTTCTCATTTTTCGAGTTTTTCAGGGATTCTCACCATATTACAGGTCCTACAAGTGTGAATTTCTTAATTTTCGACTTTTGCAGGGTTTCTCACCATGTTCCATCTACTACAGTGTATTTTTCTCATTTTTTAAAATTTTCACGGTTTCTCATCTTATTCCAAGTCGAACAGTGTGATTTTCTCATTTTTCGACTTTTTCAGGGTTTCTCACCATATTGCAGGTACTACAAGTTTGATTTTCTTATTTTTCAAATATTTCAGGGTTTCTCACCATATTCCAGGTCCTACTGTGTGATTTTCTCACGTTAAGACTTTTTCAGTGTTTCTCACCATATTCTAGGTACTACAGTATGATTTTCTCATTTTTTGACTTTTTCAGGTTTTTCATCTTATTCCAAGTCCTAGAGTGTGATTTTCTCCTTTTCGGACTTTTTCAGCGTTTCTCAAAAATATTCCAGGTCCTACAGTGTAATTTTCTCATTTTTTGACTTTTTCAGTGTTTCTCATCATATTGTAGGTCCTACAAGTATGAATTTCTTATTTTTCGACTTTTTCAGATATTCTCACCATTTTCCAGGTCCTAATGTGTGATTTTTTAATTTTTAGACTTTTCAGTGTTTCTGACCATATTCCAGGTCCTACTGCATGATTTGCTCATTTTTTTGACTTTTTCAGGGTTTCTCACCATATTCCAAGTCCTATAGTGTGATTTTCTCATTTTTTGACTTTTTCAGGGTTTCTCATCTTACTCAAAGTCCTACAGTGTGATTTTCTCATTTTAAGACTTTTTCAGGTTTTCTCACCATATTCCAGGTCCTACTGCATGATTTTCTCATTTTTCGACTTTTTCAGGGTTCCTCACCATATTCCAAGTCCTACAGTGTGATTTTCTCATTTTTCGACTTTTTTAGGGTTTCTCATCATATTCCAAGTCCTACAGTGTGATTTTCTCATTTTTTGACTTTTTCAGGGTTTCTCATGTTATTCCATGTCCTAGAGTGTTTTTTTTCTAATTTGTTGACTCTTTCAGAGTTTCTCCACTTATTCCATGTATTACAGTGTGATTTTTTCTCATTTTTGACTTTTTCAGGGTTTCTCACCATATTCCAGGACCTACAGTTTGATTTTCTCATTTTTTTGACTTTTTCAGGGTTTCTCACCATATTCCAGGTCCTACAGTGTGATTTTCTCATTTTTCGACTTTTTCAGGTTTTCTCACCGTATTCCAGCTCCTACAGTGTATTTTTCTCATTTTTAGACTTTTTCACGTTTTCTCACAATATTCCTGGTCCTACTGCGTGATTTCTCATTTTTCGACTTTTTAGGGTTTCTCATCATATTCCAAGTCCTACAGTGTGATTTTTTCATTTTTTGACTTTTTCAGGGTTTCTCATATTATTCCATGTCCTAGAGTGTTATTTTTCTAATTTGTCGACTCTTTCAGAGTTTTCTCCACTTATTCCATGTATTACAGTGTGATTTTTCTCAGTTTTGGGCTTTTTCAGGGTTTCTCACCTTATTCCAGGACCTACAGTTTGATTTTCTCATTTTTTGACTTTTTCAGGGTTTCTCACCATATTCCAGGTCCTACAGTGTGATTTTTCTCATTTTTTTACTTTTTCAGGGTTTCTCATCATATTCCAAGTCCTAGAGTGTGTTTTTCTCTTTTTTTGACTTTTTCAGGGTTTCTCACCATATTCCAGGTCCTACAGTGTGATTTTCTCATTTTTTTACTTTTTCAGGGTTTCTCATCATATTCCAAGTCCTAGAGTGTGTTTTTTCTCTTTTTTGACTTTTTCAGGGTTTCTCACCATATTCCAGGTCCTACAGTGTGATTTTCTCATTTTAAGACTTTTTCAGGGTTTCTCACCATATTCCAGGTCCTACTGCATGATTTTCTTATTTTTCGACTTTTTCAGGGTTCCTCACCATATTCCAAGTCCTACAGTGTGATTTTCTCATTTTTCGAGTTTTTTAGGGTTTCTCATCATATTCCAAGTCCTACAGTGTGATTTTCTCATTTTTTGACTTTTTCAGGGTTTCTCATCTTATTCCATGTCCTAGAGTGTTATTTTTCTAATTTGTTGACTCTTTTCAGAGTTTCTCCACTTACTCCATGTATTACAGTGTGATTTTTCTCATTTTTTTACTTTTTCAGGGTTTCTCACCATATTCCAGGTCCTACAGTGTGATTTTCTCATTTTAAGCCTTTTTCAGTGTTTCTCACCAAATTGCCGCTCCTAATGCGTGATTTTTTTCTTTTTTCGACTTTTTCAGTTTTTCTCACCATATTCCAACCCTACCGCGTGATTTACTCTTTTTTTGACTTTTATGGGTTTCTCATCATATTCCAAGTCCTAAAGTGTGATTTTTCTCATTTATTTGACTTTTTCAGTGTTTCTCACCATATTCCAGGTCCTACAGTGTGATTTTCTCATTTTAAGACTTTTTCAGGGTTTCTAACCATATTGGAGGTCAAACAAGTGTGAGTTTCTTATTTTTCGACTTTATCAGGTTTTCCTACCATATTCCAGCTCCTACAGTGTATTTTTCTCATTTTTAGACTTTTTCACGTTTTCTCACAATATTCCTGGTCCTACAGCGTGATTTTCTCATTTTTCGACTTTTTCAGGGTTTCTCACCATATTCCAAGTCGTACAGTGTGATTTTCTCATTTTTTGACTTTTTCAGGGTTTCTCATCATATTCCAAGTCCTACAGTGTGATTTTCTCATTTTTTGACTTTTCGGGGTTTCTCATCTTATTCCAAGTCCTAGAGTGTGATTTTTCTAATTTTTTGACTTCTTCAGATTATATCACCATTATCCATATACTACAGTGTGATTTTTCTCATTTTTCGACTTTTTCAGTGTTTCTCACCATGTTGGTGGTCCTACAAGTGTAATTTTCTGATTTTTCGACTTTTTCGGGGTTTCTCACCATATTCCAGCTCCTACAGTGTATTTCTCTCATTTTTTGACTTTTTCATGATTTCTCATCTTATTCCAAGTCCTACAGTGTGATTTTCTCATTTTTCGAATTTTCAGGGTTTCTCACCATATTGCAGGTACTACAAGTTTGAATTTCTTATTTTTCGACTGTTTCAGGGTTTCTCACCATAATCCAGGTCCTACTGTTTGATTTTCTCATTTTTCGACTTTTTCAGGGTTTCTCATCATATTCCAAGTCCTAGAGTGTGATTTTCTCATTTTTCGAGTTTTTCAGGGATTCTCACCATATTACAGGTCCTACAAGTGTGAATTTCTTATTTTTCGACTTTTGCAGGGTTTCTCACCATGTTCCATCTACTACAGTGTATTTTTCTCATTTTTTAAAATTTTCACGGTTTCTCATCTTATTCCAAGTCGAACAGTGTGATTTTCTCATTTTTCGACTTTTTCAGGGTTTCTCACCATATTGCAGGTACTACAAGTTTGATTTTCTTATTTTTCAAATATTTCAGGGTTTCTCACCATATTCCAGGTCCTACTGTGTGATTTTCTCACGTTAAGACTTTTTCAGTGTTTCTCACCATATTCTAGGTACTACAGTATGATTTTCTCATTTTTTGACTTTTTCAGGTTTTTTTCATCTTATTCCAAGTCCTAGAGTGTGATTTTCTCCTTTTCGGACTTTTTCAGGGTTTCTCAAAAATATTCCAGGTCCTACAGTGTAATTTTTCTCATTTTTTGACTTTTTCAGTGTTTCTCATCATATTGTAGGTCCTACAAGTATGAATTTCTTATTTTTCGACTTTTTCAGATATTCTCACCATTTTCCAGGTCCTAATGTGTGATTTTTTAATTTTTAGACTTTTCAGTGTTTCTGACCATATTCCAGGTCCTACTGCATGATTTTCTCATTTTTCGACTTTTTCAGGGTTCCTCACCATATTCCAAGTCCTACAGTGTGATTTTCTCATTTTTCGACTTTTTTAGGGTTTCTCATCATATTCCAAGTCCTACAGTGTGATTTTCTCATTTTTTGACTTTTTCAGGGTTTCTCATGTTATTCCATGTCCTAGAGTGTTTTTTTTCTAATTTGTTGACTCTTTCAGAGTTTCTCCACTTATTCCATGTATTACAGTGTGATTTTTCTCATTTTTGACTTTTTCAGGGTTTCTCACCATATTCCAGGACCTACAGTTTGATTTTCTCATTTTTTGACTTTTTCAGGGTTTCTCACCATATTCCAGGTCCTACAGTGTGATTTTCTCATTTTTCGACTTTTTCAGGTTTTCTCACCATATTCCAGCTCCTACAGTGTATTTTTCTCATTTTTAGACTTTTTCACGTTTTCTCACAATATTCCTGGTCCTACTGCGTGATTTTCTCATTTTTCGACTTTTCTCACCCTATTGCAGGTCCTACAAGTGTGAATTTCTTATTTTTTGACTTTTTCAGGGTTTCTCACCATATTGCAGCTCCTTCAGTGTATTTTTCTCATTTTTTGACTTTTTCAGGGTTTCTCACCATATTGCAGATACGACAAATTTGATTTTCTTAATTTTCTACTGCTTCAGGGTTTCTCACCATATTCCAGGTCCTACTGTGTGATTTTCTCATTTTTCGACTTTTTCAGTGTTTTCTCACCATATTCAAGGTACTACAGTGTTATTTTCTCATTTTTTGACTTTTTCAGGTTTTCTCATCATATTCCAAGTCCTACAGAGTGACTTTCTCTTTTTTCGACTTTTAAAGTGTTTCTCAACATATTCCAGGTCCACCAGTGTAATTTTCTCATTTTTCGACTTTTTCAGGGTTTCTCATCATATTCCAAGTCCTAGAGTGTGATTTTCTCATTTTTCGAGTTTTTCAGTAATTCTCACCATATTGCAGGTCCTACAAGTGTGTATTTCTTATTTTTTGACTTTTGCAGGGTTTCTCACCATGTTCCAACTACTACAGTGTATTTTATTCATTTTTTAAAATTTTCACAGTCTCTCATCTTATTCCATGTCCTATAGTGTGATTTTCTCATTTTTCGACTTTTTCAGGGTTTCTCACCATATTGCAGGTACTACAAGTTTGATTTTCTTATTTTTCAAATGTTTCAGGGTTTCTCACCATATTCCAGGTCCTATTGTGTGATTTTCTCACGTTAAGACTTTTTCAGTATTTCTCACCTTATTCTAGGTACTACAGTGTGATTTATTCATTTTTTTACTTTTTCAGGTTTTCTCATCATATTCCAAGTCCTAGAGTGTGATTTTCTCTCTTTTGGACTTTTTCAGGGTTTCTCACCATATTGTAGGTCCTACAAGTGTGAATTTCTTATTTTTCGACTTTTTCAGAGTTTCTCACCAAATTCCAGGTCCTACTGCGTGATTTTCTCATTTTTCGACTTTTTCAGGGTTTCTCACCATATTCCAGGTACTACTGCGTGATTTTCTCATGTTTTTGACTATTTCAGAGTTTATCACCATATTCCAGGTCCTACTGTGTGATTTTCTCATTTTAATACTTTTTTAGTGTTTCTCACCATATTCCAGGTACTACAGTGTGATATTCTTATTTTTTGACTTTTTCAGTGTTTCTCACCATATTCCAAGTCCTACAGTGTGATTTTCTCTTTTTTTAAACTTTTTCAGGGTTTCTTACCGTACTCCAGGTTCTACATTGTCATTTTCTCATTTTTCGAATATTTCAGGTTTTCTCAACATATTCCAGGTCCTACACTGTCATTTTCTAATTTGCGACTTTTTCAGAGTTTCTCACCATATTCCATGTACTACAGTGTGATTTTTCTCATTTTTTGACTTTTTCAGGTTTTTTCACTATATTCCAAGTCCTACAGGGTGATTTTCTCATTTTTTGACTTTTTCAGGGTTTCTCACCATATTCCAAGTCCTACAGTGTGATTTTCTCATTTTTTGACTTTTTCAGGTTTTCTCATCATATTCCAAGTCCTAGGGTGTTATTTTCTCCTTTTTCGACTTTTTCATGTTTTCTCACCATATTCCAGGTCCTACAGTGTGATTTTTCTCATTTTTTGACTTTTCAGGGTTTCTCACCATATTCCAGCTCCTACAGTGTGATTTTCTCATTTTTCGATTTTTTTCATGTTTTCTCATCATATTCCAAGTCCTACAGTGTGATTTTCTCATTTTTCGACTTTTTCAGGGTTTCTCACCATATTGCAGGTACTACAAGTTTTATTTTCTTAGTTTTCGACTGTTTCAGGGTTTCTCACCATATTCCAAGTCCTACTGTGTGATTTTCTCATTTTTAGACTTTTTCAGTGTTTTCTCACAATATTCAAGGTACTACAGTGTGATTTTCACATTTTTTGAGTTTTTCAGGTTTTCTCATCATATTCCAAATCCTACAGTGTGATTTTCTTTTTCCGACTTTTGAAGGGTTTCTTACCATATTCCATGTCCTACTCTGTAATTTTCTCATTTTTCGACTTTTCAGGGTTTCTCACCATATTGGAGGTCCTACTTGTGTGATTTTCTTATTCTTCGACTTTTTCAGGGTTTCTTACCACATTCCAGGTCCTACAGTACATTTTTCTCATTTTTTGACTTTTTCAGGGTTTCTCATCATATTCCAAATCCTACAGTGTGATTTTTTCATTTTTCGACTTTTTCAGGGTGTCTCACCATATTGCAGGTACTACAAATTTGATTTTCTTATATTTCGACTGTTTCACGGTTTCTCACCATATTGCAGGTCCTCCTGTGTGGTTTTCTCATTTTTTGACTTTTTCAGTGTTTCTCACCATATTCCAGGTCCTACTGTGTGATTTTCTCATTTTTCGAGTTTTTCAGGGTTTCTCACCATATTGGAGGTCCTACAAGTGTGATTTTCTAATTTTTTAACCTTTTCAGGGTTTCTCTCCATATTCCAGCTCCTACAGTGTATTTTTCTCATTTTATACTTTTTCACGGTTTCTCATCATATTCGTAGTCCTACAGTGTGATTTTCTCATTTTTCGACTTTTTCAGGGTTTCTCACCATATTTCAGGTACTACAAGTTTTATCTTATTTTTAGACTTTTTCAGTGTTTCTCACCATATTCCAAGTACTACAGTGTGATTTTCTCATTTTTTGACTTTTTCAGGGTTTCTCATCTTATTCCAAGTCCTAGAGTGTGATTTTCGCATTTTTCGAATTTTTCAGGGATTCTCAGCATATTCCAGTTCCTACAGTTTGATTTTCTATTTTTTCTACTTTTTCAGGGTTTCTTACCTTATCCCAAGTCCTACAGTGTGATTTTCTCATTTTAAGACTTTTTCAGGGTTTCTCCTCATATTCCAAGTCCTACAGTGTGATTTTCTCATTTTTTGACTTTTTCTGGGTTTCTAATCATATTCCAAGTCCTAGAGTGTGATATTTTCATTTTTTGACTTTTTCAGTGTTTCTCACCATATTGCATGTACTACAAGTTTGATTTTCTTATTTTTCGACTGTTTCAGGGTTTCTCGCCATATTCCAGGTCCTACTCTGTGATTTTCTCATTTTATTATCTTTTTAGTGTTTCTCACCATATTCCAGGTACTACAGTGCGATTTTTCTCATTTTTTGAAGTTTTCAGGGTTTCTCATCATATTCCAAGTCCTAGGGTGTGATTTTCGCATTTTTTGAATTTTTCAGGGATTCTCAGTGTATTCCAGTTCCTACAGTTTGATTTTCTAATTTTTCGACTTTTTCACGGTTTCTCACCATATCCCAAGTCCTACAGTGTGATTTTCTCATTTTAAGACTTTTTCAGTGTCTCTCACCATATTGCAGGTCCTACAAGGGTTTCTCATCATATTCCAAGTCCTAGAGTGTGATATTCTCATTTTTCGACTTTTTCAGGGTTTGTCACCATATTGCTTGTACTACAAGTTTGATTTCCTTATTTTTCGACTGTTTCAGGGTTTCTCACCATATTCCAGGTCCTACTGTGTGATTTTCTCATTTTAATACTTTTTTAGTGTTTCTCACCATATTCCAGGTACTACAGTGTGATTTTCTATTTTAAGACTTTTTCAGTGTTTCTCACCAAATTCCAGGTCCTACTGTGTGATTTTCTCATTTTTCGACATTTTCAGAGTTTCTCACCATATGCCAAGTCCTAGAGTGTGATTTTCTCATTTTTTGACTTTTTCAGTGTTTCTCACCATATTCCAAGTCCTACAGTGTGATTTTCTCATTTTTTTACTTTTTCAAAATTTTTCACCCTATTGCAGGTCCTACAAGTGTGAATTTCTTATTTTTCAACTTTTTCAGGGTTTCTCACCATATTCCAGCTCCTTCAGTGTATTTTTCTTTTTTTGACTTTTTCAAGGTTTCTCATCTTATTCCATGTCCTATAGTGTGATTATATCATTTTTCGACTTTTTCAGGCTTTCTCACCATATTGCAGGTACTACAAGTTTGCTTTTCTTATTTTTTGACTGTTTCAGGTTTTCTAACCATATTCCAGGTCCGACTGTGTGATTTTCTCTTTTTTAGACTTTTTCAGTGTTTTCTCACCATATTCCAGGTACTACAGTGTTATTTTCTCATTTTTTGACTTTTTCAGGGTTTCTCATCATATTCCAAGTCCTACAGGGTGATTTTCTCTTTTTTCGACTTTTAAAGGGTTTCTCAACATATTCCAGGTCCACCAGTGTAATTTTCTCATTTTTCGACTTTTTCAGGGATTCTCATCATATTCCAAGTCCTAGAGGGTGATTATCTCATTTTTCGAGTTTTTCAGTGATTCTCATCATATTCCAGGTACTACAGTGTTATTTTCTCATTTTTTGACTTTTTCAGGGTTTCTCATCATTTTCCAAGTCCTACAGTGTGATTTTCTCTTTTTAAGACTTTTAAAGGGTTTCTAACCATATTCCAGGTCCACCAGTGTAATTTTCTCATTTTTTGACTTTTTCAGTGTTTCTCACCATATTGCAGGTCCTACAAGTGTGAATAACTTATTTTTCGACTTTCTCAGAGTTTCTCACCATATTCCAGGTCCTACTGGGTGATTTTCTCATTTTAAGAATTTTTCAGGGTTTCTCACCATATTCCAGGTCCTACAGTGTGATTTTCTCATTTTTCGACTTTTTCAGGGTTTCTCACCATATTCCAGGTCCTACAGTGTGATTTTCTCATTTTTCGACTTTTTCAGGGTTTCTCACCATATTCCAGGTCCTACAGTGTGATTTTCTCATTTTTTGACTTTTTCAGGGTTTCTCATCTTATTCCAAGTCCTACAGTGCGATTTTGTCATTTTTTGACTTTTTTAGGGATTCTCATTTTATTCCAACTCCTAGAGTGTGATTTTTCTAATTTTTCGACCTTTTAAGAGTATCTCACCCTATTCCATGTACTACAGTGTGATTTTTCTCATTTTTTGACTTTTTCAGGGTTTCTCACCATATTCCTGGTCCTACAGTGTGATTTTCTCATTTTTTGACTTTTTCAGGGTTTCTCACCATATTCCAGGTCCTACTGTGTGATTTTCTCATTTTAATACTTTTTTAGTGCTTCTCACCATATTCCAGGTACTACAGTGTGATTTTCTCATTTTTTGACTTTTTCAGGGTTTCTCAACATATTCCAAGTCCTAGAGTGTGATTTTTGCTTTTTTCGAATTTTTCAGGGTTTCTCAACATATTCCAGATCCTACAGTTTGATTTTCTCATTTTCCGACTTTTTCAGGGTTTCTCACCAGCTTCCAGGTCCTACTGCGTGATTTTCTTATTTTTTGACTTTTTTCAGGGTTTCTCACCATATTCTGGGTCCTACTGCATGATTTTCTCATTTTTCGACTTTTTCAGTCTTTCTCACCATATTCCTGGTCCTACAGTATGATTTTCTCATTTTTTAACTTTTTCAGGGTTTTTTACCGTATTCCAGGTTCTACATTGTCATTTTCTCATTTTTCGAATATTTCAGGTTTTCTCAACATATTCCATGTACTACACTGTCATTTTCTCATTTTTCGACTTTTTCAGAGTTTCTCAACATATTCCATGTACTACTCTGTGATTTTTCTCATTTTTTGACTTTTTCAGGGTTTCTCACCATATTCCAGTTCCGACAGTGTGATTTTCTCATTTTAAGACTTTTTCAGTGGTTCTCACCAAATTCCAGGTCCTACTGCGTGATTTTCTCATTTTTCGATTATTTCAGGGTTTCTCACCATATTCCAAGTCCTACAGTGTGATTTTCTCATTTTTTTACTTTTTCAGGTTGTCTCATCATATTCTAAGTCCTAGAGTGTGATTTTCTCATTTTTCGACTTTTTCATATTTTCTCACCATATTCCAGGTCCTACAGTGTGATTTTTCTCATTTTTTGACTTTTTCAGGGTTTCTCACCATATTCCAGCTCCTACAGTGTGATTTTCTCATTTTTCGACTTTTTCAGGTTTTCTCATCATATTCCATGTCCTACCGTGTGATTTTCTCATTTTTTGACTTTTTCAGAATTTCTCGCCTTCTTGCAGGTCCTACAAGTGTGAATATCTTATTTTTCGACTTTTTCAGGGTTTCTCACCATATTCCAGCTCCTTCAGTGTATTTTACTCATTTTTTGACTTTTTCACGGTTTCTCATCTTATTCCAAGTCCTACAGTGTGATTTTCTCATTTTTCCACTTTTTCAGGGTTTCTCACCATATTGCATGTACTACAAGTTTGATTTTCTTATTTTTCGACTGATCAGGGTTTCTCACCATATTCCAGGTCCTAATGTGTGATTTTCTCATTTTTAGACTTTTTCAGTGTTTTCTCACCATATTCCAGCTCCCACAGTGTGATTTTCTCATTTTTTGACTCTTTCAGGTTTTCTCATCATATTCCATGTCCTAAAGTGTGATTTTCTCATTTTTTGACTTTTTCAGTGTTTCTCACCATATTCCAGGTCCTACAGTTTGATATTCTCATTTTTCAACTTTTTCAGGGTTTCTCACCATATTCTGGGTCCTAGTGTGTGATTTTCTCATTTGTCGACATTTTCAGGGTTTCTCACCATATTGGAGGTCCTACAAGTGTGATTTTCTTATTTTTCGACTTTTTCAGGGTTTCTCACCATATTCCAGGTCCTACAGTGTGAATTTCTCATTTTTCGACTTTTTCAGGGTTTCTCAATATATTCCAGCTCCTACAGTGTCATTTTCTCATTTTTCGAAATTTTCAGGGTTTATCACTATATTCTGGTCCTACAGTGTGATTTTCTCATTTTAAGACTTTTTCTGTGTTTCTCACCATATTCTGAGTCTTACTGCGTGATTTTCTCATTTTTTGACATTTTCAGGGTTTCTCACCATATTCCAAGTCCTACAGTATGATTTTCTAATTTTCTGACTTTTTCAGGGTTTCTCATCATATTCCAAGTCCTAGATCCTGCAGATTGATTTTCTCATTTCCACGTTTTTCAGGTTTTCTCGCCATATTCTGGGTCCTTCAGTGTGAATTTTTAATTTTCCACGTTTTTCAGGGTTTCTTAGCATATTCTGCGTCCTGCAGTGTGATTTTCTCATTTTCCTACTTTTTCAAGTTTTTTTTCGCAATTCTGGGTCCTACATGTGATTTTCTATTTTTCCACTTTTTTCAGGTTTTCTTTCCATATTCTGGGAACTTCAGTGTGAATTTTTAATTTTCCACGTTTTTCAGTATTTCTCGCCATATTCTCGGTAATACAGTGTGAATTTTTAATTTTCCACTTTTTTCATGGTTTCTCGCCATATTCTGGGCCTGACAGTGTGAATTTTTAATTTTCACGTTTTTCAGGGTTTCTCGGAATATTCTGGGTCCTACAGTGTGATTTTCTCAGTTTCCACTTTTTACAAGTTTTTTAGCAATTCTGGGTCCTACAGTGTGATTTTCTTATTTTCACCTTTTTCAGGTTTTCTCGCCATATTCTGGGTCCTACAGTGCAAGTTTTTTAATTTTCCTCGTTTTTCAGGTTTTCTCGCCATATTCCTGGTCCTTCACTGTGAATTTTTAATTTTCCACGTTTTTAAGATTTATTCGTCATAGTATGGGTCCTACAGTGTGATTTTTGTGATTTTTTCCTTCACTGTGAGTTTTTAATTTTCTACTTTTTTTCAGGGCTTCTCGACATATTCTGTGTCCGACAGTGTGAATTTTTAATTTTCACGTTTTTCTGGGTTTCTGAGAATATTCTGGGTCCTGCAGTGTGATTTTCTCATTTTCCTCGTTTTTCAAGTTTTTTCGTAATTCTGGGTCCTTCAGTGTGATTTTCTCATTTTCCACCCTTTTCAGGGTTTCTCGCCATATTCTGGGTCCTACAGCTTGTATTTTAAAATTTCCAAGTTTTTTCAAGGTTTATCAGCATATTCTCTGTCCTTCAGTGTGATTATTCTCATTTTCCTCCTTTTTCTGGTTTTCTGGCAATATTAGGTATCCTTCAGTGTGAGTTTTTAATTTTCCTCGTTTTTCAGGGTCTGGCCATATCCCGGGTCCTTCAGTGTGAATTTTTAATTTTCCACGTTTTTCAGGGTTTCTCGCCATATTCTGGGTCCTGCAGTGTGATTTTCTCATACTGTACCTTTCCCAATTTTTCTTGCCATATTTGGGGTCCTTCAGTGTGAGTTTGTAATTTTCTACTTTTTTTAGGGTTTCTCACCATATTCTCGGTCCTACCACGTGTATTTTTAATTCTCCATGTTTTTCAGGTTTTCTTGCCATATTCTGGGTCCTTCAGTGTGATTTTCTCATTTTCCACCTTTTACAGTTTTTCTCGCCATATTAGGGTTTCTTCTGTTTGAGATTATAATTTTCTGCTTTTATCAGGTTTTCTCGCCATATTCTGGGTCCTTCAGTGTGAGTTTTTTTTTTTTTTTTTTTTTTTTTTTTTTTTTTTTTTTTTGTCAAGGAAAGGCTTTAATTGGCAATATAAGAAAGACTCGAGGTTTGAGGGTACAGTCATCATTGTGGGGAAACAGTGACACTGAGAGCCACTGTAGCTCCGGAGGCTGAAGCATCAGATGGCTGGTCACATCTGTAGTCAGGAAGTAGAGAGAGATGCATACTGGTGCTCAGTACTCCCTGTGGACCATACTAGGCCAGGATTGTGGAGGAAGGGTCCGGGAGAGCCTCAACCCCAGATATCTCAGATGAGGATGGCAGGAGTTGGCTCCCTCCCCTCTTCCAACCTGGTATCATAAAGCCAGCTCTCCCACCATCACCCCTGGTAAAATTCCATTACCCTGGCTACTATGAAGTTTCACTCCTTGTCTGACTTTCTAAGGTTTTCCTCTCAGATCCTGCAGCCCCTGAGTATGCAGATGAAGCCTCTTCCAACAATCTGACCTGGTCAATACCACCTGGCCACACAAACCGTGCCCTGGAGACTCAGACCACCTCCCCAGGGGCATAAATACCCCGAATTCCCCAATAAATGAAGCCAGTTCTCTGAAGCTGTTCCTAGGTGTGTTTATTGCCTGGATAGGTGAGTGCCCCTGGCCTTCTGGCATTAGCCCCAAAGTCTCTGCCTCCCCACACTGAGGACTGGTGATGTATTCCTCTTTTGTTTCTGGTTTGTGCTGTCTTGTTGAGTTCAGTGATTGTTGACAGGGCAACTGGCGCCTTCTGGCCAGGCAACTCCTTAGTCTTGGTAGACTTTATACCTTTATACCTCTGCCTGAACCCAACAACTCACTTGGGTGTCAGCAAAAACCTATTTTTTTCTCCTTAAAAAACCAAACCAAACTAAGTTACACAATGACCAGTTAAAAGCTGTTTAGGCCTACACTCGTATGGATCTTTCCAGTTCTGTCAAATCTCTCTGAAACCCCCCTCATAGAGACAGCCAGAGGTATGTCTCCTAGGTGATCCTAAATGCTGTCAGGATGACAAGATTAACAGTATATTCCTCATGTTAACATCGTTCGTAATTACTGTGTTGTTGTCAAACAGAAATAAACATTGGTTTGTGACTTGAGAGTTTTGGGTTTCTAAAATTTGTTCACAAATGTTCTTTTTTGGGTCTAGTATCCCATTTAGGATACTCCCTCTCCCTTAAACCCCCCCCCTCTGCCATTTCATTGCTTTCTTTTTTTTTTTTTTGTGTGTGTTAGATATGTCCCTTGCATTCCCAATCTCTCCAGGACTTTTTTTTTTTTTTTTTTTGGAACTTTATCAAGGTACATTTATTTATTTATTTTTTTTTAAATATTTTTATTACATATTTTCCTCAATTACATTTCCAATACTATCCCAAAAGTCCCCCATAGCGCCCCCCACTTCCCTACCCACCCATTCCCATTCTTTTGGCCCTGGCATTCCCCTATATTGGGGCATATAAAGTTTGCAAGTCCAATGGGCCTCTCTTTCCATTGATGGCCGACTAGGCCATCTTTCGATACATATGCAGCTAGAGACAAGAGCTCCAGGGTTCTGGTTAGTACATCATGTTGTTCCAACAATAGGGTTGCAGATCCCTTTAGCTCCTTGGGTACTTTCTCTAGCTTCTCCATTGGGAGCCCTGTGATACATCCAATAGCTGACTGTGAACATCCACTCCTGTGTTTGCTAGGCCCCGGCATCGTCTCACAAGAGACAGCTATATTTGGGTCCTTTAAGCAAGATCTTACTAGTGTATGCAATGGTGTCAGCGTTTAGAAGCTGATTATGGGACGGATCCCTGGATACAGCAGTCTCTAAATGGTCCATCCTTTCATCACAGCTACGAAATTTGTCTCTGTAACTCCTTCCCTGGGTGTTTTGTTCCCAATTCTAAGAAGGTGCACAGTGTCCACACTTTGGTCTTCATTCTTCTTGAGTTTCATGCGTTTATCAAATTGTATCTTATATCTTGGGTATCCTAAGTTTTGGGCTAATATCCACTTATCAATGAATACATATTGTGTGAGTTCTTTTGTGATTGTGTTACTTCACTCAAGATGATGCCCTCCAGGTCCATCCATTTGGCTAGGAATTTCATAAATTCATTCTTTTTAATAGCTGAGTAGTACTCCATTGTGTAAATGTACCATAATTTCTGTATCCATTCCTCTGTTGAGGGACATCTGGGTTCTTTCCAGCTTCTGGCTATTATAAATAGGGCTGCTATGAACATAGTGGAGCATGTGTCCTTTTTACCGGTTGGGACATCTTCTGGATATATGCCCAGGAGAGGTATTGCTGGATCCTCCGGTAGTACTATGTCCAATTTTCTGAAGAACCGCCAGACTGATTTCCAGAGTGGTTGTACAAGCTTGCAATCCCACCAACAATGGAGGAGTGTTCCACTTTCTCCACATCCTCGCCAGCATCTGCTGTCACCTGAATTTTTGATCTTAGCCATTCTGACTGGTTTGAGGTGGAATCTCAGGGTTGTTTTGATTTGCATTTCCCTGATGATTAAGGATGTTGAACATTTTTTCAGGTGCTTCTCTGCCATTCGGTATTCCTCAGGTGAGAATTCTTTGTTCAGTTCTGAGCCCCATTTTTTAATGGGGTTATTTGACTTTCTGGAGTCCACCTTCTTGAGTTCCTTATATATATTGGATATTAGTCCCTTATCTGATTTAGGATAGGTGAAGATCCTTTCCCAGTCTGTTGGTGGTTTTTTTGTCTTATTGATGGTGTCTTTAGCCTTGCAGAAGCTTTGTAGTTTCATGAGGTCCCACTTGTCAATTCTCGATCTTACAGCACAAGCCATTACTGTTCTATTCATGAATTTTTCCCCTGTGCCCATATCTTCAAGGCTTTTCCCCACTTTCTCCTCTATAAGTTTCAGTGTCTCTGGTTTTATGTGAAGTTCCTTGATCCACTTAGACTTGACCTTAGTACAAGGAGATAGGAATGGATCGATTCGCATTCTTCTACATGTTAACAACCAGTTGTGCCAGCACCATTTGTTGAAAATGCTGTCTTTCTTCCACTGGATGTTTTTAGCTCCCTTGTCGAAGATCAAGTGACCATAGGTGTGTGGGTTCATTTCTGGGTCTTCAATTCTATTCCATTGGTCTATTTGTCTGTCACTATACCAGTACCATGCAGTTTTTATCACAATTGCTCTGTAGTAGAGCTTTAGGTCCGGCATGGTGATTCCACCAGAGGTTCTTTTATCCTTGAGAAGAGTTTTTGCTATCCTAGGTTTTTTGTTCTTCCAGATGAATTTGCAGATTGCACTTTCTAATTCGTTGAAGAATTGATTTGGAATTTTGATGGGGATTGCATTGAATCTGTAGATTGCTTTTGGCAAGATAGTCATTTTTACAATGTTGATCCTGCCAATCCATGAGCATGGGAGATCTTTCCATCTTCTGAGATCTTCTATAATTTCTTTCTTCAGAGACTTGAAGTTTTTATTATACAGATCTTTCACTTCCTTAGTTAGAGTCACGCCAAGATATTTTATATTATTTGTGACTATTGAGAAGGGTGTTGTTTCCCTAATTTCTTTCTCAGCCTGTTTATTCTTTGTGTAGAGAAAGGCCATTGATTTGTTTGAGTTAATTTTATATCCAGCTACTTCACCGAAGCTGTTTATCAGGCTTAGGAGTTCTCTGGTGGAATTTTTAGGGTCACTTATATATACTATCATATCATCTGCAAAAAGTGATATTTTGACTTCATCTTTTCCAATTTGTATCCCTTTGATCTCCTTTTGTTGTCGAATTGCTCTGGCTAGGACTTCAAGTACAATGTTGAATAGGTATGGAGAAAGTGGACAGCCTTGTCTAGTCCCTGATTTTAGAGGGATTGCTTCAAGGTTCTCACCATTTACTTTGATGTTGGCTACTGGTTTGCTGTAGATTGCTTTTATCATGTTAAGGTATGGGCCTTGAATTCCTGATCTTTCCAAGACTTTTATCATGAATGGGTGTTGGATCTTGTCAAATGCTTTTTCCGCATCTAAGGAGATGACCATGTGGTTTTTGTCTTTGAGTTTGTTTATATACTGGATTACGTTGATGGATTTCCGTATATTGAACCATCCCTGCATCCCTGGGATGAAACCTACTTGGTCAGGATGGATGATTGTTTTGATGTGTTCTTGGATTCGGTTAGCAAGAACTTTATTGAGGATTTTTGCATCAATATTCATAAGGGATATTGGTCTGAAGTTTTCTATCTTTGTTGGGTCTTTTTGTGGTTTAGGTATCAGAGTAATTGTGGCTTCATAGAATGAGTTGGGTAGAGTACCTTCTGTTTCTATTTTGTGGAATAGTTTGTGAAGAACTGGGATTAGATCTTCTTTGAAGGTCTGATAGAACTCTGCACTAAACCCATCTGGTCCTGGGCTTTTTTTAGTTGGGAGACTATTAATGACTGCTTCTATTTCTTTGGGGGATATAGGGCTGTTTAGATCATTAACCTGATCTTGATTCAACTTTGGTACCTGGTATCTGTCTAGGAACTTCTCCATTTCATCCAGGTTCTCCAGTTTTGTTGAGTATAGCCTTTGGTAGAAGGATCTGATGGTGTTTTGGATGTCTTCAGGATCTGTTGTTATGTCTCCTTTTTCATTTCTGATTTTGTTAATTAGGATGCTTTCCCTGTGCCCTCTAGTGAGTCTGGCTAAGGGTTTATCTATCTTGTTGATTTTCTCAAAGAACCAGCTCCTTGATTGGTTGATTCTTTGAATAGTTTTTCTTGTTTCCACTTGGTTGATTTCACCCCTGAGTTTGATTATTTCCTGCCGTCTACTCCTCTTGGGTGAATTTGCTTCCTTTTGTTCTAGTGCTTTTAGGTGTGTTGTCAAGCTGCTAATGTGTGCTCTCTCTAGTTTCCTTTTGGAGGCACTCAGAGCTATGAGTTTTCCTCTTAAAAATGCTTTCATTGCATCCCATAAGTTTGGGTATGTTGTGGCTTCATTTTCATTGAACTCTAAAAAGTCCTTAATTTCTTTCTTTATTCCTTCCTTGACCAAGGTATCATTGAGAAGAGTGTTGTTCAGTTTCCACGTGAAGGTTGGCTTTCTATTATTTATTTTGTTATTGAAGATCAGCCTTAGTCCATGGTGATCTGATAGGATGCATGGGACAATTTCAATATTTTTATATCTGTTGAGGCCTGTTTTGTGACCAATTATGTGGTCAATTTTGGAGAAGGTACCATGAGGTGCTGAGAAGAAGGTATATCCTTTTGTTTTAGGATAGAATGTTCTGTAGATATCTGCCAGATCCATTTGATTCATAATTTCTGTTAGTTTCACTGTGTCCCTGTTTAGTTTCTGTTTCCATGATCTGTCCATTGGTGAAAGTGGTGTGTTGAAGTCTCCCACTATTATTGTATGAGGTGCAATGTGTGCTTTGAGCTTTACTAAAGTTTCTTTAATGAATGTGGCTGCCTTTGTATTTGGAGCATAGATATTCAGGATTGATAGTTCCTCTTGGAGGATTTTACCTTTGATGAGTATGAAGTGTCCCTCCCTGTCTTTTTTAATGACTTTGGGTTGGAAGTCAATCTTATCAGATATTAGAATGGCTACTCCAGCTTGTTTCTTCATGCCATTTGCTTGGAAAATTGTTTTCCAGCCTTTCATTCTGAGGTAGTGTCTATCCTTTTCTCTGAGATGAGTTTCCTGTAAGCAGCAAAATGTTGGGTCTTGTTTGTGTAGCCAGTTTGTTAGTCTATGTCTTTTTATCGGGGAGTTGAGTCCATTGATATTAAGAGATATTAAGGAAAAGTAATTGTTGTTTCCTGTTATTTTTGTTGTTAAAGTTGGCATTCTGTTCTTGTGGCTGTCTTCTTTTAGGTTTGTTTAGGGATTACCTTCTTGTTGTTTCTAGGGCGTGGTTCCTGTCCTTGTATTGGTTTTTTTCTGTTATTATCCTTTGAAGGGCTGGATTCGTGGAGAGATAATGTGTGAATTTGGTTTTGTCGTGGAATACTTTGGTTTCTCCATCTATGTTAATTGAGAGTTTGGCTGGGTATAGTAGCCTGGGCTGGAATTTGTGTTCTTTTAGTGTCTGTATAACATCCGTCCAGGATCTTCTGGCTTTCATAGTCTCTGGTGAAAAGTCTGGTGTAATTCTGATAGGCTTGCCTTTATATGTTACTTGGTCTTTTTCTCTTACTGCTTTTAGTATTCTATCTTTATTTAGAGCATTTGTTGCTCTGATTATTATGTGTCGGGAGGTATTTCTTTTCTGGTCCAGTCTATTTGGAGTTCTGTAGGCTTCTTGTATGTTCATGGGCATCTCTTTCTTTAGATTTGGGAAGTTTTCTTCTATAATTTTGTTGAAGATGTTTGCTGGTCCTTTGAGTTGAAAATCTTCATTCTCATCCACTCCTATTATCCGTAGGTTTGGTCTTCTCATTATGTCCTGTATTTCTTGGATGTTTTGAGTTAGGATCTTTTTGCATTTTACATTTTCCTTGATTGTTGTGCCGATGTTCTCTATGGAATCTTCTGCACCTGAGATTCTCTCTTCCATCTCTTGTATTCTGTTGCTGATGCTCGTATCTATGGTTCCAGATTTCTTTCCTAGGGTTTCTATCTCCAGTGTTGCCTCACTTTGGGTTTTCTTTATTGTGTCTACTTCCCTTTTTAGGTCTAGTATGGTTTTGTTCATTTCCATCATCTGTTTGGATGTGTTTTCCTGTTTTTCTGTAAGGACTTCTACCTGTTTGATTATGTTATCATTTTTTTCTTTAAGGATTTGTAACTCATTAGCAGTGTTCTCCTGCAATTCTTTAAGGGATTTTTGTGCTTCCTCTTTATTGTCTTCTGCCTTTTTAGCAGTGTTCTCCTGCATTTCTTTAAGTGTGTTATTAAAGTCCTTCTTGAAGTCCTCTATCATCATCAGGAGATATGCTTTTAAATCCGTGTCTAGCTTTTCCGGTGTGTTGGGGTGCCCTGGACTGGGCGAAGTGGGGGTGCTGGGTTCTGATGATGGTGAGTGGTCTTGGTTTCTGTTAGTAAGATTATTACGTTTACCTTTCGCCATCTGGTAATCTCTGGGGTTAGTTGTTATCGTTGTCACTATTTAAAGATTGGAGCAAAAGCTGTGTTCCACTCACCAGCAGTCTCTAAATCCTGCGGCGGGGGTCGTGGGTAGCTGACAGTACCCCGGTGCTGGTCCAGCCGGAAGAGGCCTGTGGTCCTACTCAGGCCGTTTTTCTGCTTCCCTAACTAATGCAGTCTCAGGTCCCGCGCAATTGGATTGGAGCAGAAGCTGTGCTCCACTCACCAGAAGTCTTAAGATCCTGTGGCGGGTGTGGTGGGTAGCTGGTGAGTGTCAGCAGACCCTGCGCCCCAGCTGCCCCGGTGCTTTTCTGACCGGAAGAGGGTTGTGGCCCTATGTAGGCCTGATTTCTCTCTCCCCAACCAGAGCAGTCTCAGGTCCCGCGTGATTGGACTGGAGCAGAAGCTGTGTTCCACTCACCAGCAGTCCCAAAATCCTGTGGCGGGGGTCGTGGGTAGCTGGCGGGTGTCAGGCAACCCTGTGCTCCCACTACCCCGGCGCTGATCCAGCCGGATGAGGCCTGTGGTCCTACTCAGGCCGGTTTCTGCTTCCCTAACTAATGCAGTCTCAGGTCCCGCGCAATTGGATTGGAGCAGAAGCTGTGTTCCACTCACCAGCAGTCCCAAAATCCTGCGGCGGTGGTCGTGGGTAGCTGGCGGGTGTCAGGCAACCCTGCGCTCCCGCTACCCCGGTGCTGATCTGGCCGGATGAGGCCTGTGGCCCTACTCAGGCCGGTTTCTGCTTCCCTAACTAATGCAGTCTCAGGTCCTGCGCAATTGGATTGGAGCAGAAGCTGTGTTCCACTCACCAGCAGTCCCAAGATCCTGCGGCGGGGGTCGTGGGTAGCTGGCGGGTGTCAGGCAACCCTGCGCTCCTGCTACCCCGGTGCTGATCCAGCCGGATGAGGCCTGTGGTCCTACTCAGGCCGGTTTCTGCTTCCCTAACTAATGCAGTCTCAGGTCCCGCGCAATTGGATTGGAGCAGAAGCTGTGTTCCACTCACCAGTAGTCCCAAAATCCTGCGGAAGGGGGGTGGGGGTCGTGGGTAGCTGGCGGGTGTCAGGCAACCCTGGGCTCCCGCTACCCCGGTGCTGATCTGGCCGGATGAGGCCTGTGGCCCTACTCAGGCCGGTTTCTGCTTCCCTAACTAATGCAGTCTCAGGTCCCGCGCAATTGGATTGGAGCAGAAGCTGTGTTCCACTCACCAGCAGTCCCAAGATCCTGCGGCGGGGGTCGTGGGTAGCTGGCGGTTGTCAGGCAACTCTGCGCTCCCGCTACCCCGGTGCTGATCCAGCCGGATGAGGCCTGTGGTCCTACTCAGGCCGGTTTCTGCTTCCCTAACTAATGCAGTCTCAGGTCCCGCGCAATTGGATTGGAGCAGAAGCTGTGTTCCACTCACCAGTAGTCCCAAAATCCTGCGGGGGGGGGTGGGGGTCGTGGGTAGCTGGCGGGTGTCAGGCAACCCTGCGCTCCCGCTACCCCGGTGCTGATCTGGCCGGATGAGGCCTGTGGCCCTACTCAGGCCGGTTTCTGCTTCCCTAACTAATGCAGTCTCAGGTCCCGCGCAATTGGATTGGAGCAGAAGCTGTGTTCCACTCACCAGCAGTCCCAAGATCCTGCGGCGGGGGTCGTGGGTAGCTGGCGGTTGTCAGGCAACTCTGCGCTCCTGCTACCCTGGCGCTGATCCAGCCGGATGAGGCCTGTGGTCCTACTCAGGCCGGTTTCTGCTTCCCTAACTAATGCAGTCTCAGGTCCCGCGCAATTGGATTGGAGCAGAAGCTGTGCTCCACTCACCAGAAGTCTTAAGATCCTGTGGCGGGTGTTGTGGGTAGCTGGCGAGTGTCAGCAGACCCTGCGTCCCAGCTGCCCCGGTGGGTGCTTTTCTGACCGGAAGAGGGTTGTGGCCCTATGTAGGCCTGATTTCTCTCTCCCCAACCAGAGCAGTCTCAGGTCCCGCGTGATTGGACTGGAGCAGAAGCTGTGTTCCACTCACCAGCAGTCCCAAAATCCTGTGGCGGGGGT
Source organism: Mus caroli (assembly GCF_978045245.1). Classification (NCBI taxonomy): domain Eukaryota; kingdom Metazoa; phylum Chordata; class Mammalia; order Rodentia; family Muridae; genus Mus; species Mus caroli. The sequence goes on along the minus strand of NW_028227380.1, from coordinate 38,562 downwards.
CGTGGGTAGCTGGCGGGTGTCAGGCAACCCTGCGCTCCCGCTACCCTGGTGCTGATCCGGCCGGATGAGGCCTGTGGCCCTACTCAGGCCGGTTTCTGCTTCCCTAACTAATGCAGTCTCAGGTCCCGCGCCCAATGTGAGTTTTTAATTTTCCTTGTTTTTCAGGTTTTCTCGCCATATTCTGGGTCCTTCAATGTGAATTTATAATTTTCTACGTTTTTCAGGTTTTCTTGCCATATTCTGGGTCCGATAGTGTGAATATTTTATTTTCACGTTTTTCAGGGTTTCTCAGCATATTCTAGGTCCTACAGTGTGATTTTCTCATTTCAACGTTTTTCAGGTTTTCTTACCATATTCTGTGTCCGACAGTGTGAATTTTTAATTTTCACGTTATTCAGGGTTTCAGAGCATATTCTGGGTCCTGAAGTGTGATTTCCTCATTTTCCACATCTTTCAAGTTTTTTCGTAATTCTGGGTCCTACAGTGTGATTTTCTCATTTTTCACCTTTTTCAGGTTTTCTTGCCATATTTGGGGTCCTTCACTGTGAGTTTTTAATTTTCTACTTTTTCCAGGGTTTCTCGCCATATTCTGGGTCCGATAGTGTGAATTTTTAATTTTCAAGTTTTTACGGGTTTCTCAGCATATTCTGGGTCCTGCAGTGTGATTTTCTCATTTTCGATGTTTTTCAAGTTTTTTCGCTATTCTGGGTCCTACAGTGTGATTATACTCATTTTCCAACTTTTTCAGGTTTTCTTGCCATATTTGGGTCCTTCAATGTGAATTTTTAATTTTCCACGTTTTCAGTTTTTTTCCTCATATTCTAGGTCCTACAGTGGGATTTTCTCATTTTCACTTTTTTCTGGTTTTCATGAAATATTCCAGGTCCTTCAGTGTGAATTTTAAATTTTCCACGTTTTTCAGTATTTCTCGCCATATTCTGGGTAATACAGTGTGAATTTTTAATTTTCCAATTTTTTCATGGTTTCTCGCCATATTCTGGTCTGACAGTGTGAATTTTTATTTTTCACGTTTTTTCAGGTTTCTCTGCATATTCTGGGTCCTATACTGTGATTTTCTCATTTTCCACATTTATCAGGTTTTCTCGCAATATTTGCGTTCCTTCAGAGTGAGTTTGTAATTTTCTACTTTTTTCAGGGTTTCTGCCTATATTATGGGTCCTACAGCGTGTTTTTTAAATATTCCAAGTTATTCAGGGTTTCTCAGCATATTCTGGGTCCTACAGTGTGATTTTCTCATTTTCCACCTTTTTCAGGGTTAATCGCCATATTTGGGGTCCTTCAGTGTGAGTTTTTAATTTTCTAAATTTTTCAGGTTTTCTGGCCATATTCTGGGTCCTACAGCATGTATTTTTAATTGTCCACGTTTTTCAGGGTTTCTCAGCATATTGTGGGTCCCACCCTGTGATTTTCTCATTTTCCACCTTTTTCAGGTTTTCTCGCTATATTTGGGGTCGTTCAGTGTGAGTTTTTAATTTTCTACTTTTTTCAAAGCTTCTCACCATATTATGGGTCCTACAGCGTCTATTTTTAATTTTCCACCTTTTTCATTGTTTCTCGGCATATTCTGTTTCCTACAGTGTGATTTTCTCATTTTCGATACTTTTCATGTTTTTTCGTAATTCTGGGTCTTACAGAGTGATTTTCTAATTTTCCACCTTTTTCAGGTTTTCTTGCCATATTTGGTGTCCTTCACTGTAGGTTATTATATTTCTACTCTTTTGGGGGTTTCTCGCCATATTCTGGGTCCTACAGACTGCATTTTTAATTTTCCACGTTTTTCAGGTTTTCTTGCCATATTCTGGATCCTACAGTGTGATTTTTCTCATTTAGCACCTATTTCAGGTTTTCTCACCATATTTGGGGTCCTTCAGTGAGAGTTTTTAATTTTCTACTTTTTTCAAAATTTCTCGCCATATTCTGGGTCCTACAGCGTGTATTTTTAATTTTCCCCTTTTTTATTGTTTCTCGGCATATTCTGGGTCCTACAGTGTGATTTTCTCATTTTCGATTTTTTTCATGTTTTTTTCGTAATTCGGTGTCTTACTGTGTGATTTTCTCATTTTCCACCTTTTTCAGGTTTTCTCGCCATATTTGGGGTGCTTCAGTGTGAGTTTTAAATATTCTACTTTTTTTCAGGGTTTCTCATCCATATTCTGGGTCTGACAGTGTGAATTTTAAATTTTCGCCTTTTTCAGGGTTTCTCGGCATATTCTGGGTCTTGCAGTGTGATTTTCTCATTTTCCACCTTTTCAGGTTTTTTCGCCATATTTGGGGTCCTTTAGCGTGACTTTTTAATTTTCTACTTTTTTCAGGGTTTCTTTCCATATTCTGGGTCCTACAGCATGTATTTTTAATTTTGCACGTTTTCAGGATTTCTTGGCATATTTTGGGTCCTTCAGTGTGAATTTTTAATTTTCTACTTTTTTCAGGTTTTCTCGCCATATTCTGGGTCCTTCACTGTGAGTTTTTAATTTTCCTCGTGTTTCAGGTTTTCTCGCCATATTTCGGGTCCTTAAGTGTGAATTTTTAATTTTCACTTTTTTCAGTATTTCTCACCATATTCTGGGTCCGATAGTGTGAATTTTTAATTTTCACGTTTTCAGGATTTCTCGGCATATTCTGTGTTGTGCAGTGTGATTATCTCATTTTCCACGTTTTTCAAGTTTTTTCATAATTCTTGGTCCTACAGTGTGATTTTCTCATTTTCCACATTTTTCAGGATTTTTCGGCATATTTGGGGTCCTTCAGTGTTAGTTTTTAATTTTCTACTTTTTTCAGTGTTTCTCGCCATATTCTGGGTACTTCAGTGTGAATTTTTAATTTTCCACGTTTTTCAGGTTTTTTTTTGTGTCATATTCTGGGTCCAACAGTGTGATTTTCTCATTTTCTGCCTTTTTCAGGTTTTCTCAGGATATTCTGCGACCTACAGTGTGATTTTTTATTTTTCCACGTTTTCAAGGTTTCTTGCCATATTCTGGTCCTACAGTGTGAAGTTTTAATTTTCCACGTTTTTCAGTGTTTCTCGCCATATTCGGGGTCCTTCAGTGTGAATTTTGAATTTTCAACTTTTTTCAGGTTTTCTCGCCATATTCTAGGTCCTTCAGTGTGAATTTTTAATTTTCATGTTTTTCAGGGTTTCTTGTCCAATAGTGTGAATTCTTAAATTTCACATTTTTCAGGATTTCTAGGCATTTTCTGGGTCCTGTAGTGTGATTTTCTCATTTTCCACGTTTTTCAAGTTTTTTCTTTATTCTGTGTCCTTCAGTGTGATTTTCTCATTTTCCACCTTTTTCAGGTTTTCTCGCCATATTTGGTGTCCTTCTGAGTGAGTTTTTAATTTTCTACTTTTTTCAAAGTTTCTGGCCATATTCTGGGTCCTACAGCGTGTATTTTTAATTTTCCAAGTTTTTCATGGTTTCTTGGCATATTCTGGGTCCTACAGTGAGATTTTCTCATTTTTGATGTTTTTCATATTTTTTGTAATTCTGGGTCCTACAGTGTGATTTTCTCATTTTCGACCTTTTTCAGGTTTTCTCGCCATATTTGGACTCCTTCACTGTGAGTTTTTAATTTTCTATTTTTTTCAGGGTTTCTCGCCATATTCTGGGTCCAATAGTGTGAATTTTTAATTTTCACTTTTTTCAGAGTTTCTCAGCATATTCTAGGTCCTGCAGTGTGATTTTCTCATTTTCCACCTTTTTCAGGTTTTCTTGCCATATTCCGGGTTCTTTTGTGTGAATTTTTTATTTTCTACGTTTTTTGGTTTTTTCGTCTTATTCAGGGTCCTACAGTGTGATTTTCTCATTTCCACGTTTTTCAGGTTTTCTTGCCATATTCCAGGTCCTTCAGTGTGAATTTTTAATTTTCTACTTTGTTCAGGTTTTCTTGCCATATTCTGGGTCCTTCAGTGTGAATTTTTAATTTTCCTTGTTTTTCAATTTTTCTCAGCATATTCTGGGTCCTGCAGTGTTATTTTCTCATTTTCCACGTTTTTCAAGTTTTTTCGTAATTCTGGCTCCTACAGTGTGATTTTCTCATTTCCACGTTTTTCAGATTTTCTTGCCATATTCCAGGTCCTTCAGTGTGAATTTTTAATTTTCTACTTTGTTCAGGTTTTCTTGCCATATTCTGGGTCCTTCAGTGTGAATTTTTAATTTTCCTTGTTTTTCAAGTTTTCTCAGCATATTCTGGGTCCTGCAGTGTTATTTTCTCATTTTCAAGTTTTTCAAGTTTTTTCGTAATTCTGGCTCCTACAGTGTGATTTTCTCATTTCCATGTTTTTCAGGTTTTCTTGCCATATTCAAGGTCCTTCAGTGTGAATTTTTAATTTTCCACGTTTTTCAGTATTTCTCGCCATATTCTGGGTTTAAAGTGTGATTTTCTCATTTTCCACTTTTTTCATGGTTTCTTGCCATATTCTGGGTCCGACAGTGTGAATTTTTAATTTTCACGTTTTTCAGGGTTTCTTGGCATATTCTGGGTCCTGCAGTGTGATTTTCTCATTTTCCACGTTTTTCAAATTTTTTCATAATTGTGTCCTACAGTGTGATTTTCTCGTTTTCTGCCTTTTTCAGTTTTTCTTGGAATATTCTGCGACCTACAGTGTGATTTTTTAATTTTCCACGTTTTCAAGGTTTCTTGCCATATTCTGGTCCTACAATGTGAAGTTTTAATCCCACGTTTTTCAGTGTTTCTGGCCATATTCGGGGTCCTTCAGTGTGAATTTTGAATTTTCAACTTTTTTCAGGTTTTCTCGTCATATTCCAGGTCCTTCAGTGTGAATTTTTAATTTTCATGTTTTTCAGGGTTTCTTGCCATATATTGGGTCCAATAGTGTGATTTCTTAAATTTCACGTTTTTCAGGATTTCTAGGCATATTCTGGGTCCTACAGTGTGATTTTCTCATTTTCCACCTTTTTCAGGTTTTCTCAATATATTTGGGCTCCTTCACTGTTAGTTTTTAATTTTCAACTTTTTTCAGGGTTTCTCGCTATATTCTGGGTCCTACCGAGTGTTTTTTAATTTTCCACGTTTTTCAGATTTTCTTGCCATATTCTGGGTCCTACAGTGTGATTTTCTCACTGAAGACGTTTCTCAAGGTTTTTTGCAATTCTGGGTCCTACAGTGTGATTATTCCCATTTTCCACCTTTTTCAGGTTTTTCTCGCCATATTTGGTGTCCCTCACTGTGAGTTTTTAATTTTCTACATTTTCCAGGATTTATCGCCATATTGTGGGTTCTTCAGTGTGAGTTTTTATTTCCTCATTTTTCAGGTTTTATCGCCATATTCTTTATCTTTCAGTTTGAATTTTTAATTTTCCACGTGTTTCAGGGTTTCTCGCCATATTCTGGGTCCGATAGTGTGAATTTTTAATTTTCACGTTTTTCAGGGTTTCTCTGAATATTCTGGGTCCTGTAGTGTGATTTTCTAATTTTCCACGTTTTTCAAGTTTTTTCGTTATTCTGTGTCCTACAGTGTGACTTTTTCATTTACCACCTTTTTCAGGTTTTCTTGCCATATTTGGTGTCCTTCAGAGTGAGTTTTTAATTTTCTATTTTTTTTTAAGATTTCTTGCCATATTCTGGGTCCGATAGAGTGAATTTTTAATATTCACTTTTTTCAGAGTTTCTCAGCATATTCTGGGTCCTTCAGTGTGAATTTTTAATTTTCCACGTTTTTCAGGTTTTTTCGTCATATTCAGGGTCCTACAGTGTGATTTTCTCATTTCCACGTTTTTCTGGTTTCTTGCCATATTCCAGGTCCTTCAGTGTGAATTTTTAATTTTCTACTTTGTTCAGGTTTTCTTGCCATATTTTGGGTCCTTCAGTGTGAATTTTTAATTGTCCGTGTTTTTCAAGTTTTCTTAGCATATTCTGGGTCCTGCAGTGTTATTTTCTCATTTTCCACGTTTTTCAAATTTTTTCGTAATTCTGGCTCCTACAGTGTGATTTTCTCATTTCCACGTTTTTCAGGTTTTCTTGCCATACCCCAGGTCCTTCAGTGTGAATTTTTAATTTTCCACGTTTTTCAGTATTTCTCGCCATATTCTGGGTTTAAAGTGTGATTTTCTCATTTTCCACTTTTTTCATGGTTTCTTGCCATATTCTGGGTCTGACAGTGTGAATTTTTAATTTTCACATTTCTCAGGGTTTCTTGGCATATTCTGGGTCCTGCAGTGTGATTTTCTCATTTTCCACGTTTTTCAAATTTCTTCATAATTCTGTGTCCTACAGTGTGATTTTCTCATTTTCTGCCTTTTTCAGGTTTTCTTGGAATATTCTGCGACCTACAGTGTGATTTTTAAATTATCCACGTTTTCAAGGTTTCTTGCCATATTCGGGGTCCTTCAGTGTGAATTTTGAATTTTCAACTTTTTTTCAGGTTTTGTCGCCATATTCCAGGTCCTTAAGTGTGAATTTTTAATTTTCATGTTTTTCAGAGTTTCTCTCCATATATTGGGTCCAATAATGTGAATTTTTAAATTTCACATTTTTTCAGGATTTCTAGGCATATTCTGGGTCCTGCAGTGTGATTTTCTCATTTTCCACCTTTTTCAGGTTTTCTTGCTATATTTGGGCTCCTTCACTGTGAGTTTTCAATTTTCAAATTTTCAGGGTTTCTCGCTATATTCTGTGTCCTACCAAGTGTATTTTTTAATTTTCCACGTTTTTCAGATTTTCTTGCCATATTCTGGGTCCTACAGTGTGATTTTCTCTTTGAAGACGTTTCTCAAGGTTTTTCGCAATTCTGGGTCCTACAGTGTGATTATTCTCATTTTCCACCTTTTTCAGGTTTTCTTGCCATATTTGGTGTCCCTCACTGTGAGTTTTTAATTTTCTACTTTTTCCAGGGTTTATCGCCAGATTGTGGGTTCTTCAGTGTGAGTTTTTATTTCCTCAATTTTCAGGTTTTATCGCCATATTCTTTGTCCGTCAGTTTGAATTTTTAATTTTCCAGGTTTTTCAGGGTTTCTTGCCATATTCTGGGTCCTATAGTGTGAAATTTTAATTTTCACGTTTTTCAGGGTTTCTCGGGATATTCTGGGTCCTACAGTGTGATTTTCTCATTTTCCACCTTTTTCAAGTTTTCTCACCATATTTGGTGTCCTTCAGAGTGAGTTTTTAGTTTTCTACTTTTTTCAAAGTTTCTCAACATATTCTGGGTCCTACAGCGTGTATTTTTAATTTTCCACGATATTCAGGATTTCTTGGCATATTCTGGGTCCTACAGTGTGATTTTCTCATTTTCGATGTTTTTCATGTTTTTTGTAATTCTGCGTCCTACAGTGTGATTTTCTCATTTTCGACCGATTTCAGGTTTTCTCGGCATACTTGGGCTCCTTCACTGTGAGTTTTTAATTTTCTATTTTTTTTTCAGGGTTTCTCGCCATATTCTGGATCCGATAGTTTGAATTTTTAATTTTCACTTTTTTCAGAGTTTCTCAGCATATTCTGAGTCCTGCAGTGTGAATTTCTCATTTTCCACCTTTTTCAGGTTTTTCACCATATTCCGGGTTCTTCAGTGTGAATTTTTAATTTTCCACGTTTTTCAGGTTTTTTCGTCATATTCAGGGTCCTACAGTGTGATTTTCTCATTTCCACGTTTTTCAGGTTTTCTTGCCATATTCCAGGTCCTTCAGTGTGAATTTTTAATTTTCTACTTTGTTCAGGTTTTCTTGCCATATTCTGGGTCCTTCAGTGTGAATTTTTAATTTTCCTTGTTTTTCAAGTTTTCTCTGCATATTCTGGGTCCTGCAATGTTATTTTCTCATTTTCCACGTTTTTCAAGTTTTTTTGTAATTATGGCTCCTACAGTGTGATTTTCTCATTTCCACGTTTTTCAGGTTTTCTTGCCATATTCCAGGTACTTCAGTGTGAATTTTTAATTTTCCACGTATTTCAGTATTTTCGCCATATTCTGGGTTTAAAGTGTGATTTTCTCATTTTCAACTTTTTTCATGGTTTCTTGCCATATTCTGGTTCCAAAAGTGTGAATTTTTAATTTTCACGTTTTTCAGGGTTTCTCGGCATATTCGGGGTCCTGTAGTGTGATTTTCTCATTTTCCACGTTTTGCAAGTTTTTTTCATAATTCTGTGTCCTACAGTGTGATTTTCTCATTTTCCATGTTTTTCATGTTTTCTCGCCATACTCGGGGTCCTGCACTGTGAGTGTTTAATTTTCTACTTTTTTCAGGGTTTCTTGCCATATTCTGCGTCCTACAGCATGTATTTTTAATTTTCCACGATTTTCAGGATTTCTCGGCATATTCTGGGTCCTACAGTGTGATTTTTCTCATTTTCGACGTTTTTCATTTTTTTCCCAATTCTGGGTCCTACAGTGTGATTATTCTCATTTTCCACCTTTTTCAGGTTTTCTAACCATATTCAGGGTCCTTCAGTGAGAGTTTTTAATTTTCTACTTTTTTGTGGGTTTCTTGCCATATTCTGGGTACTACAGAGTGTATTTTTAATTTTCCATGTTTCTCAGGGTTTCTCGCCATATTCTGGGTCCTACAGTGTGATTTTCTCATTTATTTCGGTTTTTAATTATTTTCGCAAATCTGGGTCCTACAGTGTGATTATTCTCATTTTCAACCATTTTCAGGTTTTCTCGCCATATTCCGGGTCCTTCAGCGTGAATTTTTAATTTTCACGTTTTTCAGTATTTCTCAACATATTCTGGGTCAGATAGTGTGAATTTTTAATTTTCACGTTTTTCAGGATTCCTCGGCATATTCTGGGTCCTGAAGTGTGATTTTTTTTTCATTTTCCACGTTTTTCATTTTTTTTCGTAATTCTTGTTCCTACAGTGTGATTTTCCAAGTTTCCACCTTTTTCAGGATTTCTCGGCATATTTGGGGTCCTTCATTGTGAGTTTTTAAATTTTCTACTTTTTTCAGTGTTTCTCGCCATATTCTGAATACTTCAGTGTGAATTTTTAATTTTCCATGTTTTTCAGGTTGTTTTGTCATATTCTGGGTCCAACAGTGTGATTTTCTCATTTTCCGCCTCTTTCAGGTTTTCTCGGAATATTCTGTGACCTACAGTGTGATTTTTTAATTTTCCACGTTTTCAAGGTTTCTTGCCATATTCTGGTCCTACAGTGTGAAGTTTTAATTTTCCATGTTTTTCAGGGTTTCTCGCCATATTCGGGGTCCTTCAGTGTGAATTTTGAATTTTCAACTTTTTTCAGGTTTTCTTGCCATTTTCCAGGTCTTTAAATGTGAATTTTTAATTTTCATGTTTTTCAGAGTTTCTCGCCATATATTGGGTCCAATAGTGTGAATTCTTAAATTTCACGTTTTTTCAGGATTTCTAGGCATATTCTGGGTCCTGCAGTATGATTTTCTTATTTTCCACCTTTTTCAGGTTTTCTCGCTATATTTGGGCTCCTTCACTGTGAGTTTTTAATTTTCAACTTTTTTCAGGGTTTCTCGCTATATTCTGGGTCCTACCAAGTGTATTTTTAATTTTCCACGTTTTTCAGATTTTCTTGCCAAATTCTGGGTCCTATAGTGTGATTTTTCTCATTGAAGACGTTTCTCAAGGTTTTTCGCAATTCTGGTTCCTACAGTGTGATTATTCCAATTTTCCACCTTTTTCAGGTTTTCTAGCCATATTTGGTGTCCCTCACTGTGAGTTTTTAATTTTCTACTTTTTCCAGGGTTGATTGCCATATTGTGGGTTCTTCAGTGTGAGTTTTTATTTCCTCATTTTTCAGGTTTTATCTCCATATTCTTTGTCCTTCAGTTTGAATTTTTAATTTTCCATGTTTTTCAGGGTTTCTTGCCATATTCCGGGTCCTATAGTGTGAATTTTTAATTTTCACGTTTTTCAGGGTTTCTCAGGATATTCTGGGTCCTGCAGTGTGATTTTCTCATTTTCCACGTTTTTCAAGTTTTTTCGTTATTCTGTGTCCTACAATGTGATTTTCTCATTTTCCACCTTTTTCAGGTTTTCTCGCCATATTTGGTGTCCTTCAGAGTGAGTTTTTAATTTTCTACTTTTTTCAAAGTTTCTCGCCATATTCTGGGTCCGCTAGTGTGAATTTTTAATTTTCACTTTTTTCAGAGTTTCTCTGGGTCCTGCAGTGTGATTATCTCATTTTCCACCTTTTTCAGGTTTTCTAGCCATATTCCGGGTTCTTCAGTGTGAATTTTTAATTTTCCACGTTTTTCAGGTTTTTTCATAATATTCAGGGTCCTACAGTGTGATTTTCTCATTTCTACGTTTTTCAGGTTTTCTTGCCATATTCCAGGTCCTTCAGTGTGAATTTTTAATTTTCTACTTTTTTCAGGTTTTCTTGCCATATTCTGGGTCCTTCAGTGTGAATTTTTAATTTTCCTTGTTTTTCAAGTTTTCTCAGCATATTCTGGGTCCTGCAGTGTTATTTTCTCCTTTTCTACGTTTTTCAAGTTTTTTCGTAATTCTGGCTCCTACAGTGTGATTTATCTCATTTTCCACCTTTTTCAGGTTTTCTAGCCATATTTGGGCTCCTTCACTGTGAGTTTTTAATTTTCTACTTTTTTTTTCAGGGTTTCTCACCATATTCTGGGTCCGATAGTGTGAATTTTTAAATTTCACGTTTTTTAGGATTTCTCTAAATATTCTTGGTCCTGCAGTGTGATTTTCTCATTTTCCACTTTTTTCAAGTTTTTTCCTAATTCTGGTTCATACTGTGTGATTTTCTTATATTCCATCTTTTTCGGTTTTTTTTCGCCATATTTGGGGTCCTGCAGTGTGAGTTTTTATTTTTCTACTTTTTTCAGGGTTTCTCGCCATATTCTGGGACCTACAGCGTGTACTATAATTTTCCACGTTTTTCAGAGTTTCTCGGCATATTCTGGATCCTACAGTGTGATTATTGTCATTTTCCACCTTTTTCATGTTTTCTCGCCATATTTGGGGTCCTTCAGTGTGAGTTTTTAATTTTCTACTTTTTTGAGGGTTTCTTGCCATATTCTGGGTCCTACAGTGTGATTTTCTCATTTTCGATGTTTTTCATGGTTTTTCGCTATTCTGGGTCCTACAGTGTGATTATTCTCATTTTCCACCTCTTTCAGGTATTCTCGACATATTCGGGGTCCTTCATTGTGAGTTTTTAATTTTCTTCTTTGTTGAGGGTTTCTTGCCATGTTCACAGTGCTACAGAGTGTATTTTTAATTTTCTACGTTTCTCAGGGTTTCTGGCCATATTCTGGGTCCTAAAATGTGATTTTCTCATTTACGACGTTTTCAAGTATTTTCGCAATTCTGGGTCCTACACTGTGATTATTCTCATTTTCCACATTTTTCAGGTTTTCTTGCCATATTTGGGGTCCTTCAGTGTGAGTTTTTAATTTTCTACTTTTTTGAGGGTTTCTTGCCATATTCTGGGTACTACAGAGTGTATTATTAATTTTCCACGTTACTCAGGGTTTCTTGCCATATTCTAGGTCCTATAGTGTGATTTTCTCATTTACGACGTTTCTCAAGTTTTTTTTTTTTTGCAATTCTGGGTCCTACACTGTGATTATTCTCATTTTCCACCTTTTCAGGTTTTCTCGCCATATTCCGGGTACTTCAGTGTGAATTTTTAGTTTTCTACTTTTTTCAGGGTTTCTCGCCATATTCCGGGTCCTTCAGTTGAATTTTTAATTTTCACGTTTTTCAGGGTTTCTCACCATATTCTGGGTCCGATAATGTGAATTTTTAATTTTCACGTTTTTCAGGATTTCTCGGCATATTCTGGGTCCTGCTGTGTGAATTTTTAATTTTCACGTTTTTCAGAATTTCTCTAAGTATTCTTGGTCCTGCAGTGTGATTTTATCATTTTCCACTTTTTTCAAGTTTTTTTTTTTTGTAATTCTGGGTCGTACTGTGTGATTTTCTCATTTTCCACCTTTTTCGGGTTTTCTTGCCATATTTGGGGTCCTTCAGTGTGAGTTTTTATTTTTCTAATTTTTTCAGGGTTTCTTGCAATATTCTGGCTCCAAAAAGCGTATTTTTATTTTTTCACATTTTTCAAGGTTTCTTGGAATATTCTGGCTCCTACAGTGTGATTTTCCCATTTCCTCGTTTTTCAGGTTTTCTTGCCATATTCCAGGTCCTTCAGTGTGAATTTTTAATTTTCCACGTTTTTCAGTATTTCTCGCCATATTCTGGGCAATACAGTGTGATTTTCTCATTTTCCACTTGTTTCATGGTTTCTCGCCATATTCTGGGTTTAAAGTGTTATTTTCTCATTTTCCACTTTTTTCATGGTTTCTTGCCATATCCCGGGTCCTTCAGTGTGAATTTTTAATTTTCCACGTTTTTCAGTATGTCTCGCCATATTCTGGGTAATACAGTGTGCATTTTTAATTTTCCACTTCTTTCATGGTTTCTCGCCATATTATGTGTCTGACAGTGTGAATTTTTAATTTTCATGATTTTCAGGGTTTCTCGGCATATTCTGGGTCCTGCAGTATGATTTTCTCATTTTCCACGTTTTTCAATTTTTTTTCGTAATTCTGGGTCCTACAGTGTGATTTTCTCATTTTCCACCTTTTTCAACCTTTCAGACCATTTTTCGGGTCCTTCAGTGTGAGTTTGTAATTTTCTACTTTTTTCAGGGTTTCTCGCCATATTCTGGGTCCTAAACGTTGTATTTTTAATTTTTCACGTTTTCAGGGTTTCTTGGCATATTCTGGGTCCTACAGTGTGATTTTCTCATTTTCGATATTTTCAAGTTTTTTCGTAATTCTGGGTCCTACAGTGTGATTTTCTCATTTTCCACCTTTTTCAGGTTTTCTCGCCATAATTGGGGTTCTTCAGTGTCAGTTTGTAATTTTCTACTTTTTTCAGGGTTTCTTGCCATATTTGGGGTCCTTCAGTGTGAGTTTTTAATTTTCTACTCTTTCAGGGTTTCTTGCCACGTTCTGGGTCCTACAGTGTGTATTTTTCATTTTCCACGTTTTTCAGATTTTCTCGCAATATTCTGGGTTCTTCAGTGTGAATTTTTAATTTTTCACGTTTTACAGGTTTTTTCTTCATATTCTGGGTCCTACACTGTGATTTTTCTCATTTCCACGTTTTTCAGGTTTTCTTGCCATATTCCAGGTCCTTCAGTGTGAATTTTTAATTTTCCACGTTTTTTAGTATTTCTCGACATATTCTGGGCAATACAGTGTGATTTTCTCATTTTCCACTTGTTTCATGGTTTCTCGCCATAATTCTGGGTTTAAAGTGTTATTTTCTCATTTTCCACTTTTTTCATGGTTTCTTGCTATATTCTGGGTCCAAAAGTGTGAATTTTTTATTTTCACGTTTGCCAGTGTTTCTCGGCATATTCTGGGTCCTGCAGTGTGATTTTCTCCTTTTCCACGTTTTTCAAGTTTTTTCGTAATTCTGGGTCCTACAGTGTGATCTTCTCATTTTCCACCTTTTTCAGGTTTTCTCTCCATATTCGGGGTCCTTCGATGTGAGTTTTTAATTTTCTAGTTTTTCAGGGTTTCTCGCCATATTCTGGATCCTACAGAGTGTATTTTTAATTTTCCACGTTTTTAAGGTTTCACGGCATATTCTGGTTCCTACAGTGAGATTTTTCTCATTTTCCACCTTTTTAAGGTTTTTTGCCATATTCGGGGTCCTTCAGTGTGAGTTTTTAATTTTCTACTTTTTTCTGTGTTTCTTGCAATATTCTGGCTCCAAAAAGCGTATTTTTATTTTTTCTCAGTGTGAATATTTAATATTTCACTTTTTTCAGGGTTTCTCGGTATATTCTGGGTCCTACAGTGTGATTTTCTCATTTTCCACTTTTTTCTATATTTTCGCACATCTTATCCTTCAGTATGATTTTCTCAGTTTCTACCTTTCTCAGGTTTTCTCGCCATATTCCCGGTTTTTCATTGTGAGTTTTTCTTTTCTAAATTTTCCGGTATTTTTCTCTCTATTCTGGGTCCTACAGCATGTATATTTAATTTTCCATGTATTTCAGGGTTTCTCTCCATATTCTGGTTTCTAGAGTGTGAATTTTTAATTTTCCACGTTTTAAAGTTTTTTTCGTCATATTCTGGGTCCTACAGTGTGAATATTTAATTTTCCATGTTTTTCAGGTTTTGTCACCATATTCCAAGTCCTTCAGTGTGAGTTTTTAATGTCTACTTTTTCAGGGTTTCTCGCCATAATCTGGGTCCTACTGCGTGTATTTTTAATTTTGCACGTTTTGCAGTGTTCCTCGCCATATTCTAGGTCCTACAGTGTGAATATTAAATTTTCTATATTTTTCAGGTTTTCTCGCCATATTCTGGGTCCTTCAGTGTGAGTTTTTAATTTTCCTCGTTTTTAAGGTTTTCCTCGCCATATTCAGGATCCTTGAGTGTGAATTTTTAATTTTCCATGTTTTTCAGGGTTTTTTTTGCCATATTCTTGGTCCTACAGTGTGCATTTTTAATTTTCCACATTTTTCAGAGTTTTTAGTCATATTCTCGGACCTACAGTGTGATTTTCTCATTTTCCCCATTTTTCAAGTATTTTCACAATTCTGGGTTCTATAGTGTGAATTTCTCATTTTCCACCTTTTCAGGGTTTCTTGCCATTTTCTAGGTCCTTCAGTGTGAGGTTTTAATTTTCAAATTTTTTCGGGTTTTAGCGTGATATTCTAGTTCCTAGAGTGTGAGTTTTTAATTTTCCACATTTTTCAGGGTTTTTCATCATATTCCAGGTCCTTAAGTGTGAATTTTTAATTTTCCACGGTTTTCAGGGTGTCTCAACATATTTTGGGTCCTACAGATGAATTTTTAATTTTCCATGTTTTTCAGGATTTCTGGCCATATTCCAGGTCTTTCTCAGTGAGTTGTTAATTTTCCACATTTTTCAGATTTTTCACCATATTCCAGATCCATGAGTGTGAGTTGTTAATTTTCCATGTTTTTCAGATTTCTCCACATATTCCATAGTCCTTCAGTGTGAATTTTTAATTTTCCACGATTTTCAGTGTTTCTTGACTTATTCTGGGTCCCACAGTGTAAATTTTTAATTTTCCCCTTTTTTCATGGTTTCTCCCCTGACTTTTTGTACTACAGTGTGAATTTTTAATTTTCCACGTTTTTAATTTTTTTTTGGTCATATTCTGGGTCCAACAGTGTGAATATTTAATTTTCCATGTTTTTCAGATTTTGTCACCATATTTCAGGTCCTTCAGTGTGAGTTTTTAATATCTACTTTTTTCAGGGTTTCTCGCCATAATCTGGGTCCTACAGCGTGTATTTTTCATTTTGCAAGTTTTTTAGTGTTTCTCGCCATATTCTGGGTCCTACAGTGTGAATATTTAATTTTCCATGTTTTTTAGGATTTCTCGCCATATTCTGGGTCATTCAGTGTGAATTTTAATTTTTCCACATTTTTCCGGGTTTCTTGGCATATTCTGGGTCCTACAGTGTAATTTTCTCATTTTCCACGTTTTTCAAGTTTTTTCGAAATTCTGATTCCTACAGTGTGATTTTCTCATTTTTCACCTTTTTCGGGTTTTTTCGCCATAATCCGGGTCCTTCAGTGTGAGTTTTTAATTTTGTATATTTTTCAGGGTTTCTCACCATATTCTGTGTCCTAAAGCGTGGATTTTAAATTTCCCAAGTTGTCCGGGTTTCTCAGCATATTCTGGGTCCTACAGTGTGATTTTTTATTTTCCCCATTTTTCAAGTTTTTAAGAAATTCTTGGTCCTACAGTGTGATTTTTTCATTTTTCACCTTTTTCAGGGTTTCTTGCCATATTCTAGGTTCTTCCGTGGAAGTTTTTAATTTTAAATTTTTTCAGGTTTTATCACCATATTCCAGGTCCTACAGTATGAGTTTTTAATTTTCCACTTTTTTCATGGTTTCTCGCCATATTCTGTGTCCGACAGAGTGAATTATTAATTTTAACATTTTTCAGGGTTTCTAGGCATATTCTAGGTCCTGCAGTGTGATTTTTCTCATTTTCCCCGTTTTTCAATTTTTTTCAGTAATTCTGGGTCCTACAGTGTGAGTATTCTCATTTTCCACCTTTTTCAAGTTTTCTCTCCATATTCAGGGTCCTTCAGTGTGAATTTTTAATTTTCTACTTTTTTCAGGTTTTCTGCCATATTCTGGGTCCTTCAGTGTGAGTTTTCAATTTGCCTCGTTTTTCAGGTTTTATTGCCATATTCCGGGTCCTTTAGTGTGAATTTTTAATTTTCTACTTTTTTCAGGTTTTCTTGCCATATTTGGGGTCCTTCAGTGAGCGGTTTTAATTTTCTAATTTTTCAGGGTTTCTCGACATATTCTGTGTCCTACAGAGTGGATTTTTAATTTTCCACATTTCAAGTTTTCTAGCCATATTCCGTGTCCTTCAGTGTGAATTTTTAATTTTCCACGTTTTTCAGGTTTTTTTCGTCATATTCTGGGTCCTATAGTGTGATTTTTTTTTTCCTTCAGTGTGAATTTTTATTTTTCCATGTTTTTCAGTATTTCTCTCCATATTCTAGGTAATACAGTGTGAATTTTTAATTTACCACTTTTTTCATGGTTTCTAGCCATATTCGGTGTCCGACAGTGTGAATTTTTAATTTTCAAGTTTTTTAGGGTTTCTCAGCATATTCTGGGTCCTGCAGTGTTATTTTCCCATTTTCCACGTTTTTCAAGTTTTTTCGTAATTCTGGGTGATACAGTGTTATTTTTTCATTTTCCACCTTTTTCAGTTTTACTCACCATATTTATTTTCAGGGTTTCTTGTCGGCATATTCTGGGTCCTACAGTGTGATTTTCTAATTTTCCATGTTTTTAAAGTTTTTTCATAATTCTGGGTCCTACATGTGAATATTCTCATTTTCCACCTTTTTTCAAGTTTTCTCGCCATATTTGGTGTCCTTCAATGTGAATTTTTTATTTTCTACTTTTTTCAGATTTTCTCGCCATATTTGGGATCCTCCAGTGTGAGTTCTTAATTTTCTACTTTTTTCAGGGTTTCTCGATATATTCTGTT
Source organism: Mus caroli (assembly GCF_978045245.1). Lineage (NCBI taxonomy): Eukaryota > Metazoa > Chordata > Mammalia > Rodentia > Muridae > Mus > Mus caroli. Next base: position 21,581 of record NW_028227380.1, on the reverse strand, counting down.
TCCTACAGCGTGTATTAACAATTTTCCACGTTTTCATGTTTGTAGGCATATTATGGTCCTACAGTGTGATTTTTTTATTTTCCAGTTTTTCAAGTTTTTTCGCAATTTGGGTCCTACAGTGTGAATATTCTCATTTTCCATCTTTTTCATGTTTTCTCGCTATATTCTGGATCCTACAGTGTCACTTTTTAATTTTCCTCGTTTTTCAGGTTTTCTCGCCATATTTCGGGTCCTTCAGTGTGAATTTTTAATATTCCACGGTTTCAGGTTTTTGGTCATATTCTGGGTCCTACAGTGTGAATTTCTATTTCCACTTTTTTCAGGTTTTCAGGTATTCAGGTCCTTCAGTGTGAATTTTTAATTCTTCAGGTTTTTCAGTATTTTTCGCCATATTCTGGGTAATACAGTGTGAATTTTTAATTTTCTAATTTTTTCATGGTATCTTGCCATATTCTGTGTCTGAGAGTGTGACTTTTTAATTTTCACGTTTTTCAGGGTTTCTTGGCATATTCTGGGTTCTGCAGTGTGATTTTCTCATTTTCCACGTTTTTCAAGTTTTTTCATAATTCTGGGTCCTACAGTGTGATTTTCTCATTTTCAAACTTTTTCAGGTTTTCTCGACATATTTGGGGTCCTTCAGTTTGATTTTTTACTTTTCTAATTTTTCAGTGTTTCTCGACATATTCTGGGTCCTACAGCGTGTATTTTTAATTTTCCACTTTTTTCATGGTTCTCACCATATTCTGTGTCCGACAGTGTGCATTTTTAATTTTCACTCTTTTAGCGTTTCTCGGCATATTCTGGGTCCTGCAGTGTGATTTTCTCATTTTCCTCCTTTTTCAGGTTTTCTGGCCATATTGGCGTCCTTCAGTGTGAGTTTGTAATTTTCTACTTTTTTCAGGGTTTCTTGCCATATTCTGGGTCCTACAGTGCATATTTTTAATTTTCCACGTTTTCTGGGTTTCTCAGCATATTCTGGGTCCTACAGTGTGATTTTTCTCATTTTCCACGTTTTTCAAGTTTTTTCGCAATTCTGGGTCCTACAGTGTGATTATTCTTATTTTCCACTTTTTTAGGGTTTCTCGCCATATTAAGGGTCCTTCAGTGTGAATTTTTTATTTTCCACATTTTTCAGTTTTTTCATCATATTCTGGGTCCTACAGTGTGATTTTCTCATTTCCACATTTTTCAGGTTTTCTTGCAATATTCCAGGACCTTCATTTTGAATTTTTAATTTTTCAGGCTTTTCAGTATTTCTTGCCATATTCTGGGTAATACAGTGTGAATTTTTACATTTCCACCTTTTTCAGATTTTCTCACCAAATTCGGGGGCCTTCAGTGTTAATTTTTAATTTTCTACTTTTTTCAGGTTTCACGCCATATTCTGGTTCCTTCAGTGTGACTTTTTAATTTTCCTCGTTCTTCAGTTTTTCTCGCCATATTTGGGGTCCTTCAGTGTGACTTTTTAATTTTCTAATTTTTTAGTTTTTCTCGCCATATTCCGGGTCCTTAAGTGTGAATTTTTAATATTGCACGTTTTTCAGGTTTTTTGGTCATATTCTTGGTCCTACAGTGTGATTTTCTCACTTCCACGTTTTTCAGGTTTTCTTGCCATATTCTGGGTAATATAGTGTGAATTTTTTATTTTCCACTTTTTTCATGGTTTCTTGTCATATTCTGTGTCCAACAGTGGGAATTTTTAATTTTCACGTTTTTCAGGGTTTCTCCGCATATTCTGGGTTCTGCAGTGTTATTTTCTCATTTTCCACGTTTTTCAAGTTTTTTTTTAATTCTGGGTCCTACAGTTTTATTTTCTCATTTTCCTACTTTTTCAGGTTTTCTCGACATTATTGGGGTCCTGCAGTTTGATTTTTTACTTTTCTAATTTTTCAGTGTTTCTCGACATATTCTGGGTCCTACAGTGTGTATTTTTAATTTTCCACTTTTTTCATGGTTCTCACCATATTCTGTGTCCGACAGTGTGCATTTTTAATTTTCACTTTTTTCAGCGTTTCTCGGCATATTCTGGGTCCTGCAGTGTGATTTTCTCATTTTCCACCATTTTCAGGTTTTCTGGCCATATTTGGCGTCCTTCAGTGTGAGTTTGTAATTTTCTACTTTTTTCAGGGTTTCTTGCCATATTCTGGGTCCTACAGTGCATATTTTTAATTTTCCACGTTTTCTGGGTTTCTCAGCATATTCTGGGTCCTACAGTGTGATTTTTCTCATTTTCCACGTTTTTCAAGTTTTTTCGCAATTCTGGGTCCTACAGTGTGATTATTCTTATTTTCCACTTTTTTAGGGTTTCTCGCCATATTAAGGGTCCTTCAGTGTGAATTTTTTATTTTCCACGTTTTTCAGTTTTTTCATCATATTCTGGGTCCTACAGTGTGATTTTCTCATTTCCACGTTTTTCAGGTTTTCTTGCAATATTCCAGGACGTTCATTTTGAATTTTTAATTTTTCAGGTTTTTCAGTATTTCTTGCCATATTCTGGGTAATACAGTGTGAATTTTTACATTTCCACCTTTTTCAGATTTTCTCACCAAATTCGGGGGCCTTCAGTGTGAATTTTTAATTTTCTATTTTTTTCAGGTTTTCACGCCATATTCTGGTTCCTTCAGTGTGACTTTTTAATTTTCCTCGTTCTTCAGGTTTTCTCGCCATATTTGGGGTCCTTCAGTGTGACTTTTTAATTTTCTAATTTTTTAGGTTTTCTCGCCATATTCTGGGTCCTTAAGTGTGAATTTTTAATATTGCTCGTTTTTCAGGTTTTTTGGTCATATTCTTGGTCCTACAGTGTAATTTTCTCATTTCCACGTTTTTCAGGTTTTCTTGCCATATTCTGGGTAATATAGTGTGAATTTTTTAATTTCCACTTTTTTCATGGTTTCTTGTCATATTCTGTGTTCAACAGTGGGAATTTTTAATTTTCAAGTTTTTCAGGGTTTCTCCGCATATTATGGGTCCGGCAGTGGGATTTTCTCATTTTCGATGCTTCTCAAGTTTTTTCGCAATTCTGGGTGCTACAGTGTGATTATTCTCATTTTCAAACTTTTTCAGTTTTTCTCGCCATATTCGGGGTCCTTCAGTGTGAATTTTTAATTTTCTAATTTTTTGAGGTTTTCTCACCATAATCTGGGTCCTTCAGTGTGAGTTTTTAATTTTCCGCGTTTTTCAGGTTATCTCTACATATTCCCGGTCTTTCAGTGTGAATTTTTAATTTTCTATTTTTTCATGTGTTTTCGTCATATTCTGGGTCCTACAGTGTGAAGTACTCATTTCCCCGTTTTTCAGGTTTTCTTGCCATATTCCAGGTCATTCAGTGTGAATTATTAATTTTCCACGTTTTTCAGTATTTCTCGCCATATTTTGGGTAATACAGTGTAAATTTTTAATTTTCCACGTTTTTCAGGTTTTTTCATCATATTCAGTGTCCTACAGTGTGATTTTCTCATTTATTACATTTTTCAATTTTTTCGCAATTCTGGGTCCTACAGAGAGATTTTCTCATTTTCCACCTTTTTCAGGGTTTCTCGCCATATTCTGGGTCCTACAGTGTGATTTTCTCATTTTCGACATTTTTCAAGTTTTTTTTTTGCCATTCTGTGTTCTACAATGTGATTAATCTCATTTTCCACCTTTTTCAGTTTTTCTCGCCATATTCGGGGTCCTTCAGTGTGAATTTTTAATTTTCTAAACTTTTGAGGTTTTCTTGCCATATTTTGGGTCCGAAAGCGTGAGTTTTTAATTTTCACGTTTTTCAAGGTTTCTTGGCATATTCTGGGTCCTACAGTGTGTTTTTCTCAGTTTCGATGTTTTTCAAGTTTTTTCGCAATTCTGGGTCCTACAGTGTGATTATTCTCATTTTCCACCTTTTTCAGTTTTTCTCACCATATTCGCGGTCCTTCAGTGTGATTTTTTAATTTTCCTCGTTTTTCAGGTTTTATTGCCATATTCTGAGTCCTTCAGTGTGAATTTTTAATTTTCTACTTTTTTTCAGGTTCTCTCGCCATATTTGGGGTCCTTCAGTGTGAGTTTTTAATTTTATAATTTTTCAGGGTTTCTCTACATATTGTGTGTCCTACAGCGTGTATTTTTTATTTTCCATGTTTTTCAGGTTTTTCGTCTTATTCTGGGTCCTACAGTGTGATTTTCTCATTTTCACCTTTTTCAACCTTTCAGGCCATTTTTCAGGTCCTTCAGTGTGAGTTTGTAATTTTCTACTTTTTTCGGGGTTTCTCGCCGTATTCTGGGTCCTAAACGTTGTATTTTTAATTTTTCACGTTTTCAGGGTTTCTTGGCATATTCTGGGTCCTAAAGTGTGATATTCTCATTTTCGATATTTTCAAGTTTTTTCGTAATTCTGGGTCCTACAGTGTGATTTTCTCATTTTCCACCTTTTTCAGGTTTTCTTGCCATAATTGGGGTTCTTCAGTGTCAGTTTGTAATTTTCTACTTTTTTCAGGGTTTCTTGCCATATTTGGGGTCCTTCAGTGTGAGTTTTTAATTTTCTACTCTTTCAGGGTTTCTTGCCATATTCTGGGTCCTACAGTGTGTATTTTTCATTTTCAATGTTTTTCAGATTTTCTCGCAATATTCTGGGTTCTTCAGTGTGAATTTTTAATTTTTCACGTTTTACAGGTTTTTTCTTCATATTCTGGGTCCTACACTGTGATTTTTCTCATTTCCACGTTTTTCAGGTTTTCTTGCCATATTGCAGGTCCTTCAGTGTTAATTTTTAATTTTCCACGTTTTCGGGGTTTCTCGGCATATTCTGTGTCCTGCAGTGTAATTTTCTCAATTTTGAGGTTTTTCAAGTTTTTTGGCAATTCTGGGTCCCACAGTGTGATTATTCTCATTTTCCACCTTTATCAGGTTTTTTCGACATATTTGGGGTCCTTCAGTGTGAATTTTTAATTTTCCATATTTTTCAGGTTTTTTCGTCATATTCTGGGTCTTACAATGTGATTTTCTCATTTTCCTCATTTTTCAGGTTTTCTCGCCATATTTGGGGTCCTTCAGTGTGAATTTTTGATTTTCTACTCTTTCAGGGTTTCTCGCCATATTCTGGGTCCTACAGTGTGAGTTTTGAATTTTCCTCGTTTTTCAGATTTTATCGCCATATGAGGGTTCCTACAGTGTGAATTTTTAATTTTCCACGTTTTTCAGTATTTCTTCTATATTCTGGGTAATACAGTGTGAATTTTTAATTTTCCACTTCTTTCATGGTTCTCGCCATATACAGTATCCGAAAGTGTGAATTTTTAATTTTCACATTTTTCAGGGTTTCTCTGCATATTCTGGGTCCTACAGTGTGATTTTCTCATTTTCCACGTTTTTCAATTTTTTTCGTAATTCTGGGTCCTACAGTGTGATTTTCTCATTCTCCACCTTTTTCAACCTTTCAGACCATTTTTCGGGTCCTTCAGTGTGAGTTTGTAATTTTCTACTTTTTTCAGGGTTTCTCGCCGTATTCTGGGTCCTAAACGTTGTATTTTTAATTTTTCACGTTTTCAGGGTTTCTTGGCATATTCTGGGTCCTACAGTGTGATTTTCTCATTTTCGATATTTTCAAGTTTTTTCGTAATTCTGGGTCCTACAGTGTGATTTTCTCATTTTCCACCTTTTTCAGGTTTTCTCGCCATAATTGGGGTTCTTCAGTGTCAGTTTGTAATTTTCTACTTTTTCCAGGGTTTCTTGCCATATTTGGGGTCCTTCAGTGTGAGTTTGTAATTTTCTAGTTTTTTCAGGGTTTCTCGCCGTATTCTGGGTCCTAAACGTTGTATTTTTAATTTTTCACGTTTTCAGGGTTTCTTGCCATATTCTGTGTCCTACAGTGTGATTTTCTCATTTTCGACGTTTTTCAAGTTTTTTCACAATTCTGGGTCCTACAGTTTGATTATTCTCATTTTCCAGCTTTTTCAGATTTTCTCACTATATTTGGGGTCCTTCAGTGTGATTTTTTAATTTTCCTCGTTTTTCAGGTTTTATCGCCATATTCCAAGTCCTTCAGTGTGAATTTTTAATTTTCTAGTTTTTTCAGGTTCTCTCGCCATATTTGGGGTCCTTCAGTGTGAGTTTTTAATTTTCTAATTTTTCAGGGTTTCTCGACATATTCTGTGTCCTACAGCGTGTATTTTTCATTTTCCACGTGTTTCAGTTTTTTTCGTCATATTCTGGGTCCTAAGTTGTGATTTTCTCATTTCCACGTTTTTCAGGACACAGAATATGTCGAGAAACCCTGAAAAAGTAGAAAATTACAAACTCTGAAGGACCCGAAAAATGGTCTGAAAGGTTGTAAAAGGTGGAAAATGAGAAAATCACACTGTAGGACCCAGAATTACGAAAAAATTGAAAAACGTGGAAAATGAGAAAATCATACTGCAGGACCCAGAATATGCCGAGAAACCCTGAAAATCATGAAAATTAAAAATTCACACTGTCAGACACATAATATGGCGAGAAACCATGAAAGAAGTGGAAAATAAAAAATTCACACTGTATTACCCAGAATATGGCGAGACATACTGAAAAACGTGGAAAATTAAAAATTCACACTGAAGGACCCGGGATATGGCCAGGAAACCTGAAAAACGAGGAAAATTCAAAACTCACATGGTAGGAACCAGAATAAGGCAAGAAAACCTGAAAAACGTGGAAATGAGAAAATCAAACTGTAGGACCCAGAATATGACAAAAAAAAACCTGAAAAAATTACAAAATTAAAAATCCACACTGAAAGACCCCGAATATGGTGAGAAAACCTTAAAAGGTGGAAAATGAGAATAATCACACTATAGGACACAGAATGGAAAAAAAAAAACTTGAAAAATGTCGAAAACGAGAAAATCACACTGGAGGACCCAGAATATGACGAAAAAACCTGGAAAACGTGGAAAATTAAAAATGCACGCTGTAGGACCCAAAATATGCCGAGAAACCCTGAAAAACGTGAAAATTAAAAATTCACACTGAAGGACCTGGAATACAGTAAGATAACCTGAAAAATGTGGAAATGAGAATATCACAACTTAGGACCCAGAATATGACGAAAAAAACTGAAACACGTGGAAAATGAAAAATACACGCTGTAGGACACAGAATATGTCGAGAAACCCTGAAAAATTAGAAAATTAAAAACTCACACTGAAGGACCCCAAATATGGCGAGAGAACCTGAAAAAACTAGAAAATTAAAAATTCACACTGAAGGACTTGGAATATGGCGATAAAACCTGAAAAACGAGGAAAATTAAAAAATCACACTGAAGGACCCCAAATATAGTGAGAAAATCTGAAAAAGCTGGAAAATGAGAATCATCAAACTGTAGGACCCAGAATTGTGAAAAAACTTGAAAAACGTCGAAAATGAGAAAATCACACTGTAGGACACAGAATATGGCAAGAAACCCTGAGAAATGTGGAAAATTAAAAATACACTCTGTAGCACCCAGAATATGGCAAAAAACCCTCAAAAAAGTAGAAAATTAAAAACTCACACTGAAGGACCCCGAATATGGCGAGAAAAACAGAAAAAGGTGGAAAGTGAAAATAATCACACTGTATTACCCAGAATTACGAAAAAACATGAAAAAAATCGAAAATGAGAAAATCACACTGTAGGACCCAGAATATGGGGAGAAATCCTGAGAAACGTGGAAAATAAAAAATACACTCTGTAGCACCCAGAATATGGCAAGAAACCCTCAAAAAAGTAGAAAATTAAAAACTCACACTGAAGGACCCCGAATATGGCGAGAAAACATGAAAAAGGTAGAAAATGAGAATAAACACAATGTATTACCCAGAATTACAAAAACATGAAAAACATCGAAAATGAGAAAATCACACTTGTAGGACCCAGAAATATGAAAAAACTTGAAAAACGTGGAAAATGAGAAAATCACACTGCAGAAACCAGAATATGCTGAACAACCATGAAAAACCTGAAAATTAAAAATTCACACTGTTGGACACAGAATATGGTGAGAAACCATGAAAAGACTGGACAATTAAAAATTCACACTTTATTACCGAGATATGGAGAGAAATACTGAAAACCGTGGAAAAAAATTCACACTGAAGGACCTGGAATACGACAGGACCTGGAATACGGCAAGAGACCCTGAAATACATGGAAATGAGAAAATCACACAGTAGGACCCAGAATATGACGAAAAAACCTGAAAAAGGTAAAATATTAAAATATCACACGGAAGGACCCGGAATATGGCGAAAAACCTGAAAAACGAGGAAGATAAAAAACTAACACTGAAGGACACAGAATATGGCGAGAAAACCTGAAAAGAGTAGAAAATTAAAAATTCACACTGAAAGACCCCGAATATGATGAGAAAACCTGAAAAAGGTGGAAAATGAGAATAATCACACTGTAGGACCCAGATTATGCCCAGAAACGCTGAAAACGTGGAAAATTAAAAATACATGCTGTAGGACCCAGAATATGGCGAGAAAACCTGAAAAAAGTAGAAAATTAAAAATTCACACTGAAGGACCCCGAATATGGCGAGAAAACCTGAAAAAGGTGGAAAATGAGAATAATCACACTGTAGGACCCAGATTATGCCCAGAAACCCTGAAATCCTTCAGTGTGACTTTTTAATTTTCTACTTTTTTCAGGGTTTCTAGCCATATTCTTGGTCCTACAGCATGTATTTTTAATTTTCGACGTTTTACAGGGTTTCTAGGCATTTTCTGGGTCCTACAAGTGTGATTTTCTCATTTTCCACCTTTTTCAGGTTTTCTCGCCATATTCCGGGTCCTTAGTGTGCGTTTTTACTTTCTACTTTTTTCAGCTTTTCTGTCATATTCCAGGTCCTACAGTGTGAGTTTTTAATTTTCCACATTTTCCAGGGTTTTTCATCATATTCCAGGTCCTTCAGTGTTAGTTTTTGATTTTCCAATTTTTTCATGGTTTCTTGCCATATTCTGGGTCCTACAAGTGTGATTTTCTCATTTTCCACCTTTTTCAGGTTTTCTCTCCTTATTCGGGGTCCTTCAGTGGGAGTTTTTAATTCTGTGTCCTTTAGTGTGAGTTTTTCATTTTCTTTCTTTTTTCAGATATTATTGCCATATTCAAGGTCCTTCTGTGTTAATTTTTAATTTTCCACGTTTTTCAAGTTTTCTCGCCATATTCGGGGTCCTTCAGTGTGAATATTTAATTTTCTACTTTTTTCAGATTTTATCTCCATATTCAGGGTCCTTCAGTTTGAGTTTATAATTATCTACTTTTTCCAGGGTTTCTCTCCATATTCTGGGTCCTACAGCGTGTATTTTCAATTTTCCACTTTTTTCATGGTTTCTCACCATATTCTGGGTCCTACTGTGTGAATTTTTAATTTTCCACTTTTTTCATGGATTCTTGCCATATTCTGTGTCCTTCAGTGTGATTTTCTCATTTTCCACCTTTTTCAGGTTTTCTCACCATATTCTGGGTCCTTTAGTGTGAGTTTTTATTTTCTACTTTTTTCAACTTTTCTGTCATATTCCTAGTTCCTACAGTGTGAGTTTTTAATTTTCCACATATTTCAGGGTTTTTCATCATATTCCACTTCCTTCAGTGTGAGTTTTTAATTTTCCACTTATTTCATGGTTTCATGCCATATTCTGGGTCCAGCAGTGTGAATATTTAATTTTCACGTTTTTCAGGGTTTCTCGGAATATTCTGGGTCCTGCAGTGTGATTTTCTCATTTTCCACCTTTTTCAGGTTTTTTCGCCATATTCCGGGTAGTTCATTGTGAGTTTTTATTTATCTAATTTTTTCAGGGTTTCTTGCCACATTTTGGGTCCTACTGCGTGTATTTTTAATTTTTCATGTTTTTCAGGATTTCTCGGCATATTCTGAGTGCTTCAGTGTGAATTTTTAATTTTCCACGTTTTTCAGGGTTTCTCGCCATATTCGGGGTCCTACAGTGTGAATTTTTAATTTTAAATGGTTTTAAGTTTTTATCGTCCTATTCTGGGTCCTACAGCGTGTATGATTAATTTTGCACGTTTTTCAGGGTTTCTCGGCATATTCTGGGTCCTACAGTGTGATTTTCTCATTTTCCACCTGTTTCAGGTTTTCTCGCCATATTCGGGGTCCTTCCGTGTGAGATTTTATTTTTTACTTTTTTCAAGGTTTCTTCCCATATTCTGGTCATACAATGTGAATTTTAATTTTCCACAATTTTAATTGTTTCTCGCCATATCCTGGGTCCTACAGTGTGAATATTTAATTTTCCATGTTTTTCAGGTTTTTTCACCATATTCTGGGTCCTTCAGTGTGAGTTTTAAATTTTCTAATTTTTTCAGGGTTTCTCACCATATTCTGGCTCCTACAGTGTGAATTTTTAATTTCCCACTTTTTTCATGGTTTCTCGCCATATTTGGGTCCTACAGTGTGAATTTTCAATTTTCACGTTTTTCAGGGTTTCTCGGCATATACTGGGTCCTACAGTGTGATTTTCTCATTTTGGACGTTTTCCATGGTTTTTCACAATTCTGGGTCCTATAGTGTGATTTTCTCATTTTCCACCTTTTTCAGGTTTTCTTGCCATAATCAGGGTCCTTCAGTGTGAGATTTTAATTTTTTACTTTTTTCTGGGTTTCTCGCCATATCCTGGGTATTACAGTGTAAATATTTAATTTTCCACCTTTTTCACGTTTTCTGGCCATATTCTGGGTCCTTCAGTGTGTGTTTTAAATTTTCTACTTCTTTCAGGGTTTCTTGCCATATTCTGGGTCCTAAAGCGTGTATTTTTAATTTTCCACGTTTTTCAGGGTTTCTTGTCATATTCCGGGTCCTACAGTGTGATTTTCGCATCTTTGACGTTTTTCAAGTTTTTTTTTTTCGCATTTCTGGGTCCTACAGTGTGATTTACTCATTTTCCACCTTTTTCAAGTTTTCTCGCCATATTCAGGGTTCTTCAGTGTGAGTTTTTCATTTTCTACTTTTTTCAGGGTTTCTCTCCTTATTCTGGCTCCTACTAATCTTATTTTTATTTTTCCTCGTTTTTCAGGGTGTCACAGCATATTCTGGGTCCTACAGTGTGATTTTCTCATTTTCTACGTTTTTCAAGTTTTTTCGCAATTCTGTGTCCTACAGTGTGATTATTCTCTATTTCCACCTTTTTCGTGTTTTCTTGCCATATTCGGGGTCCTTCAGTGTGAGATTTTAATTTTCTACTTTTTTCAGGGTTTGTCATCATAATCTGGCTCCTTCAAAGCGTATTTTTATTTTTCCTCGTTTTTCAGGGTTTCTCAGCATATTATGGGTCCTACAGTGTGATTTTCTCATTTTCCAACTTTTTCAGATTTCCTCGCCATATTCGGGGTCCTTCGCTGTGAGATTTTAATTTTTTGCTTTTTTCAGTGTTTCTTGCCATATTCTGCATCCTACAGTGTGAATATTAAATTTTTCACGTTTTTGAGGTTTTCTCGCCATATTCTGGGTCCTACAGTATGAATTTTTAATTTTAAACCTTTTTAAGTTTTTTTCTTCATATTCTGGGTCCTTCAGTGTGATTTTCTCATTTTCCAACTTTTTCAGGTTTCCTCCACATTTTCTGGGTCCTACAGTGTGAATTTTCAATTTTCCTCGTATTTCAAGTTTTCTTCCAATATTCTGGTCCTAGAGTTTGAATTTTTAATTTTCCACCTTTTTCAGTGTTTCTCTCCCTATCCTGGGTTCTACTTTGTGAATATTTAATTTTCCATGTTTTTCAGGTTTTCTCGCCATATTCTGGGTCCTTCACTTTGAATTTTTAATCTTTTCGTTTTTCAGGTTTTCTAGCCATATTCAAGGTCCTTCAGTGTGAATTTTTAATTTTCCACGTTTTTCAGGGTTTCTCGCCATATTCTGGGTCCTACAGTGTGATTTTCTCATTTCCACGTTTTTTAGGTTTTCTTGCCATATTCCAGGTTATTCAGTGTAAATTTTTAATTTTCCATGTTTTTCAGTGTTTCTCGATATATTCTCGGTAAGACAGTGTGAATTTTTCATTTTCCACTTTTTTTCATGGTTTCTCGCCATATTCTGGGTCCAAAAGAGTGAATTATGAATTTTCATGTTTTTCAGGGTTTCTCGGCATATTCTGGGTCCTACAATTTGATTTTCTCATTTTCCACCTTTTTCAGGTTTTCTCACCGTATTCTGGGTCCTTCAGTGTGAGTTTTTAATTATCTACTTTTTTCACGGTTTCTTGCCATAATCTGGGTCCTACAGCGTGAATTTTTAATTTTCCATGTTTTTCAGGGATCTCGGCATATTCTGGGTCCTGCAGTGTGATTTTCTCATTTCCAGGTTTTTCAAGTTTTTTCATAATTCTTAGTCCTACAGTGTGATTTTCTCATTTTCCACCTTTTTCAGGTTTTCTCGCCATATTCCGGGTCATTTAGTGTTTATTTTTTTCTACTTTTTTAAGCTTTTCTGTCATATTCCAGGTCCTACAGTGTGAGTTTTTAATTTTCTACCCTTTTCAGGGTTTTTTCATCATATTCCAGGTCCTTCTGTGTGAGCTTTTAATTTTCCACTTCTTTCATGGTTTCTCGCCATATTCTGGGTCCGACAGTGTGAATTATGAATTTTCAAATTTTTTAGGGTTTGTCGGCATATTCTGGGTCCTATTGTGTGATTTTCTCATTTTCCACATTTTTCAGATTTTTTCGCCATATTCCGGGTCCTTTAGTGTGTGTTTTTATTTTCTAATTTTTTCAGCTTTTCTGTCATATTCCAGGTGAGTTTTTAATTTTCCACATATTTCAGGGTTTTTCATCATATTCCTGGTCCTTCAGTGTGAGTTTTTAATTTTCCATTTTTTCATGGTTTCCTGCCATATTCTGGGTCCTTCAGTGTGAGTGTTTAATTTTCCTCATTTTTCAGGTTTTCTCACCATATTCTGGATAATACAGTGTGATTTTCTCATTTTCCACTTTTTTCATGGTTTATTGCCATATTCTGGGTCCGACATTGTGAATTTTTAATTTTCACGTGTTTCAGTGTTTCTCCGCATATTCTGGGTCCTACAGTGTGATTTTGTCATTTTCCACCTTTTTCAGGTTTTCTCGCCATATTCGGGGTCCTTCAGTGTGAGTTTCTAATTATCTACTTTTTTCAGGGTTTGTTGCCATATTCTGGGTCCTACAGTGTGTATTTTTAATTTTCCATGTTTTTCAGGGTTTCTCAGCATATTCTGGGTCCTACAGTGTGATTTTTTCATTTTCCCCGTTTTTCAAGTTTTTTCGTAATCCTGGATCCTAAAGTGTGATTTTCTCATATTCCAACTTTTTCTGGTTTTCTAGCCATATCCGTGGTCCTTCCGTGTGATATTTTAATTTTTTACTTTTTTCAGGGTTTCTGGCTATATTCTGCGTCCTTCACTGTGAATTTTTAATATTCCACGTTTTTCAATATTTCTTGGCATATTCTGGGTCCTACAGTGTGATTTTCTCATTTTCGATGTTTTTCAAGTTCTTTCGCAATTCTGGGTCCTTCAGTGTGAATTTTTAATTTTCTACTTTTTTCAGGTTCTCTCGCCATATTTGGGGTCCTTCAGTGTGAGTTTTTAATTTTCTAATTTTTCAGGGTTTCTCGACATATTCTGTGTCCTACAGCGTGTATTTTTCATTTTCCACGTGTTTCAGTTTTTTTCGTCATATTCTGGGTCCTAAGTTGTGATTTTCTCATTTCCATGTTTTTCAGATTATCTTACTGTATTCCAGGTCCTTCAGTATGAATTTTTAATTTTCACGTTTTTCAGTGTTTCTCGAAATATTCTGGGCCCTGCATGTGATTTTCTCATTTTCCACATTTTTTCAATTTTTTTCGTAATTCTGGGTCCTACAGTGTGATTTTCTCATTTTCCACCTTTTTCAGGTTTTCTCGCCATGTTTGGGCTCCTTCACTGTGAGTTTTTAATTTTGTACTTTTTTATTAATTGTTTCTCGCCATATTCTGGGTCCGTTAGTGTGAATTTTTAATTTTCACGTTTTTCACATTTTCTCGGCATATTCTGGGTCCTGCAGTGTGATTTTCTCATTTTCCACCTTTTGGAGGGTTTCTCACCATATTTGGGGTCCTACAGTGTGAGTTTGTAATTTTCAACCTTTTTCAGGGTTTCTTGGCATATTCTGGGTCCTACAGCATGTATTTTTAATTTTCCACGTTTTCAGGGTTTCTGGGCATAATCTGGGTCCTACAGTGTGATTATTCTCATTTTCCACCTTTTTCAGGTTTTCTCGCCATATTCGGGGTCCTTCAGTGTGAGTTTGTAATTTTCTACTTTTTTCAGGTTTTCTCGCCATATTCTGGGTCCTACAGCATGTATTTTTAATTTTCCACGTTTTCAGGGTTTCTGGGCATAATCTGGGTCCTACAGTGTGATTAATCTCATTTTCCACCTTTTTCAGGTTTTCTCATCATATTCGGGGTCTTTCAGTGTGAATTTTTAATTTTCTACTCTTTTCAGGTTTTCTCGCCATATTCTGTGTCCTTCAGTGTTAGTTTTTTATCTTCCTCGTTTTTCAGGTTTTTCGCCATATTCCGGGTCATTTCCGTGTGATATTTTAATATTTTACCTTTTTCAGGTTTTTTCCTCATATTCTGGGTCCTACTGTGTGATTTTCTCATTTCCATGTATTTCAGGGTCTCTTGCCGTATTCCAGGTCCTGTCGTATTCCAGGTCCTTCAGTGTGAATTTTTTTCCACGGTTTTCAGTATTTCTCTCCATATCTCGGTAATAAAGTGTGAATTTTTAATTGTCCAGTCTTTTCATGGTTTCTCACCATATTCTGTGTCCAACAGTGTGAATTTTTAATTTTCAGGTTTTTCATGGTTGTTCAGCATATTCTGGTTTCTGCAGTGTGATTTTCTCATTTTCCACGTTTTTCAAGTTTTTTCATATTTCTGGGTCCTACAAGTGTGATTTTCTCATTTTCGATGTTTTTCATGTTTTTGTAATTCTGGGTAATACATTGTGTTTATTCTCATTTTCTACCTTTTTCATGTTTTCTCGCCATATTCGGGGTCCTTCAGTGTGAGTTTTTAATTTTCTACTTTTTTGAGGGTTTCTTGCCATATTCTGGGTGCTACAGAGTGTATTTTTTATTTTCCACGTTTCTCAGGATTTCTCCCCATATTCTGGGTCCTACAGTGTGATTTTCTCATTTTCAATTTTTTTTCATGTTTTTTCGTAATTCTGGGTAATACAGTGTGATTATTTTCACTTTCCACCTTTTTCTGTTTTTCTCGCCATATTCGGGGTCTTTCAGTGTGAGTTTTTAATTTTCTACTTTTTTGAGGGTTTTTTGCCATATTCTGGGTGCTACAGAGTGTATTTTTAATTTTCCACATTTCTCAGGGTTTCTTGCCATATTCTGTGTCCTACAGTGTGATTTTCTCATTTTCGACGTTTTTCAAGTTTTTTCACAATTCTGGGTCCTACAGTTTGATTATTCTCATTTTCCAGCTTTTTCAGATTTTCTCACTATATTTGGGGTCCTTCAGTGTGATTTTTTAATTTTCCTCGTTTTTCAGGTTTTATCGCCATATTCCAAGTCCTTCAGTGTGAATTTTTAATTTTCTAGTTTTTTCAGGTTCTCTCGCCATATTTGGGGTCCTTCAGTGTGAGTTTTTAATTTTCTAATTTTTCAGGGTTTCTCGACATATTCTGTGTCCTACAGCGTGTATTTTTCATTTTCCACGTGTTTCAGTTTTTTTCGTCATATTCTGGGTCCTAAGTTGTGATTTTCTCATTTCCACGTTTTTCAGGTTATCTTACTGTATTCCAGGTCCTTCAGTGTGAATTTTTAATTTTCACGTTTTTCAGGGTTCCCCGGCATATTTTGGGTCCTACAGCGTGCATTTTTAATTTTCCACGTTTTCCAGGTTTTTTCGTCATATTCTGGGTCCTCCAGTGTGATTTTCTCGTTTTCGACATTTTTCAAGTTTTTTTTTTTTTTTCCATTCTGTGTCCTATAGTGTGATTATTCTCATTTTCCACCTTTTCAGGTTTTCTCACCATATTCGGGGTCTTTCAGTGTGGATTTTTAATTTTGTAATTTTTTCAGGTTTTTTTTTTGTCATATTCTGGGTCCTACAGTTTGATTTTCTCATTTCCACGTTTTTCAGGTTTTCTTGCCTTATTCTGGTTTCATACCATGTGAGTTTTGAATTTTCCTCGTTTTTCAGGTTTCCTGGCCATATCCCGGGTCCTTCAGTGTGAATTTTTAATTTTCCACGTTTTTCTGTATGTCTCGCCATATTCTGGGTAATACAGTGTGAATTTTTAATTTTCCACTTCTTTCATGGTTTCTCGCCATATTATGTGTCTGACAGTGTGAATTTTTAATTTTCATGATTTTCAGGGTTTCTCGGCATATTCTGGGTCCTGCAGTATGATTTTCTCATTTTCCACGTTTTTCAATTTTTTTCGTAATTCTGGGTCCTACAGTGTGATTTTCTCATTTTCCACCTTTTTCAACCTTTCAGACCATTTTTCGGGTCCTTCAGTGTGAGTTTGTAATTTTCTACTCTTTTCAGGGTTTCTCGCCGTATTCTGGGTCCTAAACGTTGTATTTTTAATTTTTTACGTTTTCAGGGTTTCTTGGCATATTCTGGGTCCTACGGTGTGATTTTCTCATTTTCGATATTTTCAAGTTTTTTTCGTAATTCTGGGTCCTACAGTGTGATTTTCTCATTTTCCACCTTTTCAGGTTTTCTCGCCATAATTGGGGTTCTTCAGTGTCAGTTTGTAATTTTCTACTTTTTTCAGGGTTTCTTGCCATATTTGGGGTCCTTCAGTGTGAGTTTTTAATTTTCTACTCTTTCAGGGTTTCTTGCCATGTTCTGGGTCCTACAGTGTGTATTTTTCATTTTCCACGTTTTTCAGATTTTCTCGCAATATTCTGGGTTCTTCAGTGTGAATTTTTAATTTTTCACGTTTTACAGGTTTTTTCTTCATATTCTGGGTCCTACACTGTGATTTTTCTCATTTCCACGTTTTTCAGGTTTTCTTGCCATATTCCAGGTCCTTCAGTGTTAATTTTTAATTTTCCACGTTTTCAGGGTTTCTTGGCATATTCTGTGTCCTGCAGTGTGAATTTTAATTATCCACTTTTTTCATGGTTTCTCGCCATATTCTGTGTCCAACAGTGTGAATTTTTAATTTTCACGTTTTTCAGTGTTTCTCGAAATATTCTGGGCCCTGCATGTGATTTTCTCATTTTCCACATTTTTTCAATTTTTTTCGTAATTCTGGGTCCTACAGTGTGATTTTCTCATTTTCCACTTTTTTCAGGTTTTCTCGCCATGTTTGGGCTCCTTCACTGTGAGTTTTTAATTTTGTACTTTTTTATTAATTGTTTCTCGCCATATTCTGGGTCCATTAGTGTGAATTTTTAATTTTCACGTTTTTTAGTGTTTCTCGAAATATTCTGGGCCCTGCATGTGATTTTCTCATTTTCCACATTTTTTCAATTTTTTTCGTAATTCTGGGTCCTACAGTGTGATTTTCTCATTTTCCACCTTTTTCAGGTTTTCTCGCCATGTTTGGGCTCCTTCACTGTGAGTTTTTAATTTTTGTACTTTTTTATTAATTGTTTCTCGCCATATTCTGGGTCCATTAGTGTGAATTTTTAATTTTCACGTTTTTCACATTTTCTCGGCATATTCTGGGTGCTGCAGTGTGATTTTCTCATTTTCCACCTTTTGGAGGGTTTCTCACCATATTTGGGGTCCTACAGTGTGAGTTTGTAATTTTCAACCTTTTTCAGGGTTTCTTGGCATATTCTGGGTCCTACAGCATGTATTTTTAATTTTCCACGTTTTCAGGGTTTCTGGGCATAATCTGGGTCCTACAGTGTGATTATTCTCATTTTCCACCTTTTTCAGGTTTTCTCGCCATATTCGGGTTCCTTCAGTGTGAGTTTGTAATTTTCTACTTTTTTCAGGTTTTCTCGCCATATTCTGGGTCCTACAGCATGTATTTTTAATTTTCCACGTTTTCAGGGTTTCTGGGCATAATCTGGGTCCTACAGTGTGATTATTCTCATTATCCACCTTTTTCAGGTTTTCTCGCCATATTCGGGGTCCTTCAGTGTGAATTTTTAATTTTCTACTTTTTTCAGGTTTTCTCGCCATATTCTGGGTCCTACAGCATGTATTTTTAATTTTCCACGTTTTTAGCGTTTCTGGGCATAATCTGGGTCCTACAGTGTGATTATTCTCATTTTCCACCTTTTTCAGGTTTTCTCATCATATTCGGGGTCTTTCAGTGTGAATTTTTAATTTTCTACTCTTTTCAGGTTTTCTCGCCATATTCTGTGTCCTTCAGTGTTAGTTTTTTATCTTCCTCGTTTTTCAGGTTTTTCGCCATATTCCGGGTCCTTCCGTGTGATATTTTAATATTTTACCTTTTTCAGGTTTTTTCGTCATATTCTGGGTCCTACTGTGTGATTTTCTCATTTCCATGTATTTCAGGGTCTCTTGCCGTATTCCAGGTCCTGTCGTATTCCAGGTCCTTCAGTGTGAATTTTTTTCCACGGTTTTCAGTATTTCTCTCCATATCTTGGTAATAAAGTGTGAATTTTTAATTGTCCAGTCTTTTCATGGTTTCTCACCATATTCTGTGTCCAACAGTGTGAATTTTTAATTTTCAGGTTTTTCATGGTTGTTCAGCATATTCTGGTTTCTGCAGTGTGATTTTCTCATTTTCCACGTTTTTCAAGTTTTTTCATATTTCTGGGTCCTACAAGTGTGATTTTCTCATTTTCGATGTTTTTCATGTTTTTGTAATTCTGGGTAATACATTGTGTTTATTCTCATTTTCTACCTTTTTCATGTTTTCTCGCCATATTCGGGGTCCTTCAGTGTGAGTTTTTAATTTTCTACTTTTTTGAGGGTTTCTTGCCATATTCTGGGTGCTACAGAGTGTATTTTTTATTTTCCACGTTTCTCAGGATTTCTCCCCATATTCTGGGTCCTACAGTGTGATTTTCTCATTTTAGATTTTTTTCATGTTTTTTCGTAATTCTGGGTAATACAGTGTGATTATTTTCACTTTCCACCTTTTTCTGTTTTTCTCGCCATATTCGGGGTCCTTCAGTGTGAGTTTTTAATTTTCTACTTTTTTGAGGGTTTTTTGCCATATTCTGGGTGCTACAGAGTGTATTTTTAATTTTCCACATTTCTCAGGGTTTCTTGCCATATTCTGTGTCCTACAGTGTGATTTTCTCATTTTCGACGTTTTTCAAATTTTTTCACAATTCTGGGTCCTACAGTTTGATTTTCTCATTTTCGATATTTTCAAGTTTTTTTCGTAATTCTGGGTCCTACAGTGTGATTTTCTCATTTTCCACCTTTTTCTGGTTTTCTCGCCATAATTAGGGTTCTTCAGTGTCAGTTTGTAATTTTCTACTTTTTTCAGGGTTTCTTGCCATATTTGGGGTCCTTCAGTGTGAGTTTTTAATTTTCTACTCTTTCAGGGTTTCTTGCCATGCTCTGGGTCCTACAGTGTGTATTTTTCATTTTCCACGTTTTTCAGATTTTCTCGCAATATTCTGGGTTCTTCCGTGTGAATTTTTAATTATTCACGTTTTACAGGTTTATTCTTCATATTCTGGGTCCTACACTGTGATTTTTCTCATTTCCACGTTTTTCAGGTTTTCTTGCCATATTCCAGGTCCTTCTGTGTTAATTTTTAATTTTCCACGTTTTCAGGGTTTCTTGGCATATTCTGTGTCCTGCAGTGTGAATTTTAATTATCCACTTTTTTCATGGTTTCTCGCCATATTCTGTGTCCAACAGTGTGAATTTTTAATTTTCACGTTTTTCAGTGTTTCTCGAAATATTCTGGGCCCTGCATGTGATTTTCTCATTTTCCACATTTTTTCAATTTTTTTCGTAATTCTGGGTCCTACAGTGTGATTTTCTCATTTTCCACTTTTTTCAGGTTTTCTCGCCATGTTTGGGCTCCTTCACTGTGAGTTTTTAATTTTGTACTTTTTTATTAATTGTTTCTCGCCATATTCTGGGTCCATTAGTGTGAATTTTTAATTTTCACGTTTTTTAGTGTTTCTCGAAATATTCTGGGCCCTGCATGTGATTTTCTCATTTTCCACATTTTTTCAATTTTTTTCGTAATTCTGGGTCCTACAGTGTGATTTTCTCATTTTCCACCTTTTTCAGGTTTTCTCGCCATGTTTGGGCTCCTTCACTGTGAGTTTTTAATTTTGTACTTTTTTATTAATTGTTTCTCGCCATATTCTGGGTCCATTAGTGTGAATTTTTAATTTTCACGTTTTTCACATTTTCTCGGCATATTCTGGGTGCTGCAGTGTGATTTTCTCATTTTCCACCTTTTGGAGGGTTTCTCACCATATTTGGGGTCCTACAGTGTGAGTTTGTAATTTTCAACCTTTTTCAGGGTTTCTTGGCATATTCTGGGTCCTACAGCATGTATTTTTAATTTTCCACGTTTTCAGGGTTTCTGGGCATAATCTGGGTCCTACAGTGTGATTATTCTCATTTTCCACCTTTTTCAGGTTTTCTCGCCATATTCGGGTTCCTTCAGTGTGAGTTTGTAATTTTCTACTTTTTTCAGGTTTTCTCGCCATATTCTGGGTCCTACAGCATGTATTTTTAATTTTCCACGTTTTCAGGGTTTCTGGGCATAATCTGGGTCCTACAGTGTGATTATTCTCATTTTCCACCTTTTTCAGGTTTTCTCGCCATATTCGGGGTCCTTCAGTGTGAATTTTTAATTTTCTACTTTTTTCAGGTTTTCTCGCCATATTCTGGGTCCTACAGCATGTATTTTTAATTTTCCACGTTTTCAGCGTTTCTGGGCATAATCTGGGTCCTACAGTGTGATTATTCTCATTTTCCACCTTTTTCAGGTTTTCTCATCATATTCGGGGTCTTTCAGTGTGAATTTTTAATTTTCTACTCTTTTCAGGTTTTCTCGCCATATTCTGTGTCCTTCAGTGTTAGTTTTTTATCTTCCTCGTTTTTCAGGTTTTTCGCCATATTCCGGGTCCTTCCGTGTGATATTTTAATATTTTACCTTTTTCAGGTTTTTTCGTCATATTCTGGGTCCTACTGTGTGATTTTCTCATTTCCATGTATTTCAGGGTCTCTTGCCGTATTCCAGGTCCTGTCGTATTCCAGGTCCTTCAGTGTGAATTTTTTTCCACGGTTTTCAGTATTTCTCTCCATATCTCGGTAATAAAGTGTGAATTTTTAATTGTCCAGTCTTTTCATGGTTTCTCACCATATTCTGTGTCCAACAGTGTGAATTTTTAATTTTCAGGTTTTTCATGGTTGTTCAGCATATTCTGGTTTCTGCAGTGTGATTTTCTCATTTTCCACGTTTTTCAAGTTTTTTCATATTTCTGGGTCCTACAAGTGTGATTTTCTCATTTTCGATGTTTTTCATGTTTTTGTAATTCTGGGTAATACATTGTGTTTATTCTCATTTTCTACCTTTTTCATGTTTTCTCGCCATATTCGGGGTCCTTCAGTGTGAGTTTTTAATTTTCTACTTTTTTGAGGGTTTCTTGCCATATTCTGGGTGCTACAG